>NW_026606561.1:0-475000 GCF_029890125.1 Rhinichthys klamathensis goyatoka | reverse complement strand
ATCTATCTATCTATCTATCTATCTATCTATCTATCTATCTATCTGTCTGTCTGTCTGTCTGTCTGTCTGTCTGTCTGTCTATCTATCTATCTATCTATCTATCTATCTATCTGTCTGTCTGTCTGTCCATCTATCTATCTATCTGTCTGTCTGTCTGTCCATCTATCTATCTATCTATCTGTCTGTCTGTCTGTCTGTCTGTCTGTCTGTCTGTCTGTCTGTCTGTCTATCTATCTATCTATCTATCTATCTATCTATCTATCTATCTATCTATCTATCTATCTATCTATCTATCTGTCTGTCTGTCTATCTATCTGTCTGTATATCTATCTGTCTGTCTGTATATCTATCTATCTGTCGGTCTATATCTATCTATCTATCTATCTATCTATCTATCTATCTATCTATCTATCTATCTATCTATCTATCTATCTATCTATCTATCTATCTATCTATCTATCTATCTATCTATCTATCTATCTGTCTGTCTGTCTGTCTGTCTGTCTGTCTGTCTATCTATCTATCTGGTTTCTGTCTGTCTATCTTCTCTGTCTTAGTTGTATCTATCATTTTTTGCAGGCAAGACAAATAACACTTGTAGATGGCATGCACTCTACACCAGTTCCTGATCTCGGGAACGACGTCAGTCCCAGCTGAAACAAGAGTGTTGTTTACCCTGAGTTTATGAACACTGATTAGCTCTGCTGCAGAGGAGCCGCTTCCTGCGTGTCTCTTGTGAAGTAAACCATCATTTAGACCGAACTCAAATGATCAGCTTCCGCAGCATGTGTTCGTGTAGTACAAAGCGGTTAGAAAGCAAATCATGAGAGTCGATCAAACTGTCTTCAGAGAAGCTGTGCCCTACCTGCTGGCAGAAAGCCTCCAATGGAGCTCTGACTAGAAGTGTGTTTCTGACGACGCCATACTTTAGGAACAAAATGACTAATAGCTAACTTGACTAAACTTTTGTGGACATCCTCAAAGAGAGAATGGGAATGGAATACTAAAGTACTGCTTGCTGTATACTGAGTAATATATACTATATTGCCTAGTTTTTGTAACAATAATGTCTATAACAACAATAATATGTATAATAATAATAACCTTTCAAACAGTAGTATACTACTGTATATTGTTGTCACATGACCTCACAGTTATCCTCTCAGAAATAATAATAATATGCCCTATCTCTTGGTAGTCTGAAAAATAAATCAAGTGCAGCCAATATTAGGCTACTGCTGGTTTATTTGTCACACTGGAAATGAAAACTCATGTTAAGTGTATTGTATTGTGGGAGAGTGCTCTGTGTAGGGCTATGCAATTAATCGCAATAAAACAGAAATATGGCATATGCGATACCATCTGGCACAGTGCGATTATCATATCACAAATTTAAAATATACACAGTTTTCCGATAAAAAAAATACCAATGTTCCACGGAGATAACTAGTGAGCAAATACATTGGATTTCTAGAACATTCTGAATGAAACCAAACCACATAAATTATACATTCATCACCCACAGATGCACACTACTGACTATGAGTGCCAGAATGCATGTTTGCGCATGTGTGCATATGTTTGTGTCCATTCATGCATATGTATATGTGTTTGCGCATCTGTCTGAGTGCGTGTATAATAGTGTTTAGTCTAGGCTTGGTGAGGACTAATGCTTTAACGCCTTTATGTGTGATTCGTAAATATTGATCACTAGATAGAGTGAGGCATTCTGATTTAAACTCTTCCAGCATATCGATTTCTGCAATTAACAAAATGCACCCAACTGACCTTTGACCTTGTGTCAGATCCTGCAAACGAACGAATGAGCGGAGAAGATCATTTATTCTCTCAATCTGTTTCCCAGCACCTGGCCATTACATAACATATCTTAATTACACAAGCTGAACGGCTTCTCTGATTGGCTGCCAGACAGACTGGTTCCAGTGGGCTTTCGGTCCAGAACGGAGTCATACAAGTTGCACACAGGTTTGAAAATCATTCATCAGTTTCCTGATCCTCAATAACGGCTTGAATCTGCCTGTATTTGTGTTTTTAAAGATCAGAGACGTCGCTGGATGTTCTGCTGCCAACTGGTGGGATGCTTCAAGTATTTGTCTTTTATGAGCTCTTCAAATTACTTGGCTGAAAACATTTTCCCAAGGCTCTGGCAATTTCCTACATGGGGTTGCCATGGAAACAAAAGTTTCTACACTGCAAAAAAAAAGTCAATCATTTGGGTCATGATGTAACACAAAAGAGCAGCACGTACTGTGTGGAATACTGCACGTCTTTAACATATGCTTGTGTGTCATTTTTGCATCACTGGAAACCAAGTGCATCTGTGCATAAAATGCAACCTATATATTTAGTGTTGCATAAATAAAGGCATGATAAAAATCACAATGTGCTGCAAATGTCAAATTAACAAAGTGCATTCGCTAGCGCATTCTCTCCTTATTACAAGGATGTGTGATTTAATACTTCTTATGATGACATCAATTTAACAGAGTTAAAACAGTAAGCACTGAGCAGCCTAGCCAGATGGTTTTCATACATGTTGCAAACTGTATGCAGCCTTATAAGACACTTTTAATTTTGTCCAAATTCAAAGGCAGCATTGTGAATGACAATGCAAATAAGGCAATTCCAGAAGGTACTGTGTCAAAAATAAACAAATAAAACAAATAGATGGTGAACGAAGTCAAGATAAATATCTATTATAAATATATGTCATTCAATGAGTAAATACATGCTACTGTTCAAATGTTTGGGGTCGGTAAGAATTTTTTAAAGATTCGGCCAGGATTAAACTGATAAAGTGACAGTAAAGACATTTACAATATTACAAAATATTTCTATTTCAAAATAATGCTGTTTTTTAAACATTCTATTCATCAAGGAATCTTGAAAAAATATATCATGGTTTCCACAAAAATATTTAAGTTTTCTACAATAATGATGTTAATAAGAAATGTTTCTTGAGCACCAAATCAGCATATTAGAATGCTTTTTTGAGATGGTTTTCAATAGATTGATGGCAGCTGAAAATGGCTGCTGCATTTTCAATCAAATAAATGTAGCCTTGGTGAACTCTTTAAAAAAAATATTTGACCTTCATGGCCATGCTTTTAAAAATACTGGGTCTCATTCATGAAACATTCGTAAATATACGAGTAAATATGCGAGTAATTTGCGCGTAAAGAGACCTTCCCGAAAACTCTTCTCCTGATTCACATATACTTCGTAAACGTCAGATGTGAGAGTGAAATGTGTGTGTGTGTGTGTTAATAAATTCCAATCAGTCGTAAATGGGATGCGCGTGCACGTTCATTCTCAATTACCATAAATCCCGCCCATTAAATCCGACTGACAACTATATATGGGCATCATATTATGACATGAATGCGAATGAAAAAAAAAAATTCTCAGATGCAGAAATTGAAGTTTTATTATCAGAAGTTCATTCAAAACGCCACAGTTTATTTTCAAGCGTACATAGTGGCGTATCGGGTCCTAAAAAAAAGGAAGCTTGGCAGGATATTACAGATGCAGTTAATGGAGTTTCATCTGTTAATCGAACATTCCCAGAAGTGAGAAGAAAATGGTTCGTCATTAAGCTTGAGAGCAAAAAACGAATTAGTTCACTTCGGAAAAATAGTATTCAAACTGGAGAAGGACCACCATCGCAGATGCTATTACTGGCTCTCATAATAAGAAAAACAGTATGTAGGCCTAATTACTATATATAATATTTTTTCAAAATGCTGTGCAAATATGTACCCGATTATGGTGAATTAAAATGCAGCCTTATTAATGAGCAAAACGTTCGGGTGTTAAGCGCACTATTTACGCGTGGCTGGGAGCAGGTGTAGATTTCTTGTGTACCAACTAACATTTGGAAAATACGAACATTTTAATGAATCCAAAAATTTACGCCAGAACCACTTTACACACGATTTACACAAAAATTCGTTCTGCTCGTGTTTCATGAATGAGACCCACTGTGTGTATATATATATATATATATATATATATATATACTTCTTTTTTTTTTTACCACAGCTGGAACTGGAACGGCCCTTTTGTTTTTTCCCTCTTCTTCTGTAACTACTGTCTTTTTTTTTCTTTTTTTCTACCTATTTATCTATTGTTCTTTTGGTTTTTATTTACCATTTTTTCAAAACTAATAAAGTATCAAAACTAATAAAGTCTTACAGACCCCAAACCTTTGAACTGTATATCAAATTGAAAACTGGGGATAGGATAGGATCCAATTTACTTTCATTGTATGGATAAAAAAAAAAAAAATGTTTAGAGAAATTTTTCATCTTAAAGATATGGACCAACCCATATGGATGATGAAGGCAGAATTTTCATTTTTTGGGGTGAACAATTCCTTTAGGTTAGGATGCTGTTGTATAAAGTAGCAGACAGCAAGGCAGTGCAATAGGTTTTGGAAAAGAGAAATTGTTTCTACATTACAGTAATGTTTTATGCATGTATTTCTTTATCAAACAAGCTTTTATTTGGTATAATTCACTGAAATTGTTTCTACATTACAGTAATGTTTTATGCATGTATTTCTTTATCAAACAAGCTTTTATTTGGTATAATTCACTGCAAAGAATGGCAGATCTATCCTTTTTTCCCAATTCCCTCTTACTTGAAGCATCTTAAAAATACACAAACACAATGTGGGTGTCAGACAGATTGTTTGTTCTAATTATTAATGAGCTGGTCTATAAACCTGCAAAGTGTGGCACCATCTAAACCCAAGCGCCCACATACACACCCCCTCTATAAACACACAAACAAGCAAAAAGACAAACAAACAGCCGCCACCTACATATCTGCTCCGCCCACTTCACCACAGCACGCAGCTTCATACACCAACCCATATGGCACGATAACAGATTAAAACACACTACATGCCCAAAAGCATGTGGACATCCAAACAGCATTTGATAATCCCAAACAATTATCCCTGAACCTCTTAAAAGTGTGGTTGCTGCTGAGAGAGAAAGCGAAACAGAAAAAGAGAGAGAAAGGATGCTCCTCCTGTTTGCACCCCAGGAGGAATTAATACACTTACAGCTGCTAAAGGCACTAGGTAAATAGGGCAAAAGTGAGTGTGTGAGTGAGAGAGTGTGTGTTTGAGTGGATAACACTAAGTATATGGGGCAGTGTGCCTGGCAGCCCAGAGGATGCCCATGGGACGGCAATCACTATGGATACCACCGTAGCAGTGGCAACAACAAGCTTTCGCTTGGAGCAACCGGCCGCTGGCCATCAGACTCTGCCGAGTCACACGCAAACAACATGCAGGTCAGAATTCAACCAGTTAATATAGGGTTAAGACTGTCAATACAGCTGGTTACAGAAACATTAAAGTGGCAGTTCACCCAAAAATGAAAATTCTGTCATCATTTACTCACCACAATATGAACAAAAGAAAATATTTTGAAGAACACTAGGGTCCAAACAACTTTGGATGCCATTGACTTTCATTGTATGCACAAAGAAAACAGACTTTTTTCAAAATATCCTCTTTTGTTTTCCACAAAAGAGAGAAAGTCATACAGGTTTGCATGGGCGGAGGGTGAACCAACTCCAGGGTAATGCTAAAAGTAGCCTATAACTACGCACATCATAAACCCGTCTTTTTAAGCAAGTACCAGATATAGGTGTCCTGTCATAAAATATTTTTAAATACGACTGAACACGTTGTATTTAACGTGATCACAAATGAATAAAAACATTGTAAGTTACTTATTATAATGCTTTAATTTCCACAGTTATTCAAATAACTTAGCAAGCGCGTGCAATAAACAAAACTGTAACAATAATCTGAACGCCTCAGATTGGCCATTGATCAAATCAACATTGATCACATTTCCTTATATTATTGTGAACGGTTTGTGTTCAGAATATGACGATTCCTGGTGATAATGTCTCTAATTATTTAAGTCTTCTTGATTGACTTTTCAAGAATTTATTATTTTGTCCTGAATAGTCCCTGACCAGGCCTGCATTCACAATTGTAAAATTCCCAAATATTTCCAGACTGTCAATGACTTGGAAACCGTTAACATTCGTAACATTCGTAACATTACGAGAAAGGTTCATCGGATAGTTTGCAAAAGTGGCTATATTCTAATTAAAACATTCGCTTAAAGTTTAATATAATAGTCAAAGGTGTGGTGTCATCATGATTTTTTAAGTAATTATTTTTTTTTATTTCGCAAGGATGGATGAAATTGATCAAAAGAGATAGGAAAGATATTAATAATGTCCCAAAAGATTTTTATCCCAAATAAAAACTTTCTACTTTCTTCTTCTACTTTCAAAATGTGTCAATGTTTTCACAAAAATCTTAAGCAGCACAACTGTTTCAACATTGATAACAATAATACATTTTTAAAATTAGCATATTAGAAATATTTCTGAAGGTCATGTGAAAATTCAGCTTTGCCATCACATGAATAAATTAGATTTTAGTTTTTTCTTTTCTTTTTTTATCAAATAAATCCAGCCTTGGTGAACATACAGGACTTCTTTCAAAAACATTAAAAATTCTTACTGACCCTAAACTTGTAAACAGTGGTGTATATTATGAGGATATAGAGACCGTTGGATCCTGGGAAACAGTCAATCCTCTTGTAATTGATCTTAAACTTTCCCTGTACACACACACATATATATTTCAAAGACATTCTGTATGAAGCTTACTCAAACACACACTAAACAAATAGTTCTAATACTAAAGCAAAGAAACAGCTGTTCGGTGCAGCTCCGACATGGTGGAAACACATTTCATTTAGTAACTATTTACACAACTTGTTGACAAACAGCTTGACTATTGATTTATTGGCAAAATAAGATACAGCAAACGATCCGATACAGATGTGCCAAAACACAAGGTGGTCTCCCTGGAAACTGTTTATCTGTAAACCTCAACATAGACGATGCTTGATAACGACCTGTTTGCTATCACCACCGTAGAGAGAGAGAGAGAGGGAGAATGTGAACTCCAAGCTCTATCTGTATGGAAAACCCTTTCTGGGAACCAAGGTTCCACTCCGAAGCAATGAATAAATATAGCCCAAAACATCCAGCCGAACACTCTGAATATGGTCTGACTCTCTCTTTCACACACAACGTGGTTAGCAGAGCTTCTCAAAGCTGTGTCATGAGAAAAACTAATTAAACAATGTGACTGTGTGTCTGGAGTTCGGTGACCTGCTGTAATCTGCCCTGGGAACTGCTGGTCTGGGATCAGCATATCTGTGCATGTTACTCAGATGTGAGCACAGAAACTGTGTCAGGCTGATTCCAGATCAGTCGTGATGTATCAATATCCCTGATCCATGTTAATCAAAGCTGATTTACTATAACCGGACTCCTGTTAACAGATTAGGGATCTATTCTGAGCCGTGCGACCGTGTGAATTTCCGAACATCAAGCACAATATCCCAATACACACTCTCTGTTTTTGGCTGCAGGTCTCAGGGGGGCTTCTGGGTTTCCCCCTGTGTTGTCCTGTGATGGAACGTGGATGGTATTTTCCATTCCAGCAGGTCCCAGTCATGCAGACCCCCTTGCTATCGCTCACACACATAAAGCTCAGTGACAGAACGTCCTTGGACGCTGACACAGGAGTCAAGTGACCCCGGGATTACCGAGTCTGGCAGACGCACGCTGACGTGTGACAGTCACTCAGGAAAATTAATGGTCCTGGAATACAGCCACAGAAGGGGAGAGAGAGAAAGATTGGGGAGGGGTAAGGAAGGGTGTGGAATAACTCTTGAGCCACAATTTTGACAGCACTGACCTCCATACATGGACTCACAGATGCCTCGTATTATCACACTAACATCTCTCTCTGAACTACCCATGTTAATGCCGAGCTGTGTTCTATTCATTTTTATACAACACTGGCAATCATTAAAAAAGCAGTTGTTTTAAAGGAATGGTTTCAGCCAAATATTCTATCATCTTTAATTTTTTCCATTGATGGCCGTTGAAAAGTATAGCTGGCAAAATAAAATATTTTGCAAATAATATCTAAAATTACACACACTTACAAACACACACACACAGCAGCAGAATGAGGACAAGTCATTAAAAGCTTGATGATAATGATGCTCAATGTCATAGTTCTTACGTCAATAGGCATATATTGCATAAAACATTTTTTTTTTTACCCAGCAGGGGCATCAAGGGTAATTTTTTTAATCAAATTTAAAATGAATAAATAAATGCATTTAAAAAGTTTTAAGTAAACAAATCACTTTTAAATAAATACGTTTTAAATAAACAAATACATGAATAAATACATCTAAAAATAAATTAAAATCTCAAATAAATAATAAACAAATAAATAAATGATTAATATATATATAGAAAATCATACCAGTTAAAGGTGGTCACGGAGGTTTTTGGTAAATGATAGACGGTTTGCATCTGTAATTCTCTTAATTAAAGATTTAGGATTAGTAAATAAAAAATCCAAGGATGAAATCGTCTGAGCCAAAGGTCATGTGCTACTACATAGGCCTGAACATCTGCTGGGTTCAATCTACGATGGCCAACGGATTATCATGATGTCAGCTAAGGTACAGGATTTACAGACAATGAAAACATCTGGACTGCAATCCAAAGCCTCTGGTGAGTTGGTGTTAAATTGACCATAGAAGTGAATTATGCTTTAAGATCTTGACTCCGATTCTTTCACCATCTAGAAATGAGTTTTTTAGCATTATCTGCTGAAAATAGAATTATCACAGTGACTTTTCTTGACCTCTGACCTCAGTTAAGACAATGCTGACACTTTCCCTGAACTTTGCCTAATAAGGGTGACAAAACAAGTGCTATATGTGTCACAATCAGGCATGTGTCTCAGATACAACATTACTAAAAGAAACCTCATCCAAGTTACCCTCTGTACATAAATAAACACATACCAAAATTAACCGAAACAGTGATGTGTTCAGCGTCCATTTGGTGCACATAGAAAAAAATAAACATGGATGAACATCAGAAGGTATGGTGATAGAAACAGTACAAATGACTGAAATGTATCATGTCTCATGTAATCACTTAATCAGTGTTTCAAACAGGGAAAGACGTCAATAAAACAGTTTCATTTACCTACCTCAGAAAAGCAATTGACCATAACTCGTTAATTAGCTAGACAAAATGATAACACTTTAGTTTAGGGTCCAATTCTCACTATTAACTAGTTGCTTATTACCACACATATTGGCTAAGTAACTTATAAAGTACATATTAATGCCTTATTCTGCATGACCATATTATATACCCCTTAATCCTACCCAATACCTCAATTTAACAACTCACTGATTCTTGAGAGTCGGGACAAAACATGTCCCACAAAGAAAAGTCTAATTTATAGCAAAAATTAAGAAATTCATCATGTATGACATACTTACAAAGTTAAATCTAAAGGAATTGTATATACCTATCTGATTTTTAGAATAAACTTTTTTATCTTTTTGGGGAAAAGTTGTTTAAATGTATGGTCTGTGGTTAGATGGTCCATGTTATTGCACTTGTCCTCAGCAAGAGGTTACAATATTAACCATTCCAAAAAACTTAAAAAAAGCTCTACAATTGTGCAAACATATATATCAAATAAAAAATAAGGGGTATAAATATAAAAAACAATGCATGAAGTGAACATCAAACAATATTTTCCATAAATATCTGCCTATTAAAGTTGTGTCCTCAGTTTCTGTTAACTCCGTCAGATTTTTTCATAAAGCTCTTTAAATCAGGAAATAGCATGGTCAGCTATATCCTTGAGGACCCCTTTTCATCTCCCAAGTTTTCACAATAGTGTGAAATCACAACTTAAGTTTATATATTGTATTTTTTTTACATATCAGAGTAACTAAACTATTACAATATACTTCAGAAATTTAGATTCTTTTTGGATTGGAAGAATTAAAATTGTATACTTTTTAGTGTGTCTGATTCAGTTCTGAAGGGAAACATGTTTATTTGTTAAAAATGTGTTTTTATTTAGAACCTGTTCCTTTCTGGTTAAATAGCTAAGACCTTTCTCTGCAGAAACATACAACTCTAATTGATATAGTGTGTATTTTATTAAAAAGTTTTTTAAAACGTGTTTTGTCCCGACTCTCAAGAATCAGTGATCTACTAACTATTAATAAGCAGTAATTAGAAGTTTACTGAGGAAAAAGTCATAGTTAATAGTGAATGTGTTCCTCAAACTAAATTCGGACCGAAAAAATAACTTTTTCCTAAATATATTTTGATAGATATATGCATACAATATATTTTTACTTAACTTTAGTTTAGTGATGTCTTTATTATTTAATGTATGTTTGAATAAATCTGTCATGAAAACAAATTATTAGTGTTTATCATTTAATTTTTTATATTTGACTAACAAATTGGAATAGAAACATAAAAAGTTAATATATTGACTATTGATATGCCTTATGTGCAATTTAAATGTTTGTACTCAGTTTTATTTGAGTGATGATTATTAAATAAATTTGATTAATTGATTAATTGATTGAAAGTAAACTAGATTCCTTTTTCAAGCAAAATTTCAATGGCAAACATTTCAATATATTATATTATTGAGAGTTTTTTAAAAGTGGGAAAAGTGTAAATTTCATGTCACATCTCAGGATGATTGATAGTCAGTGGCTTGATAATGTGCTTTCTAAAAAAAACTATTTATTAATTGTACTAAATGAACATTAAAGGTGCAGTAAGTGATTTCTGAGAAAAGCTGTTAATGGTGGATTGGACTGAGCACCACAACACACTTGTAGCCAATCAGCAGTAGGGGGCGTGTCCACTCATGATGGGGGAGGAGAGAGTGAGCAAGAGGGAGATTTGTAGAAAGACTGTAGAAAGAGAGATGGCTGAGAGGCATTACAAAAGAGAAAAGCTCAGAGGAATATCACAGGAAAAATAAGGGTTATGATCAGGCAAGAGTTTTGGGACCCATATTAATATTTGAAAAGCTTTCCAGCGGAGGAGAGACCGAAGTGGGAAGGACTGAAATCAGACCGTAAGGTTGCGCTGTTCATCTTCGCATTATTTTTCGCGAAACATTATTTTGCTTCACTTCTTGAGACCTCCGTCCTTGCATTGTGTTTTGGGGGCGGAGCAATGAAGGGAGGGGTGTGTTTGTTTGGGTTGATTTCAAATATCAACAGTGCTTTATAATTTATCTTACACATTTTATTTGACAGGTGGCTTATAATAGCCAAAAATAACACGCCACCGCCTAGGTTTGATTCCAGTCTCTACAGACACACAGGAACAAGGCTATACTAACTAAAACATGTATACATATCTACCTTACATATCAATATGTACACAAATAAACAGTTCAGTATAAAGTTGTTGACTCTCTGAACTCCTGATGGTGCGTCCTCTTGAGAGGTGAGAAATCAAACGAGCCAAAGCTTGTTTTTGCTTATAATTAAGATTTCAGCGCTCACAATCTGGGTGCTGATACCAATCAAAGCAGACTGGGAGATCTGCTCTGTGATGGCAGCTGCCAAACATTAAAGTAAAATCTGTTCGCTCTGTGTACACACACACACACACACAATACTCAGCTGTTCCAAAACCAGGACGTTCGCAGTATGTGTTTCTGTGTATGAAACAGAAAGGAACACAAACAGACATTTGGCTGTGTTTGGACATCTCTAACTGTAAAAATTGAAAGCAAGCAAGTCATTTTTTCTCCTTTAGCTTTTTTCCCCAACAAAATGCAACTGAAGCTCAACAGATGCCGTGAGAAAACACACACATCTAATTTAGGAAGCCCACACTGTTCTCGGATTTAAATAACAGGAAATAATTTCATATAATGTTCCAACACATAAAGGCCCTGTTTACACCTGGTATTAAGTTTTGGTTGTGGTTTAATTCGTCTGTTTTTTCCACTTTCTACCACTTCTATCCCGATATCTTTTGAGGGGAGGGTCTATGGGCAGGTAAATGTATGGGTTTTTTCAGATCTTTCGATCTAATGGACAAAATAAGGTTGTGTAATTTGCATATGAACGCGACCGGAGACGACGGCAAAATCAGGTTTAGTTTCTGCTATGAGAGCTGCAAGACCACGCCGAACGCTGTGAATTTGAGTTAAAATCAGGAATGGTGAGAGAACATTGTGCTTGGTGCTTTTTTCGTCTTCAAACCAAACTTGGGTCTCCCGCCGACAAAGTTTAAATCCCATCTGGCTAGTGCGATTCCCATAATGTTTACTCATTAGATCAGTAGGCGGTGAGTAGGTTTTTCTTTTTTCTTTTGTAGCTGTTTGAACACATTCGGCCACATGAGCATTTACACTACGAAAGTAATCTGATCGAATGTGTTTTTGACTACCTCTGTCAAAAATGTTTAACACACCGTTTACACCTGTATTTAGTGTCGTCCACTTGTGATCCGATCGGCCAAAACGCATCTTAATACCAGGCCAAAGACTCAAACAAGAACAAAAAAACATCGCAAATGAAACAACTGTAAAACCTAACAAAAAATACCATGGTACATTGATAATTACCATAATACTGAAATGCTGCTATGGTGCATATATGTCCAAAAAACACATGGTATTTCAGCAACTGATACCATCACTGTATCACCACAGAACTTTTCTGTAACGCAGGGGTCTCAAACTCGCGGCCCGCGGGCCATTTGAGGCCCGCGGGGTGATATTTTGTGGCCCCCTACTTGACATTAAAGTTTAATATTAGTGCGGCCCGTCGTTGCGTGTGCCGCGTTTTTTTTTTTTTTTTTTATGGGCTACCATAGATAGTCTCGTGACAGCTTATGGTGGGTTTGTTGCACAGGTTTGTTGTCAATAGTTGTCATAGACAACCGTGAAGTACAAACATACAGCGCCTGGAAAAAATGAGCGCGTCGCTTCAATTATGAGCGCGCTTGCCGCGCGCCTACATTTGAAATAACGAACTTGAGCGCGCAAAATATGTGAGCGCGATATGTGAACGGCCCCTTGGTGAGCTACCACCAATCAGGCCACGAGCTACTGGTAGCTCACGAGTGACGTGTTGGAGACCCCTGCTCTAAAACAATGTGAGAATAATCATTTTGAGCTTTTAATATGTGTCCAACAGGTTTATAAGAAGGTTTGCTTTGATTTGTGGAAAGTCAGTAATTTGCCTGAGACACTATACATGTGTAAAAAGAACTCAATAAGACGGGCAAACATTACTGCAAATATTTGTATTTCAAAAGCAATAATTGTTTTTCTAAGTATAATAAAAGGAAATGTCCCTTCCAAAAAAAAAAAAAAAAAACATTCAATATCATTAATGTGTTGTATCAAGAAAATGAAAAGGACATGAGCAAATATAAGTATCACAAAGATGTGTTATAAGGAAAAGAAAAGGAAAGTTTGTAAAATGAACTTCAACTGTCAGAAGGACAGCTCATGAAGAACCAATCATGTACAGAAAGAAATGTTCAAATTCAGAGGAACAGTTCAGAAGAAACATTAATAATAAAGATTGAGAAGATTGGATCAGTTGTGCTCCTTTTTTGAATACTTGAATACTATTTTTTTGTGGAATACTTGATGCGGCCCAGCCTGACCCAGACTCTACCTCCAGCGGCCCCCAGTTAAGTTGAGTTTGAGACCCCTGCTGTAACCAGGGCCGGATTAAGAGTTCAGAGGCCCCTGGGCACAATGTCTTGTAGGCCCCCCCTTAGGCAGGCCAAATGTATATTTTGTCCAAGGACATTTTAATATTGCATTTACAGTTTTACTGACTTAAAAGGAACTTTGTTGTACTATGCTGGATTAAAGTTCATAAATGGTCGTTCTTTCCCATAGGAATTTGTAAAACTATGTTGGGTGGACCTCTGTGCCTCTAGGGGGGTTCGGGGGCATGCTCCCCCGCAAGAAAATTTTGTACATTTTAAGGTTAAATGCATCAATCTCGTGCTCTTTGAGAGATCAAAATTAGCTTCAACCCATGAACTGCTCGTTGAACAAAGAAAAAGCATTGATTTGCACCAGGACAATAAAGAGGGCTCAAACATCTTTTTAGTTATGACATATAGAGTCTCAAGTCTACATTACATTATCACTGGTGTTTTAGGATGCCAAACAATTATTATAATAATGTAATAATGATTTATATAATTATTCCTATGACGTAAAATCCATATAGCCTATGTACTATATAAATGAAAATGAATATTTCAAAAGTATATTTTAGGCTACATTACACTATAATACAGGAAAATTAAAATGCTTTTGTCCTAATTTCTTCACTTGCAAGAAATAAACCCTTGAGCTTTTATTTAGGAGAAAACACCAGATCACCAGGCTGATCGCGTGAGCAAAGTGCACTTTTCTTTAAATCACGCAGCACAAACAGGATGTCTATTCTTAAAGTCTAATGCTGTTTTATAAAGGCACAAAGCCAAATCATGGTTTCGATTTTAGTTCGTTGGCAAAATATAACGCTTGAGACCTTTATGTTAGGTTATACATTTTACATCTCATATGTGTTGGGAAAAGGGAGAGAGAGTTCGGCAAAAGGCGGATTCGAACTCAGGTCGAGCGCATCAAAAGTTGCTTTCGTGCACCTTACGCGCTACGACCTACGCCACTGCAGCTATTCCGTGACAGGCGTCTTTTTGCTAAAAGTTTGCACTTAGTGCAAATATACGCTCCGTTCTCTAAAATACATTTTATCAGACCGGCCCTCGCGGCCTCGAAACACTACCGGGTCGGGAAACTCCCGACTCTTCCGATTGCCACTCCGCCCCTGGTGCCCAGGGCCCCTTAGATGTCGTGGGCCCCTGGGCAAGTGCCCAGTTGCCCTAATGGTTAATCCGGCCCTGGCTGTAACGGCATGTTCGCCATGATATATTTGAATGTGTTTTTGTCTAAGTGACTGCAGCTACCAGAAGTATATCAGAGTGAAACTTTGGTTGCTTTTCACACTAAGGCTTTGCCGCCCCCCCCCCCCCAGCAGGATGAGTCATGCTCGCCTTCAAGTAGGCACTGTGATCCAGTTTCTATAGAAACCTGTTGCTATGGAAACACCTCTTGCTCAAGAGTCATAAGGGGATACACAAACACTAGCACAGGTGACCGGGGTAAATCAGACGGGATTTTAATAAGATAATCAAGACGGGCCCGTTTCTAAAGATCTCATTGCTTGAAATGTCAGAACAAACAGCCATCTGCATAACACTTCCTCTTCTATGAATAGTGTGGAGGGCTGCATAATTTTATGGATTAACTACTTCATACTCTCTACTAGAGCTGCATGATTTTGGATAAATTAAGAATCACATTTATTTGGTTTCAACTAGAGATCATGATTTTACGGAGCCCCTAAAGGGAAAGAAAAAAAAATTTGGAATGGGAGGGAAAATTATTTGGCAATGCTTTTGCGTTTCCCAAAGAAACTTTGTTCGCTTGCAAAATGTTTGCATTTCCCTGAGAAACGCAAAATGTTCCGTTTCCAGCCAAAAAATTGTACCAACCTCTGTGATTAAAAAATGAACCATTCAAAAATAAACCATTGAACTGTCAGTTGAATCAGAGTGTATCAGACTAAGGTACTCTGAAATACACTGCCCTTCAAAAGTTTGGGATCAGAAAGATTTAATATATATATATATATATATATATAAAAAGGGACAGTAAAACATTTGTTGCAAAAGATTCATATTTACACTATTCAGCACAAAATCCTAAAAAAATCATTGTTTTTTTCATTAATATTTAGCAGCACAACTGTTTTCAACATTGGTAATAATAAGTAATGTGTGTTTATTGATCGTCAAGTCAGCATATTAGAATGAATTCTGAAAGATCATGTGACACTGAAGACTGGAGTAATGATGCTGAAAATTCACAGGACTAAATTACATTTTAAAATGTAATAAAATAGAAAAGAGCTATTTTTAGTTGTAAAATATTATTTCACAATATTACTGTTTTTATTGTATTTATATTTTACTGTATTTTTGATCAAATAAATTCAGCCTTGGTGAGCATAAGAGGTTTCCTTCAAAAACATTATAAAATTGTACCAACACAAAATTTTCTAATGGTAATGTATGATATTGAAATTCATTTATTGCACTTATCATAGCACTTATTGATTTCCCATAGTACTGCCATGGTCTTATTTGGGGGGGAATTTACACCATGGAAGTCCTGGTATTCTTGTACAAGTACCTTTTTCAAATATTCTTGAAAAATGATAACATCTAATTGTTCGGAAATGACCTGAAATGAACTCCAGGACCCCACAAGAGTGCAGCTCTAATGTAAAAAGCACACGTATATCAGCTGCCTGTAGAGAGCCAGAGATCAAATCACTGTCCTGCCGTCTTCACCTCATGCAATGAAAGTGAAGCTCAGTCAACCTTATTTGACATTAAATCCTCTGGAGAAAAGCACAGAGGCTTTGAGAGGATTCAAACAGCATTATGTGTACATTGTGCACTTGTTTGAGTGTGTGTGTGGTGTCCTTAAAAATGAAGAGCAAAGAAAAAAAAAATCTCATTGAAATTCTGGTCAGTGCTGCCAGCTCTTTATACACTAAATATTATGTAACTAGAAAATAATACAGCTTCATCTGCCCTCAACCCCCCACCTCTGCGCTGAGATGGACCGGCTGAGGCACTTACATAAACTCAGATACCCATACTCATCAACTGTGACTCTGTCTCTCTGTCTGTCTGTGGAGGTATTAGAGAGCGGGCAGGTGGGAAGGGAGCGAGCAGTGTTTGGTAAGTGGGAGTGGGTGTGAGGTAGACCGAGGTAGTGTGAGGACATTGTGAAGAAGTATGCAGGGTTTGGTCAGACCACTCAAAAGTCCATCTTTCTTATTTGTTCAAAAACTAGTTTAGTCTTTTACTGCATTCTTCTGCATTACAGCAATACTTATTTTATAATTATTATGCAGCTTTTATTACCCTATATTTATTGAGAGATAATTTTACCAAATAAAAAACGTTTTCTTTTTGTTAAAAACCGAGCAAAGAACAACACTCGGAGATGTTTCTGCCGCTCTGTATACGTCATCTCCTTCATCGCTCTGATTGGTTTTAGGTCTATCCGCGACGTCCGTTGGTGACGCCCCTCTGGAAATGATTTGTCTATGACGCTTTGCCAGACCATAACTCAGTTACAACTGAGAATGGTCTGGTTTTAAGCTACTCATATCCAGCTCATGACGTTAAACCGAGCCTGAAAGGCGAGTGACTGGAGACTGTTAAGTAACTGGTCTAGCTCACTAGTCGTGAGTAGGGTGTGATAATACCATTGATAGTTTAAAGCTATCTAAAATGGTGGGCCTCACAATGAGGTCAACAGCGTTACCCATGCAAGAGTACTAGCTAGTGAGGAGAGGAGTGTGGAACCGCCTTGTGAAACAACCCACAAGAAACAATCATGAGTAGACGACTAAATAGAGAAAAATACCAGCTGGACAAATAAGCGCCCCATCATAGTTCTAGGGCGCCAATCGGTACATGGAACATAAGGACACTTTGGAAGGATGGAAGCCTCGAATTACTTGTCGGCCAACTTAACAAGTGGTTCAGATGGGACGTCATTGGTCTGCCTGAGGTGCATAAAACGGAACAAGGCATAGTAGAAAATGGTGGATATAAGCTCTTGTATTTGGGTGATGAAAAGACGCATCAAGGAGGTGTAGATCTGCTTTTTTCAAAGAAGGCAATCCAAGAGTTTAATCGATTGGAACCGGTGTCTTCAAGGTTAATAAGTGCGAGATTCATTGGTCAGGGTTATAGCATCACTTTTATCCAAGCATATGCACCAACTACAAGCCGCCATAGTGAAGACGCTGTGGACGACTTTTATAAGACGTTACAACATACCATCGATAATGTGCCAAGAAGGGACATTAAGATCTTAATGGGGGACGAACAACGTTACATGGAAAGGTGTTTTGAGGGACTGGATCAATGAATGATAGAGGTGAGCGACGTTTTGTAGGCTCAACAAGCTAAACATTCTGAACACCTGGTTCAGACACAAACCGTCACAGAAATAGACTCCTAGTTCGCCGGGTAACAGAATGCGACAGATGATTGATTTCATAAAGATCGATCAGAGATGAAGAAGCTGCACCAGCAATGCTAGAACCAAACGTTCTCAATGACCAAAATCTCGTAATGGGCAACTTTAGGATGCGGTTTAAGGTTAAAAAGAGGACACACACCAAGAAATTGGACATCGAAAGACTGTGTAATACTGAAGTCAAAGAACGCTATGAGATCGGGATCAAGAACAGTTTTGAGGTGCTTGGCTGGCAACATGATAGAAGAATTCAGCTCGGATGATGCACTCGACATTATCAATGGCATGATAAAAAAAACAGCTGAAGAGATAATCGGCTTTAGAAGACATAAAAACACTCCTCGCGCAAGGTGATGAACACTAAAATGTGGGCAAAAAGAACAACAGCCCAGATTATGTAAATTTAAAACAAGGATACTCTCAGCTGAAGACCGACATAGACAACAAGGTTGAGAAATGCCACAACGACTGGTTCAACAAACAGTGTTGCGAAGCATAAGAAGCAAGCCGAAAGAACGACATTCACACTCTTTTTCAAAAGGTCAAAATGCTCAAGAAAGGAGTCAAAATAAATGAAAGGTGCAGCAACATCAGAAACAAAGATGGCAACTTACTTACCAAAGATGCTGATATACTCACTCAGCCTCTGTCTCTACAACGCACCTATCGAGGCAGATGAGGATTTGCTTGAGCAACTCTGGCCAAACTGAAATCAGAACAGCCATCTCCAAGATCAAATCCCGGAAGGCTCCTGGTATCGATGGCATCGAAGGAGAGCTAATCAAAGGCGGCGGTGAAGCCATATTCCATATCATGCATAAAATTTGCAATAAAATTTGGGCCACTGGTGAGTTTCCTATGCTATGGACGAAGTCCCAGGTGGTTACCAACCCAAAGAAAGGGGATACAACCAAAAGCGAAAATCACTTTACAATTAGCCTCATCTGAAACTCAAGTAAGCTTATCAGGAGCCGGATGCAGAACGATATCGAATTACAAATGGGGGAGGAACAAGCCGGATTCAGACCAGGTAGAGGCACTATCGAACTGATTTTATCACTCAGATTGATAGTAGAGAAGTACCTCGCACTGCAAGACAAAGAACTTTACTTGATCTTTATTGATTTCAAGAAAGCCTTTGATCGAGTGCGGCATCAAGGCCTTTGGAAAGTACTACACCACTATGGAATCAATCCCAAGATGATCAATCTGATTGAGAATCTGTATAAGAAAACGCAAAGTGCTATAAGAGTCGGGAACGATATTACAGATTGGTTCCTGCAAACATTCGGTGTCCGACAAGGCTGCGTTTTCTCTCCAGGTCTCAACATCTATCTGGAGCACATTATGCAAGTGGAACTTGAGGGTGTGGAGAGCCACAGATCATGTGTAAATGGCAGAATACTTAACAACTTACGTTTTGCCGATGATATTGGTCTCTTGACAAAACTACTTAGACATGCTCAGGACCTTTTGGACAGAGTCGACGATGTCAGCTCAAAGTACGGGCAAGAGATTAGTGGCTCCAAAACAGAGTGGATCCTGCTAAGTACAAAATCCGAGCGAACAGTGAAAAATAGAGAAAAGAAAGGACTGTTTCTCAGGGGGAAGGAGCTGCAGCACGTGGAACGATTCAAGTATCTTGGAACGACAAACTGTGACTGCTCTACAGACATCAGAATAAGATCCGCCACAGCATTGAAAGTGATGAGCGATCTGGACAATATCTGGAAAAACAAAAACATCAAGAATGAGACCAAAATGAGACTGTACAGATCCCTCATACTTCCGATTGCTTTGTGTGGTTGCGAAGCACTTAGAAAACTACTTGACGTCCACATCATAGACAAGATGAGAAACGATGACATCGGAAAGGCCCTCAGACTAGAAACGAAGTACATGAAAGACAACACCAGTGGCTTGGTCATGTACTTCGTATGGATAAAAACAAGATTGCCAACATTACATTGCACGGAAGAGTAGAAGGTACTACAAAAAGAAGATGTCCAAGAACAACGTGGATGACATCAGTGTTGGCGAGATACGACGTTGGACAATTCATTCTTCTAATGAGAATTGCGCAAGGTATAGACAGATGGTGGCGTGTAGAGTCAACTCATGCAAGAGCCTACGTTGAAGTGTAATATACTGCATGGAGATATGGGGAAGAAGAAGAAGAATACTATTCAAGTAAAAACAATTATAATTACAAGGGTGCATTAAATTGATCAAAATGACAGTAAAGACATTTATAATGTTAGGTTTCTGTTTCAGATAAATTATGAACTTTCTATTCATCAAAAAAAAACTTTCGACAAAAAAGATTCCACAAAAATATTAAGCAGCACAACAGTTTTCAACATTGATTCAACATCTTAAACACTAAATCAGCACATTAGAATGATTTCTGAAGGATCATGTGACACTGAAGACTGGAGTAATGATGCTGAAAATTCAGCTTTGCGCCACAGGTATAAATTGCATTTTAAAATATATTACAACAGAAAACGGTTATTTTGAATTGAAATAATATTTCACAATATTACTGCTTTAATCAAATAAATGCAACCTTGGTGATTATAAGAGACTTCTTTCAACAACAAAAAACAAACATTACAGACCCCTAACCTTTAAAAGGTAGTGTATTTATTAACCCAAATGTTGATACTGATGAAGAAAAAGCTCATTGCAACAATCTACAAATGTGTATATTTTCCTTATTTTTCACCTAGAGATCAACTAAATGCACCAACACAATCCCCACAATAACGTGTAGGCTCAAAATCCCATGGGAGTGTCTTTTAAATACACAGTCTTAGGCTCGCTCCTGTGTTCTCTCATCGATCAGAGCACTAGCAATGCTTGTCAGGCTTCCTCCCATTCACCTGCATCCCGCAGGCTACACATCGCCATGGGAACAGCCAAGGTGAATGAGCAGAGGTCACGAATGACTGGTTCAGCCCCATAAGCAGTCACCTGGGTCTCAGGACGGCAGTGGAAAGTTAAACCTCCGATCTAAGACACAGCATGGAATGTTTTTTATTTCTGCTGCATCATTTGCGAGTCTACAGAGAAAATGCACACTCTTATTAGCAAGCATATACACACAACTCACTCAGCATGCACCGCAGCTTTCCCCTGAGAGGAGGAACAAGAGAGCGTGAGAGAGAGAAAGAGAGCGAGAGAGGATGGTGACCTTGGTCAGGCCTTTAATGAGATGGAAAACTCCAGAAAATCTGTTTCTACTCCACACTCAGCAGTCTCTAAACTGCATTACACTCTGTCAGCATGAATCTGATGAGGAGATAGTCAAATGTGTGTGTATGTGTGTGTGATATGTGAGAGACAGTTAAGCTATTTTTCCATAATAATATAGGCGACTGTTGCTGGCTAAGGTCGCTAAGCATGTGCAACAGAGATCAGTGAGCTATCTCTGTATTTGTGTGTGTGTTTGTGAGGGAGGACAGTGCTGTAAACCTTTTTTTTATATTTCACTGAACGACTTGGGAGTATTGGACCCCGCAGTGGACTGGTTTGGTTTGGGAGGGGGGTTGTCAAACCAGTTTTAATGTCAGACACATGACTCAAGTGTGAGGATGTGCACTCTGACACACACACACAAACAAACACAGAGAGAGAGAGAGAGAGAGAGAGAGAGAGAGAGAGAGAGAGAGAGAGAGAGAGAGAGAGAGAGAGAGAGAGAGAGAGAGAGAGAGAGAGAGAGAGAGAGAGAGAGAGAGAGAGAGAGAAAATGTCCTCTGGGAAAGTCTAGTGAAATGTTTAAAGGTGCAGTGCGCAATTTCTGCACCACTAGTGGCAACCAAGCGTGCCGCACAAGCCATGAAAAGTGAAGCCAAAACGCCTCGATCGCCCCCCCCGGTGGCTGGTCCTAGTATAGGTCATAAACCCCGCCTCCCCGTGTTATTCAACGGGACGCGAGACCAACTAAACAATTAAATTACACTTCAAATATCTTTTTTCCAAAGGTGGTTTCTGTCATTTGCTGTCATTTTTATCACCCCGATGTAAGTTCAAGTGTCTGTTTTTAAAATAAGTTTGTTTTTAGTTAGTTACGTGATGCTATAAAAACGGGGTGTAACGTCATGATTGACAGCTGTGATTGACAGGTTCTCTGTCACCGAAGATCCCGAAAAAAAGTCCGTTGGTGCTTCAGAGGACTGAGGAGATTGTATTTACTTTCTTTTAACAAGCCTCTTGTCGTACTGCAATCAACAGACATCAAAATTGGAGCAGAACGGAGGAACGGAGCACTTAAAAAAAAGTGCAGGGAGAGTGCATTCTCCGAGAGTGAGGGCGGAGCGCTGATTTCACGGCTTTACTTCCTGCTCACTACTGCGCAGGTCTGGTCCCGAGATCGCCACTGCGCAGACTCAAGTCCCAAGATGTCAGCGCCATATCGGGACACTGGCGGCTTCAGTTCTCACCAACGGAAGAGAGCGAAAGGGCGTCGTCCATCTTTTTTTACAGTCTATGATGGCAACAAACACAACTGCAAAAATAACTCTAATCTATTTAAAAAACTAATACAAATATAAAACTGCATAAAATTATTAAAACAAACTAAAACAAAATTTGTATATAAAAATTAAAACTAATTCTAATTATTAATAAAAACTATAATAGTATAATAATACATAAAAAAAAAAAAACTTATTCCAACAGGAAGTGTGCGTGAACCAAGCAGAAAAAGGCACTGCTGGTATTTGGATAATTATAATCATTTCATATTCAATAGTATAGTAGATTCTTCATCTTGTTAAAACTGTGAAATTAACTCTAGCAGACATTATTCTGTTCCCCGCCGTTCAGCTCAGAGTAGTTGCTAATGAAGGTTTAGGGACTGATGTCGTCATTTCCAAACGGCTCCAGAATGAGCTGTCGTGACATTTACCGCTCAGCTGATTGCCTCAAAATCAACAAGTGTCAAGTGCAGAGTGCCGAGAAACTTATTTCGAAATGAACAGGAATGCTAATGTAGCCTGGTAATATCAAACTCTGCTACTCCGCTTTGCTTCGTAGACAGAGTCTGGAATGGCCTAATTGGAAAGTGTTGTTTTTTCTCGTGAGGGGTGGGGGGGCTTGTCTGAAGTATAAAATCATTGGTTACCCGTAAGCCAATCACATAACACAATCACCTCTCTCCCCAACTTAAACATCACCTCCATTCATAATGTTTAACAAACACTCTTCTTGTTCGGGCTTCAGTTTGCAAATGCCGGGAATACTCTCCACAACAGAGCGATCTCCATATCCGCAGTCGTTTTCGATTTCCCCTAACCTAAAATACAATCTTAAACTCGCCGCTTAGCGTCTACGTCACGGCTCTCAGCCCGCCCTCTGTTCGTTGATTGGCCGGCTGTTTTCAGGCCAGAGGAAAACTGAGAGACATGTCGATGTCTCAGACTGAGTACAGAAGCGAACTGAAATTGAGCGGAAGTACGAAGTCTGACGTAGTCAGGCTAATGCTAATGGACTTTCTCAAGGTATTACAGACTTTCTATGGACAAAATATGACACTTCATAACTTTCTATCTATCTAGTTCTTTTCTAGGATGAAGCGATATGATGGTTATTACACTCTTACTCTTTCATCAGACATGGATGAGGGCACCTGCGTACTTTTCTGCTTAGCATTTAAATATAATCTGCTTTGCATACTCAGCAACCCCTATGCAGAGAGAAAAGAGATGATCATGGGACTATTTTGATGACACGCATCTACAAAAGTTGATGAGCACTTGGAAAACACACACACACACACACACAAGCTTGATGACTAAGTTTGCTGCCGACACCTTCCTTTTTAGCTTCAATGATCAAAGTTTGTAGTCCTAAAACCCATCATGACTGAAAAAAGAAACATCGGTGTTCAAGTAAAGCATCTTCCCTATGAGATAGAAAGACTATGTTTTGTGTTTCTTTTACTGTATGAAACTCAGCGGCGCTCTACTGCAGTGCTGCTGCTGCTGACGCAATATCAGGAAAGTTCATCTGTGCGCTAATATTCAGCTTTGACTCACAATGTTTACACAAACAGCCCATAAAAACTAATGACCGCATCAGAAAACCTTAATGAACTCCTAAATGAGAGCACTAATCAGACACACTCACATCTCTATCCCTCACTGCAATCCCAAGCTCCTGTCATAGATGTCTATTCGTCTCATAATTTGATGCAACCTGCTTTGTTTACTCACACGGACATAAGCTGGTATTCTCTGATTGGCTGGACAGGCTTGACATCACCAAAGGGACAACAATTACATCATACTTAAAACTAATTACATGCGGAAATGATATTGCAATACAAGATTATTGATGCCAAACAGACAGACAGCCAGTACACAATTGTATTTTTATGATTTTCTCTGGACATGGTACTTTGATATATCTCAAAATATTGGAATTCATCTACCATGGTATTTACATAACCAATAAAAAGAGTACTGTTTGCAGCACAGATGATAATACCAAGGTTTTTAAAAAATACAACATAGTACTTCCAAGACTACCATAGTAATACCATGGTTGATTAAAAAAATACAAGAGTCTAAAAACCTATAGTCCTTTTATGGTACCTCTGGTATGTGTGTATCATGGTATTCTCCTTAGACATTACAAAGTGGTAACAGTTTAGTTTAGGGTCCAATTCTCACTAATAAATAGTTGCTTATTAGCACATTTCACTTGAATATTGGTTTATTAGTACTTATAAAGCACATATGCATAACCATATTTTATATCCCTAATCCTACCCAATACCTAAACTTAACAACTAACTTACTAACTATTAATATGCAGTAATTAGGAGTTTACTGAGGCAAAAGTCCTAGTTAATAGTTAGGTAATAGTGAGAATTGGACCCAAATCTAAAGTGTGACCGACATAGTATATGAATATGGCATATATATCATACACTTATTAAAATAACCATGGTATTCTAGGAAGTTTCTTGGGGTACCATGCTTCACAATACTGTACCTTGGCAGTAACATAATAATATTATTGCACTCTGATGTATAGTAAACCATGGTACTAAAATTTTACCATGGTATTTATGGTACTCCAAGGTACTTCTGAGAATACCATGGTGGTTTTGTATGATTGCCGTATTCATAAAATATGGCAATTCCAACTTCAAAGAATACCTAAAATTTACTTCATAATAGTGTCCAAAAACCATGAAATTAACCAAAAATATACATACAGATTACCATTCAAACATTTGGGGTCGGTAAGAAGTCTCTAATGCTCACCAAGGCTGCATTTATTCGATCAAAAACACAATAAAAACAGTAATATTGTGAACTATTATAACAATTTAAAATAACTGTTTTGTATTTTAATACATTTTAAAATGTAATTTATTCCTGTGATGGCAAGGCTAAATTTTCTGCAGCTATTACTCTTAATTGTGACATTATCTTTCAGCAATCATTTTAATATGCTGATTTGCAGCTGAAGAAACATTTCTTATTATTATCAATGCAGAAAACAGTTGTGCTTCTTAATAATTGTCTTTTTTCAGGATTATTTGATGAATAGAAAGTTCAAATGAACCGCATATAATAATCCCATGGTCATTTTTCTATGGGGATTAGACACCTGCATCCTAGCAGAAACAAATAAAGCTTAATAAAGAGTATAAACCAACATATAATGACAACATATAAAGAGCTAAGAGAGAAAAAGAGATACTGCTATAATCCATCCGTGCCGAAACGAAGGCAGCGCCTCCCTGAAAACTGGACAGAACCTGCTCTGACTGTACACACTGTGCCGAGCTCGAACTGTCGTCTTCTCTCTGTCTCTCGTCTTGTCTATCTGTCGCTCGTTGGCTCTAATTAATGGTGGCCCCCCTCCCAGTAGGCATCCAGCGTTTCCATAGCAACGCTGCTCTGCAGTCGATACTAGCCTCTCGTCTCCGTGGTAACTGAGTCGGGATGCAAGAGGTTCTGTCTCTGAGATTTTGGGCTGCAGTGTGTGGGAGACGGGCTGCACGTGCACAAACATACACGCAAACAAACATCCACGAACCAGCTAAAACGCTCCACTTGACAAGACCTCTTGACAAATTTGACAAGTTACAGGATTACAGACACAAACTCACATGTGTATCTTGCATGCTGACACTTTTGGAGATGCTACGAGACTTGTTTAAACTTTTTTCAGTAGAACAAAACTCATACGCCTAGACATAATCAGTAACTATCCAACTGATAAGAAGGGACCATGGTATTACAATGAAATATACCATGTTAAAACAGTGGAAGTGCCATTTTATTCTTCAAATTACCTTATATAGGTATATGAACATGGCAATCACACAGTATAGTATACATCAAAGTCCATTCTGTCAATAAAATGTTGAAATGGAAAAAAAGTCAAGGATCAAACAAAACTGTAATCTAAACAAAAACTCATTATTAATTAATAATTAACATTATTAAAGCGAATTCGGTAACACTTTAAATATAATTCATTATAAAGATATTTTCGATGCATTAATTATGCTTTGCATGGTCTCACGAATAACTGCAACCCCAGTTATAACACATTCTAATACTCATCTATTCATTGTCACACCTTTAGAAAGTACATTTAAAAATACATGACAAACAACAAACTTCAGATGTAACAAGGAATCTGCAATGCATTTTAACTTTGGTTACAATTCTTTATGAAAAGACATAATGCTTTATAACGTACATTATGAACACCTTTATAATAAATTATTCATAAAGGCTTTAAGTAAAGAGTTACCAACATTTCTTGTGATTTTACTCTCATATTCATTATAGGAAACATGATTATTGGAAAGCAAATCCAAACCAGTCTAGATATATATAATATGTGCGAGTTATTTCCTATCACACACAAAGAAAAAGTAACAATGAACAGAAAACAAATGAGCTGACATGCCAAGTCCTCTTAACCAGGTGCTGAAGGGATCACACGAGGAAAAATAAGAGAAAAGAAACGAAGGATTTTGTCCTTTCATGAGTGGAGATAAATCCTGAATGAAGGATTAAAGGAGTAATGCCCTGAAAAAAAAGAAAACCCTAAGTAGGAAAAGAAAAAGGAGAGACAGAGAAGATGGAGAAAGACAGAGAGAGGACAAGAGAGGAAATCAGAGTGATGAGATAAATGAGAATGTGTGTGCGTCTGTGTGTGTGTGTGATCTAGAAATATAATGAGCACTTAAGCCATCTTATGGGCTAATCACCAATCAAAACACAAGGACCTGGCAATGACCATCAAACTAGCTGTGTGTGTGTGTGTGTGTGTGTGTGTGTTGTGTGTGTGTGTGTGTGCACGTGTGTGTGTGTGTGTGTGCGTGTGTGTGTGCGCGTGTGTGTGTGTGTGTGTGTGTGTGTGTGTGTGTGTGTGTGTGTGTGTGTGTGTGTAAAACTGTTCTTAATGCACGTGCATAACATATTTATTATTTCACTGCATCACTAGTATCATAAATATATATACAAACACTTAAAAAAACTAAGTTGTACAAACTTTTAAATTGCACATAAGGCTGTTATCATATAAACATGATAGATTTATTCAAACATACATTGAATAATGACGATATATAACACAGTGCATATATTTAACAAAATTAGTCTTTTTTAGATAACTAATGAGCTATGGACATTGAATAACTTTCCTGAGGTGAATGTAACGTTAAGTGACATTGTTTACAAGCTGTTTTACTGACGTCTTTCCGTGGTTGAAACATTGTGTGAGACCTAATTCAGAAATCTAAAATTCAGAGACCTAAATTAATAAAAAAGACGCAAACAAAAATCGGCATTTTATTTTGCCTTCTTGTGTTTGTCCTTGAAGTCGTCAACCAAAAGCAGTATCTAAAATGAGTCTCGTGCTAATTTTAGGACTGAAGTGAAATGTCATTGAAGTGCTGAAGTTAAAATGCCATGGTCTATGAGCTCAGAACTCAAAGCAGACTTTGTTCTCAGGCCTGGATTCTTCTTTTAACGCTTACACTCACGCTCACACTGTTAAATTTGTCCTCGGGTCTGAAGAATGCCTGCATGTGATCTTGCCAGTTCCATCTCTTAACAAATGGAGTGCTGTTATTCATGAAGAGAGGATTTTAGCACTTGGTGCTGCAGATAAAGTGATCAGCTGATTTTAAATTATGCCTAAATTAAATGTGTTAAATTAAATTCTGATTTAAATGTGTCTGTTTTTTCTATTGGACATTCTATATCAACAACAGAGCATGTTTTTTTTTTATTCCATATATACACTCACCTAAAAGATTATTAGGAACACCATACTAATACTGTGTTTGACCCCGTTTCACCTTCAGAACTGCCTTAATTCTACGTGGCATTGATTCAACAAGGTGCTGAAAGCATTCTTTAGAAATGTTGGCCCATATTGATAGGATAGCATCTTGCGGTTGATGGAGATTTGTGGGATGCACATCCAGGCAACGAAGCTCCTGTTCCACCACATCCCAAAGATCCTCTATTGGGTTGAGATCTGGTGACTGTGGGGGCCATTTTAGTACAGTAATAATAATAATAATAATAATAATTCATTACATTTATATAGCGCTTTTCTAGGCACTCAAAGCGCTTCACATGGAAGGGGGAATCTCCTCAACCACCACCAATGTGCAGCATCCACTTGGATGATGCGACGGCAGCCATAGTGCGCCAGAACGCTCACCGCACACCAGCTTACTGGTGGAGAGGAGACAGAGTGATGAAGCCAATCAGTGTATATATGGGGATGATTAGGAGCCAATGATGGACAGAGGCCACTGGGCAAATTTGGCCAGGATGCCGGGGTTACACCCCTACTCTTTCGAAATGGATTTTTAATGACCACAGAGAGTCAGGACCTCGGTTTAACGTCTCATCCGAAGGACGGTGCTCTTTGACAGTATAGTGTCCCCGTCACTATACTGGGGCGTTAGGACCCACACAGACCACAGGGTGAGCACCCCCTGCTGGCCTCACTAACACCTCTTCCAGCTGCAACCTGGTTTTTCTCAGAAGGTCTCCCATCCAGGTACTAACCAGGCTCAGCCCTGCTTAGCTTCAGTGGGCAACCAGTCTTGGGCTACAGGGTGATATGGCTGCTGGCCTACAGTGAACTCATTGTCATGTTCAAGAAACCAATTTGAAATGATTCAAGCTTTGTGACATGGTGCATTATCCTGCTGGAAGTAGCCATCAGAGGATGGGTACATGGTGGCCATAAAGGGATGGACACAGGGTCCGAAATTAACTTTTTGGCTCACCTGCCATGGGGACTGGTAGATGAAAAAATCCACCAGCCAAGCATATTTTTTACCAGCCAAAATAATAAACAGCCTTTTTGTGTCACATATACATTAATTTAGATATAGGTATATTTAAACATTTTTGTCATTATATTTCTGGTCTATTATTTTCCATTCTTACTTTTATTTACACACATATTACACAATTTACACACATTAAAATCATATTTTTGTGGTGGTGCCTATGAAAATAGTTCTGTACAAAGGAAATGTATTAATTGTATATTTAATTAAATATATGCAATAATAATATATTATAATTATTTCAACAACAACAACAAAAAAAGTTTTACTCTGCCTATTTTTCTACTCCATTTACTCTTGACTGATCCGATCAGTAACTGAAGGACTGGAAATATCAGTTGTTTTAACCATTCATTAAAATGAATCGGTTCAAAGGAGTCATTAGTTCGCGAATCGGACGTGTCATTGTCGGATGTGTTCGCGTTGTGTGATTATCCCGGCAGCCAGGACATCCCTCAAGATTTGTGTCAACACAGAAAACATTTAATCACTGGATAGGTTTTTTCGTTTATTTAAAGCAGTGTTTCTCAACCTCTCCTGCAGGGACCCCCTGACAGGCCATGTTTCTGTTTTAACCCTGAAATGGCACACCTGATTCAAGTCATTAAAGGCTTAATGAGTAGTTGACTAATTGATTAATTGAACTATTCCTACTCTAATTACTCATTAAGCCTTTAATTACTTGAATCAGGTGTGCCATTTCAGAGTTAAAACAAAAACATGGCCTGTCAGGGGGTCCCTGCAGGAGAGGTTGAGAAACACTGATTTAAAGTGTGGTTTATGTCAGCTGAATGTGCGGAACGCTTTTCAGAGAAGATATAGGTATTTTAGCACAATTCACACCCAGCGGTAATTCAGTAAAAACAAAATCCGAATGCTCCACATGAAACTATGGTCTTCCAACCTTTTACCATCGTATCGATTTATTTTTATTAATATGTGCCAGGGAGAGAGAGCAAGACAACGCTTAGGAGACGGTGAAGCCTTGTTTATACTTTCGCCTGGCTCCGAAGAGAAAGAGTGCGCGCGCGCGACCGGGGCTCTCTCTCTCTCTCTGCTCGTTCTTCAGTTGCGCCCTGTCACGCGCGCAGCAGTTCAATTCCCATCCCATACTGGCAAACACAACAAATCCGAGCTCTCATGCCAGATATTTTATAACATTAAAAAATGCAATTGTAATAAACATTTTATTACATTACTATTTTGGTATGAACAATCACCCGCTAGTGTGGCGGATAGCCTTTTGAGATTTACTCGCCAAACGGGAAATCTACCCGCATTTGGCGCTTGGCGGGTGTTAATTTCGGACCCTGGATGGACATGGTCAGAAACAATGCTCAGGTAGGCCGGGGCATTTAAACGATGTCCAATTGGCACTAAGGGGCCTAAAGTGTGCCAAGAAAACATCCCCCACACCATTACACCACCACCACCAGCCTGCACAGTGGTAACAAGGCATGATGGATCCATATTCTCATTCTGTTTACGCCAAATTCTGACTCTACCATCTGAATGTCTCAACAGAAATCGAGACTCATCAGACCAGGCAACATTTTTCCAGTCTTTAACTGTCCAATTTTGGTGAGCTTTTGCAAATTGTAGCCTCTTTTTCCTATTTGTAGTGGAGATGAGTGGTACCCGGTGGGGTCTTCTGCTGTTGTATCTCAATTGTACACACTGCATGGTGGAATTTTCTGTACAGCATCAGGGGTAATGTAGTTTTAGACTATATTAAATACAGGTTCACGTGCAACAATGAAACATGGTTTGTGTTGAGGAATTCAGGAGAAATTCAGAAATCAAACATTGAAGACCAAAGAGCAAAAAGAGTAACTTCCTATTCAGCCATGTCATGCCAAAAATTTCACATATTGTTGGGCCCATACAGGTTAATATTAATAATGCTTATTTTTATTTCTTATTTTGGTCAATAATTTTGGTAACTTATTTATATGTTGGTAACATTATGGTAACAATCATTTTGGGTCACCACTAAAAGCCAAGAATAAAATCTGGTTCCTGAAGCAAATCCAGTTGAGTATGACTAATTATTGATATTAAATGTCAACTGCGCTCATTGTCTCGAATTGTGCTCAGATTTGTCGACATATTGAAGTGTGCAATCAAAATAGATTTCATTATGAACTCAATTTCTCATCACATTCTTACAGATCTGAAAAGGCCAAATTATCCAAGCTGTCATGAATTTTACAGCTCTATACTCTTAGTATGCTTGCCAACAAACCTTTTTTTTTATTTAAGGAGAATTATCTGAGCTCATATACTTAAATGTAACAATTTGAGAGAATTCCTAAGCCATTAGCCATTAAAGAGCAATCTCTGAGCAAACACATTTTGCTCTGGGAGACTGAAGATCAAGACACACAAACCATGAGTGATCCATCGCATCTCGCTTCTCTGATCAATAACTGGAAGCATAAACATAACAATTTAATTGCAGATACATGTTAAATGGTGTGTGTGTGTGTGTGTGTGTGTGTGTCCGAGTGGACATACTGTCAGCCATCTGCGTTCAGGATGAGAGGTGAATGTATGAGGAGAGAAACACAGCTTGTTTAATCAGCCTCAGGCACACGCACACACACACACACAGAGAGAGAGAAATCGTGTTTCTCTGTCCTACTGTCCATATGTCTCTCTTTTCCACTACACTAAATAGCTTTCCTTTTCTTTACTCGGCCTCTAATAATGCTTCCATTTTGTATTTTCTCCATCTGCTCTCTTCCACTTCTTTTTTCAATCTGTGTACATTGTGTACACTGTGTACTCCTCTGAAATGCATCAGTAAGGGATTCACACCATTCACACAGAACACGTTTTTGCGGTTAAAGGACGCAGGTCAGTGAAGCGAGAGAGAAAAAGCGCAAGGTCTAGACAGTTTTTTAACTTGAGTGCCGCATTTTTAAAATGTGAGACGCAAACGCAACAGTCAAACATCTGTCTAGCACGTTTACATTGGAAAACAATAGAAAGTACAGCAGTGGAATGAAAAAAACATGTTCTGTGTGACGGTCCTAAGACAGCTCTAAAGGGAGCGATATAATACTTTTTAAGTTCAGCGCAATATATAGACAGCCTAAAAAAGTGGTTCACAACTGGTGGTTCATGACCCAAAAAAGGGTCACATATCTGTTATTATTAAGGTAAATTATTAATATATATATTATTTATATATATATATAAAAAATTGTTGTTGAAGTCAAATTTAATTTTACAGTATTTTAGTGCAAATTCGGCAAATAAGGCGCCAATACGGACAGGTTGGTAGCATTCCTTATTTTTGAAAACTGTGAACAAAACTATGAAAGGTAAAAGATAATACAACACGGATCCAGTTCAACTTCACATAACATGGAACAATGAAATGTGTCGAGGACAATGCGTTTTTTGGGCTCCCAAGAACATCCATCCATCTACGATCCATCTATCTACTGTATCTATCTCCATAATGTCTTCAGGATCAATCTGCCTTCAAGGTTTTCTTGCACTACAGCAGGGGCAGGTCGGGCAGATGTGGGCTGGTCGCTGTGAGGAAGTTTCTGGATTTTTCTCAAGACTTACTCCTTTCGGATGAAGGAAATTAATTTCAAGCTGTATGTATACAGCGTCCTACAAAACCATTCACATTTGCTGCCAGGGTGTTGGTGTCAGATGATGAAATTTTAATCTGTATGTGACAGCAGTTCTCTGCCAGTCAGGTCAGTGTTTATGTAAAGCCTGCAGGCAGTCAGCTGGGTTCCTAAATCTTTAATAAGACAAAATACACAGGTCCCGGAATCATCTCTCCAAATCCCCCAGCTGCAATTCTCTCTTACACACTCGTATGCATTCACACATGAAAACACCTACACACACACGACAAATCACAAACAAGGGCGGCCTGCGGGACACAGGGGTGGTAACATAATTATTCTGTCTCTAAATTTTTGGGTGTGTATTTGTGAGAAAGAATTAACTACAACAAGTGCTGGCAATGCATTAAATAATTAAAAATGTTTATAAAAGTTGAATAACTTGACTTCCTTCTATAATAAATGACTTTTGCTGTCAGTTTTGTCAAGTCAGACATTTTTAAAGACATTTAAAACCACAAAAAAAGGGTCCAAATGAAGAGAAAGTTATAATACGATCCCTAAAATGGTGGTCAGCCACCACACAGATACGATTTCTGGATTATAAAGTACAGAATTAAAGAACTGGCTCACTTTCAAATGATGTGTGTGAATTTGAATTGAATTGGCCACAAACCACAGGAAGATCAATTAGAATTTGAATGGGAATGACAGAAAGGGGAGTTTACTGAATTGCCATTCAAATAATTTTAACACAGGTAATGCATTATGGGAAGTGTTCTTCCACCCAGGTCCAAATCATTTATTATTTATGATGAATTCATTCTATCTATCCATCCATCCATCCATCCATCCAATCAGTCTGTAATGCCCATAAACTGCCAAACTTCAAAGCTTTTTTTATACTTTTTTGTAAACTTTCAAACAAGGCTTTGTCAAGTCATCATTCAAAATGTGTTGTGACAAACAATGTTATGTGAGTTATTTTGAATTTCAATAGATTTAATTCAACTACCTTGAATTCAAATTGCAAATCTACATCCTATTTGCAGAAATCAAATTCAATTCAAATTACAGAATCAAGTTGGCATTTAAAAGACATTCTCAATTCAATTCTGAACAGTGTACAACCCTGTTCCGGAACACACAAACACTCAAAAAACTACTGTTAGATAACATACACGGTTTACCGCACCCTCAAACTACACCTCACACTCCAAGTGTCTCATACCTCACACACTTTATCCCACACACAGAGATTATCACATCCCGAATTTCATTTGGCAATGTCTGATTGATATGAGCACAAATCTGACTGTCTGAGTCTAAGAAATCATAACTGCAGTATTACATAACTGTGGCTCTAGTTTGCACACTGCTGTATGTATGATACTAACAAGGGAGCTATCAAGACTTTGATGAGCTGGCAGATAAATGAGCTCACCCACATGGACGGAAGCATAGAAATCTTATCTCTCTTTCCCTGTATTTTTCTATTCAATACACAATATCTAACTGCATGCTTTTAAAAACCACACTTTCACGCATTCATTTGATTTTTAAAATCACACTTTCATCTACCACAATGACTATAAATTATCTTTGTCAATTAAAATAATTTGTATTCACTTTTTTTCTGCAAATATTGTACTGTTTTCTGTTAATATTGACATATGCAATTAACTGCAATTTTCAGCACCTCTCTCTCTCTCTCTCTCTCTCTCTCTCTCTCTCTCTCTCTCTCTCTCTCTCTCTCTCTCTCTCTCTCTCTCTCTCTCTCTCTCTCTCTCTCTCTCTCTCTCTCTCTCTCTCTCTCTCTCTCTCTCTCTCTCTCTCTCTCTCTCTCTCTCTCTCTCTCTCTCTCTCTCTCTCTCTCTCTCTCTCTCTCTCTCTCTCTCTGGCCCTAGGCATTGTAATTTTTTACAAGCTTTAGGTATGAGCTAAGACCAAAGACGAGAACAAAAGAAAAGTAAGAGACTGTGTGTGGGCATCTTTCTCCACTTCCACATATAAAGGTTGAGCCCTTAGTGAGGAGGTTTTTTGACCAGTCAGATGTGTCTTAGACTTTCTTCAAGATAGCACTGAACTTCTCGACTATTCCTGACCCCTGAGTGTGTCTCATGCAAATCACAGGAAAAACTAATGATGTGTATCCGATACATTAAAGTTTCATAGAAAGTGATATCTTTACTTAATTGGAAAGAATATTCAATTCTATTGTATTATATTCTACTGTGTGCATCAGTGCCAGTCCACTGTATTTTTTTCCAATCTTTTCTCCCATAAGGATTTCAAAAAAGTCTTAATTAAAGAGTTATAAACCATGAACAAAGTCAACCAGCAAAGGTGAATGAAAACATTACAAACTTTGATTTGAAGCAAAAAAAGTATTTAAAAATTGGACAAAAACACAAAAGGTACAAGACTGTGTCCTTAATGGTTTCAGTGAGGGAAAGAACTACAATCCCATGAAGCACTGCAAACAGCATGATCGAATGAAAATAAAATATATATTCAAATATTTAAGTATTTTGAGAGTGTAGGGAAACCGGCTTGATTATGTCATTTGCGGTGGTTCATGGGAGTGGGCGGACTAAATAGATCTTTTGGCACGCTTTGCTAGTTTCACTGATTGGTGGAATTTTCTGTACAGCATTAGGGGTAATGTAGTTTTCACCACGAATTCAGCTGTTAAACGATTATTTTAAAGCTAAGTTGAAATAATGAAGGCTGGCAGAGGCAAATACTATCAATTAAAACCTCGTAGCTCTCAGTAAGGCTGTCTTTAAAGGTTTTATAAATTATTATTAAAGTAACACCAGGTTACTTTTGCTCTCGGGGTGGGGTCCCCCTACAGTTGGGAAACAGTATTGTCCTCTAGACCTCTACTACTGTAACTCTACATGCACGTGTGGAATTGTTGACAACCACGATAGCCCTGAACACTGTAGGAGGAGGTCACATGCAGGTGTTCTGCTTGCGTCTTGTCTGAAATGTCTTCATCCCAGGTACAGTGGCATATATTTCAGCATGTCATATGAATATAATTTCATGGGTTTTATTTTTTCTAACGACAAATGATCGCGATGATCACGTTTACAAGCCAGCGTCATTATAGTAGCCTAGTCTATTGGTTACCGTTTTACTGGATCTATATGATACTTCAATGCAATGTTTGAGTGGTAGATAATAACCATATATCGTCAATATTGTAATATTATATCAAGCTACCATAAATGAATCTGCAAATTTTACAAATCGATTTGCATTATAGCTTGAGGCAAGACAAATAAACAAATATCACAGACATGTTAGGTATCCTAAAATATGATTTTGTACATCTTATATATTTGTAGCCCCTACCAAACTTGTACACGCCGTTTAGACATAGGCTTTCATTTGATTTTTTTGATTTTTTTTTGCCAAGTCCGCATCGGTCGGGCACCCCTCCTCCTCCTTCAGCTCACGCCAGCGAGAAAATGCTGGCCCAATGTTGATCCTCGGTCTGCCTTTAACGCGATCACTTTCTCTTTTTCTCTTTTTGCTTTGCTCCGATAAAACCTTTGCTTTCTTGTTTTTCTGTGCTGCTTTAGCCATGACTATAACATTTGGCTCGCACGTCCGATTTTAAGGAAGTGAGGGTGGTGGTGGAAGTGACGTATATGCTGTAAAGCAGTCAAATTTTGTAGTTCTCTTTGTTCGCCGGTTACTACCCGAAACCCGAAGTTTAAAAGTACGATTAAAAACGCTACAGACCCCGTCAGGCTATGGCAGACGTGTCATTCAACCTATTTTAAGTCGATGTACCATCACAAGAGACTTGGAAATATATTATGAAGGTTGAAAAGTTACCTGGTGTTACTTTAAAACTCAGTTTTTACAAGTTTTTTCTTCCGGAATCCCACTGTTGCTCTCTATTTCACTCCAGAGCCCAGATTATTTTCCTGAGTGCTATGCGTGTGGATGGATAAAATAATAATAATAAAATACTGATGTATTTGACATTATGAAAGGATGACTCATAATAACAGTAAATTGTACTTAATAAATATAAATAATCATTTTAATGAAAACAATTAGGGCTGTCAAACGATTAATCGCATCCAAAATAAAAGTTTGTGTTTACATAATGTATGTGTGTGTACTGTGTATAATTATTTTGTATATAAATGCAAACATGTATATATTTAACAAAAATATGTTATTTATATATAAAATGTTTATATTTATATATACATTATATATAGGCTACATTCAGTCTATATACAGTATATACATGCAAATATTTCTTAAATACACATGCATGTCTGGGTATTTATGTATTAAAAATAATTATACACAGTACACACACATATATTATGTAAACACAAACTTTTATTTTGGATGCGATTAATCGCGATTAATCGTTTGACAGCCCTAAAAAATGCTAAAGGTTACATTTCAAGTATAATACTTAAAAATATATTCTCATCAGGGCAAAGCAAATGAGTTTTGCAAATGACCCCAAAATATTACAACAGGTATTGTTTGAAAAATGGCGACAGAAGAACCAATACAGCAATAAATCATAATGGTGTCAGAGTTATGCTTCTCTAGTTCAACTACTTTATATAGATTTGAATGCAAACGTGCATGCATGTGCCAAAACATCAGAAAGTACAAGACTAGATTCCAGTCAACTTTACACACTCCTTTAGTTCACACAAGCAAACTCAGGTGGTCCTGTAAAGTCTGTCTGGTGTAAAAATACAAGATTCAATGTGGGTTAGTCTATACTATAGACTAGCTTTATATAAATACAAATAAATCTAAACAAGTGAGTCCTCATTCAGATAGCTAGATAGCCAGTTAACATGCGAGAAAGACAGACTGAAGACTTGTTTGTACTCTGTAAGGGTCAGCAGAGTGAATCTACACAATATCAGACAAATATCTCACTTCTTCACCACAGGCGAGTGTGACACTCACCGAAGCAATCTCTGTGTGTCTGTGTGCGCGTGTTTGAGGAGGGAGCCCTGTGTGTGCGGACAGCGTTTCTATGGAAACGGGTGTAGGTGATTCATGGAGCGTGTCAGGCTGAAAAATAAATTTCACACCTACGTGTGTGTGTGAGAGAGAGACAGAGATGATGATGTTTTCATGTTTTCAAGTGTTTAAGAGTGTTTTAATGTGTCAGATTGTTAAGAATGTGTGTGTGTGTGTGTGTGTGTGTGTGTGTGTGTGTGTGTGTGTGTGTGTGTGTGTGTGTGTGTGTGTGTGTGTGTGTGTGTGTGTGTGTGTGTGTGTGTGTGTGTGTGTGTGTGTGTGTGTCATGAGGACAGTATTGACTTTGTGCCAATATTCGTAAGATGTAGTTGTAAAAAAACAAAGATTATTGTAGTACATTTTACAAGAAAATACAACTTCAATCTTTCTAGTTCTAAATCTCACGTTTGATTTAATGTGTAACTTATTTGTACTTCTTTGTAATTATTTGTGAAATGTACACAAATTTCTGAGTGATTTTTTTTAAATGAATTTTTTTCAGAGCAGTATATATTTAAAAATGATGATCTATATATATATATATACAATACAATAGTAATAATACAATAGCAGTAAATGTATAATACATTTATTATATACAATTAAAATACAATACAATTTCTACATTATATATAATTTAAAATATTAATGTATGTAATATTTATAGTATAAAATTATATATATGCATACATACATATATATTTATTATATATTTATTGTGTGACATTTATTACATACAGTATGTCAGCATGCTCATAGACACAGTGGTGATAGAAGATCTCCAGTTTATGGATTTTCCTGTTGTAAAACCAGATCTAACTCAAACTACTTCCTTTTCCTTTCTCATTTTAACTTTTTAAAACTTTTATTATGAGCACAAATCACAAGTAGTGATATCAGATTCAGACTTGATATTTTTCACCTGTCAGTGGATTTAATATACTTGAAACTTTAATCAATGACTAATATTGGCCAGGCAATAACACAATTGCGAGACTCAGCTCAGAATTTAGGTTTTAATTTATTTTTAATCTTGTGCATGAAGCTGAAGTGGAGCCTTTATAAAGCTTTAAAAAAGTCCAAATATATTATTTTGTTCTATCAGTAATCTGTTGATAATGACATTTTTAAAAGTAAAGTGTGTAATGTTATTATTACTTTCACTTTTCACAGCTTAATGTGCAGAGGCATACCTAAAAACACACATCAATGATTGGAGAGTGGCACAATCAGATTAACAATTTGTTTGAAAACATGACAGAATCTGTAACTTATTTTCCTTCCCTGGACTCCTCTATCCACTCTGAGTTAATACCTAAAGCTGCAAATTACCACAATCACTAGAATAGAGGAAGAGAGGACATTGTTCCTTCATAACTGGCAACATAAAACAGCTTTGCTGGCTTTGCTAAGAATGAGAAAACAGAGCACTTGTTTTCTCTTGCTCATAATCTTCCTCTTTCTTTCTTGAGGCTAGACAGGTGTAAAAAACATCACATTATCACACACACATTTGATTGATACTGTGAAGCAGCTTTGACACAATCTGTATTGTGAAAAGCGCTATATAAATATATTTGACTTGACTTGACACACACACACACACACACACGCACGCGTGTTGTGTTTCTTCATGTTTTATGGGGACTTTCCATAGACATAATGATTTTTATACTGTACAAACTGTATATTCTATACCCTAACCCTAAACCCACCCATCACAGAAAACTTTCTGAATTTTTACATTGTTAAAAATCATCACTTAATATGATTTATAACCTGTCCCAAAAAATGTCACCACAAGGACAAGGATTTCAGATATTGCCATTTTTGTGGGGACATTTTGTCCCGATAATGTAGGGTTTACCAGGCCACACACACACAACCACACACACACACACACATCAGACTGCCAGCCTAATCTGTGCTGCTCTGACATACTGATGAATAAACTATGAAGGGAGGAAACTGAACTGACTGTTACACTATTAACATGAGAGAAAGAGATTAAATATAAATGGCACTGTGATTTCTGCTGTGATGAAAGGCTAGATTGTACGGAAATATTTCCTATGAGTTTTAAGAGTCAAAACATCTATTAGTAGGCCTTTAACGCAAAAAAACACAGGGTTGTTCCTATGCTGCGTGGCACTCACTGAGACATCTGATGAATAATTCTTGCAGTAGTGCATTGTGGGATTGAGTGAAAGCCACTTAGCACCTGTGAGTTTAATAACACAAGGTTTGAATCCCTCATTTAAGGATAAAAGGGAAAAACACTTTACATCTGTGGCCCCCTATGTCACTGAACATGAATCAGCATGTCATCTGTACTGTGATTTTCCTTTCCTCTAATCTTCATTAAGGGATGTGACAGATGTGGAAGTTCTTCAAATTTCGAAGAGTGGAATTAATCTCTACCCAAGAGGTAAAAATCTACTCGTACGGCATACTTGAAATGCTTCTCCTGAGCTGAGCTGCCAAATTTAGACTGTTCAGAATCATCAGTCCTGATGTAAAGATGTAAAATGTTTTACCTGCATGAGTTTCTTTCTTGTGTTGAACACAAAAGAAGATATTTTAAAGAATGTTGGTAATCAAACAGTTGACGGTAGCCACTGACTTCAATGGGGGGTTTTTTCTACTATAGAAGTCAATGGCTACCGTCAACTGTTTGATTACCAACAATCTTTAAAATATCTTCTTTTGTGTTCTACACAAGAAAGAAACTCATACAGGTTTGGAATAACTTGAGGGCGAATAGGTGATGGCAGAATTGTCATTTTTGGGTGAACTATCCCTTTAATTCAAACATTTTGAAAAAACTCACCTAAATCTGTTCTCTGCAAATAGTCCCACTGGCTCTTTTTACTTACTGTAAATATGAGAGTTACAGTTGCAATAATGCCTGTCTCCTCCTTACACTGCCTCTGGAATCAAGTGTTGCGAGAAGAAACCGACAAGCGTAAAGAAACTGAAGTTATTCATAAATATTCTCTTCGATCTCTAAGAAAGTAAAATAACCAGGTTTCAAAGGGGAAGAATAAGAGGATAGTTCTGTCTACCAGAACATCAGTAAGGGATGTTAAAGGGATACTCCACCCAAAAATGTAAATTCTGTCATCATTTACTCACCCTCAAGTTGTTTCAAACCTGTATGAGTTTCTTTCTTCTGATGAACACAAAGGAAGATATTTTGAAGAACGATTGGAACCAAACAGTTGTTAGGCACCATTGACTTCCATAGTAGAAAAAAAAAATAGTTCCAATCATTCTTCAAAATATCTTCCTTTGTGTTCAGCAGAAGAAAGAAACTCATACAGGTTTGCAACAACTTGAGGGTGAGTAAATGATGACAGAATTTTCATTTTTGGGTGGAGTATCCCTTTAAACATAAGCAAACTTAAGTCTGTTAAAGATAAAGCATGTAATTCATGAATTATGCTCAATCTTTTTTGCATGAAGGGAACAGGAACTCTTGGCTCATCCAATGGTGTAAGTTTGGGGAAGGACCACCTGTTTGGCAGAACAATTGTGTTTCCGTGCCACTAGCAATGAAGAAATTACATTCTTCACCTTTATCCATCTAGAACCCAATAGTCTCCAGAATTCAGACAGCTGAAGCCCCTCAAAGTCAAAATGTTACACTGTCGTTCCTCACCTCTAAGAGAACCTGGTGCAGCAGTCGGGCCGCCTTCTCGGAGACCTTCCACGGGTCAGTCTCGTCCACCAGCATGGCGTCCAGAGTTCCCTTCTCCAAAACCACATCAAACACACCGTCAGAGAAGGCCAGTCGACGGGCGTCCATGCACAACCAGCTGAGCTGAGCGCAGTCCTTGTGTCTCTCCGCCATGCTCTCCACACAAACACTGGAGTAATCCACATTAGTGATGGAGGTGTAGCCGGCCTGGTACATATCATAGCTCAGAGCACTGTTACCACAACCTGAGAGACAGAGAGAAAGAGTCTGGCAAGTGAAAAACAGTTTGAGAGTTCTGTTACTGTATATTTATGTTACATCTTTATAAAAATACTTTGATGAACAGGAGACATCAGAGGTCACATACATACTATGATTTTCACTGCATATATAGAGCTTTACACAGGCCTTCTGTCAGCTTATTCAATGTGCATGTCTGTTTAGTTTTTGATGTCAAAACCAAACTTTAAAGATTTCAAACTCTCATGTATATGGTTCACTGATGAAATCAGTGTTCTACACTACCATTCAAAAGTTATTGTTTTGTTAAAGGGGGCCTATTATACAAAATTCACTTTTACATGGTGATTAAACATAAATGTGTGTCAGCAGTGTGTCCACAACCACCCTTTATCAAACAAAAAATCTCTTTCCACCATAGGTTCTACACACATTACGGTCCAGAGAATGTTTAAAAGCAGTTTTATACACAAAATATGTTTGCTATGTTGCTAATATTGTCAAAATTAGCTAAAATCAAAGTGTTTCTAAACATGTTGCTTGCTGCATTGCAATGGATACCACTATGTTTCCCATCTCAATTCTGGGAGTGATGACTTTGTACAGACATGGAGTGAAAATATAGTGGTCGCTTTCGCAAATAAATGTAGTCACTCTCAACTTACTGCATTCTTGTGTAAGTTAGCTTAGAACGGGGCCAAGAAGTCATAAAGCAGCATGAAAGTGACAACTTTCTCATAATCAAAACATTCTAATTTTAAAATGTGCCACCCGTGTGACTTTTTGTATAAAAAGTTGTCAGGTGATTCAAAATCACCAGTCTAACCAGAAGTGTGAGTGACAGGAAGTCACATGTTGTGACTTCCTGTTGTGGCGCGAGGGTTGTACGTCTCAGCTCCTGAGGCGAGAGCAACTTTAATTATCGCCTTCTTCGTTAGTCTAATTAAAGGTTGCTTAACGAGCAATCTTACAGAGGGTGTTTAATCAAAGGCATTTTCTCAGTCTGTAGTCAACACTTCTCTCTTCTCACTTAACGCTGAATGTAAAGATAACAAAGTCATGAAGTCATTTTTCACAGGAAAGTTGGTGCACTATTAGTGTTATCTGGAAGCTTGCATGCTGTCATCTCAGCTGGACAAAAGGCGTTTCCCTGGAGGCACCTAATGGTACGTTTAAATCAGTGTCTCAAATTCGATTTATAGCTCTTTATAGAGTTTATCTCGCTCATGCTGCCACTCTTCTCCCAAATCTCATTACAAAACCATTCAGTTCAAGTGTGCCAGTGGGAAAAAAAAAACGTTTTTTTTGTTAGGTTTTTTTTTAGCATATCAAAACCTAACAAGTCCACTTCAGTAAAACAACCCTTAATTTCTCTTTACATACTTACTATAGATATTATTATCACTACAAATAAATTAAACAACCTGACAGAGATTTAAAAATCTCTTTATGCAAAGGAGGAGGTTCAGTATTAATTATAAATGTTATAGTATTTATTAATATTTTGAATAAGCTTTTTATTGTTACATTGTCAGTTTTCGTTTTATTATTAGTATTTTTTGTTAATTACTTTTAAAATATTTTATTTAACTATTTTTATTTCCGTTTTAGCTTAGTATTTGTATTACTTCAAATAAAATGTAATTCAATTAGTTGCCATAGTTTTACATCTAATATTTATATTTTATTTCAGCTTTGTTTCAATTACCCAAAAACATTTTTAATACTTTTAGTTAACAATCCTGAATCCAATGTTAACTTATTTTAAATTTATAGTAGAAGTAAATATGGCCTAATTATGGTATTTTTTTACAGAAACTTTGTAAAAAAAATAAATAATAATAATTTATCCTATTCAATCTCAAAGGTGAAATGTGTAATTTCTGCACCACTACTGTATCAAATGGAATTGCAATATTATAATTTTTTTGACATAACTAACTCAACCACAGACATTGGTTTTGGACAGATTTTTTGACCAATGGCAGACAAGGCTTTCTATTTAGGAAACCTGACTTGAAAACAGTCGTTATTTCTCCAATTCTGTTTCGTGCCACAAGAAAGACAAAACAGACACACTTAAATATATATTTAAATGACTATCGTGTGCCAAAAAGCTTGAACATGAGACTGTTTATGCTGATATTAATACAGTATATACCCTGCCTCACAGGTGTTGGTGGTTTATAAGGTCACTACAACAGTGTACCTAAATGTGTGTATGCAGAGAAAGAGAAGAGAAGACAGAGAGAAACACTGAGAGAGAGAATTCCTAAGCTGTCAAGTCAACCACTGCCCTCCACTCATAAACAGTCCTTGTTTCCGCTCTCTCCATGACATCACCAGCTACACATGGCCCCTGACCTTTTCTAGCACCGCCTGTGCCTGGATCTCCCTCTTCAGAGCTTTCGTAGAATCGAGGACCTGGGAATTTCCAGAGCGGACACACTAACAGGACAGAACGCTAAGGTTAGTCTAGCATATCACGCGTAGCATTCCTTCATTCACTGCTCTCTCACTCTCTCCTTCTCCACATAGGGAGACGGAAAAACTTATTCCACATCTCAGACAGTCACGAGACGTGTCAAACAAACATCACAAGACCCAGAGACTCAAGAATGTGCCATACACAGATCTCTAGGCAGTATGTCTCTGGAATAGAAAGCAATCTCTAGGATTCACTGTATAAGGATGCAATTTCACAAAACCTCTCTCTTTCAGAAACTGAATGTTTAAAATTGGAACATGTTGCATAGTGAAACCAACCAGTCTCATCCATACAGTAACTGAGGATAAGTTGATGTTTTAGACGACGAAAGTGGGTCATCCATGATTTCCCGTAATGCACCAATGCTGCAGTAAAGTGAATGATTTAGCACCATGATGTCATACCAAGTGGAGCATGACATTTCAATGAATTACGCAACACTAGCAGAATAAAGACATGACTAGGCCTCTGAAAATAAAATAGTGATGTCACAGTCAGCTAGACTTTTTTGGGCCATTATTTTGTTATAACTTGACAATTCCATTGGCTGATTGGCCGATTATTAAAAGTGAAACCTACTGGCAGTGGCAATCAATGGATAGTTAAGGCCTGTTCACCAAGAACAATAACCATACTATAAACTTCCATTTTAAAATTAAGCCTTAAGCCTGCTTTTTGTTTATTTTTGATAAACAATAATTGTACCATGTTGGATTGCCACTGGATGTCCAATGTAAAACGTGAATCCTGAAGCAAAACCTTTAGAGAACCACAAATCTAGATATTACCTAAAGTGAAAAAACTATTGAAGTTGTTCACAAGAGACACAACAAAGCAGATCCTCTGCAGGTCTGTAAAGCATGTTTGAGAAAGAAATGCATGAAGAGATACAGATCAGCATCTGAATGAGAGGACAAACATTTTCTAAGATAAATTATCATCACTTTCCCGGAATTTGTGACTACTTCTGATATGCGTTTTCTCTGAACATACATGTTCTTCCCTGAAAAACCTCCACACATTTTCCTTTATAGTATTAACATTCGCCTTGATGTTAAACACACAAACTCGGAAAACATTCCCGGAAATGTCATCTTCACGGAGGGAGCGGCTCTGTTGCCTTGGTGATGTGAGACAGAGCGCATATAGACAGACTCCCACAGGGCTTTGTTTACCAGCCTCCTAAAGCATGCTGGGAATAGCAGATACACAAGAACACACAGGAACAGAGAGAGAGAGAAAATAACCATCGTCAGCAGCGTCGTAATTAGGTCACGAGAGTGCAAACGCATAGGACGAGAAAAGCAATTAGAGCATACTATGTTTCACTGTTTATGGCTATGAACATGTTCTTTCCACTACAAGCAGTGATGTGTCTGTTTATCTCTGTCACACACACTGAGACACTGAGATCGTCTGTCACACACTATCTGAAAGATTCTCCAATGAACCGTTCAACCAAACTAAACTCATCCCTAATGAACTCAGATGTAACTTTTACTGTTACACAGACACCAATATTGAACATGACTGATATTTTTTGACAACAAGACAATCAATGCAACTCTCAGTGTGAAATGTTTCAAATCATTGAGACCAAAGCTGCAGTTCAAACACAAATCATGCAATAAGCTAACATCATGTTTGTTATCATGTCCTCCGAACTCTTCAGTTATGATCGGCTTTCACGCAGGCATGGCATCAAGATTGCACCAAGATTGGAAGAGTTTAGTTTGGCGGTTGGGAATGTTGTCGGTCACGACAGCATAATGTCAGCGTCTCGTATGAATAGCGCTGTGGTGATTTTTTTAGATAACCTTGAGAAAGTGAACGGCGTGGTGCAAAACAGAATTATCATACAGGAGACTTTTACGCCAGTAATATCTTTAGGCAAAAAATATAATTTTGTCCAATGTTCCCCCGTTCCCCCGAAATTGAGGAAATAAATGTGCCATTTAAATTTAGATCCGATGGCTTTGATTATGTTGTGTTTGTTCTAAGATGATGAAATGTTTTAAATGTGGAGGGGCACATTAGAAGTTTGTGTCCAGAACAGACTGAGGACACTAGTGCAAATGCAGTGGTAGCACAGCAGCTGTGGAGAATGATGCTGTCACAGCAGTCGAGTGCGAACAAGCTGAAGGTGTGAGTGATACAGCAGAGGCTGGAACAAGTGATGCAAGGATGGGAGGTTCGGGAATGGTAGAGGGGGAAACATCAAATGTTATTGACAAAACAGTTGATCTGGTGATGGAAGATGAAGCTAGTGCGGAGTATGTGAGCGATGGTGCACTTTTTAAAGCGCTCTCTGTTAAGAGGAAAAGGAACAAAATGAAAAAAGGGGATGCAAATTCAAAACAACCGCCAGAAAGTTGATGCACGTAAGGATGTTGAAAGCAGTACTGCTGAAGATTTTGATAGTGATACTTTGGACAAAAGGAGTAGGCGTAGTGCTTACTCTTTTGGAAAAGTTAGGTCAAAAAAAAAAAAAAAGTCCAGGTTACAGATTTCTTTCAGACAGCAAAATGTTTGTTGACTCTGTGGGGATGTTAATGCGAGGCGAGGGTGAAGAACAGTTTACTGTCCAAGAAATATATAGATTAAAGAAAATTGTTGCAAAATTGAGATCAGAACTTCAAGCAGAGGATGGGTTTGAAACGATATAGTCTATTTTGCTCCTACATGCTGAATCTTGTCGTGATTTTAATCTTTCTCTCATATTTTTCAATGAGTGTAGTTAGGCACTCTTAATATGAATGGGGCACGAGATGCGTATAAAAGAGCACTGTTATTTGAATTAATAAAACAAAAGCAAATAGATTCATTCAGGAGACACACAGTGATGGTCTAAATGAAATTGACAGGAGAAAAGAATGGGAAGGAGTGGTGCTGTGCTCTCAAATGAGTTCTAGAGGAGGGGTGGCTGTATTATTTGCTAAACATTTTACTCCTGCCTCTTTTGAGGTGAAGCAAGAAATTCCTGGTAGACTTATACGGGCACAATTTGAAAAATTCAATGATGTGTTTATTAAGGTATATGCTCCCACTAATGGCGCTGAGAGAGTTTGTTTGTTGAATAATCTCAATGGAATTTTGCAGAGCTGTAACTCAAATAAGCATTTGTTTTTAAGTGGTGATTTCAACTGTACAGAGAATTATGTATTAAATCGGAATCATGCTGAACCTCATGAAGCCTCAAGCCGTGCTATATTGATTGAGACTCATAAATTGTGTGATATATGGAGGCGTTTGGTCAAAGGAGCTCGTTTTGATTTATCAAATGAGTGTTTCCCAGGTCTTACACTAAGGCTATGTGGCTCTGGTATGGTAAAACTAAAAGATTTATTTGATGTGGTAGGACCTGACTTAAATCAAGCGTAGCGTCAGTTCTGGCAGGTCACGTTAGTCAATCTCATATCAGTGACTCTCAGCTGATCCACGTCTACCTATAGGAATACGATGCCTATCACTGTATACATATATAAGCTCCTTCAGTATTATCAGCAGCTATCGCGTTACTCAGGAGCTGATTACCCTCCTCCATCCCCAGCTCCTCATATCGCCCAGTCAGGATTTGGTTTTCTGATTCCCCTTGAATCAGAATAAATTCTCGAATTATGTTGTACTTTAAAATCTTGAATTAATGATATCTGCAATACATTCATGTTGGTTCTGTTCTGTTTACCCTAAGGTGGGTTATTGCTGCTCTCCCTGCTCTTATCCATGCTAGGCTGCACGGATGCGCAGGGAGTTCTCGTCCAGAACAGAACCATACCACCAATCCAAACTGTATGCTAATTGTCAATCGTATTTGACGATAGTGGCCCTGACAGAAGTGAGATCAGACTGCATTGCATTGGTCACGGCATTAGGCCAGAGGTCTTCACGTCAAACTGAGGTAATTTTAAAAATGTGGAAAGGAAGATTAACAGAGGAAGAATTAATCATGTTGGAAAATGTGGGTAATGGAAGCCTGGTTCCAAATATGAGAGATCCCTTTCCGAAAATTGTCATTTCACCATATTTAAAGGGTATGTCTGGTACATACCTGTCAAGTTTTGGATTTGAAAATAAGGGAAATTTTCCGGCGCCCACCGCGAGCAGTCCCACCACCCCAACCAAGCTCCAGTATCCCTTACATTTTAAGACAGGTGTTATAGCCTAAATGAAAACACACACACATATATATATATATATATATGTATGATATGGGGTATATATTAAGAGCATTTATTTCAAGGCTTATTTGCATATTTTCTGTTCATTTAACATTGCTTGTCTTTACATTTACATTTTATTTTCATTCCACACATTATTTTCATTTCATATTGCTTTTCTTTTACAGTTTTTCTTTTCATTTGCAGTTTTTCTTTTCATTTCACATAACTTTTCTTTACTCTTTTAGTGAGTTATTGAACAAATTTGTTGCAGACTTTGTATTAACTGTTTTGGAAGGAGTGTATTTGTGGGCTGGGCCAGAGTGGTTAATTTTACATGAGAGTAGAGCAAACAGTTCTGTTGTCTAACATCATCCTATTCTCTGTAACAATCTTTCGTACCATGCTAAACACCCTTTCTCGTGCTGACATACATCATTCCCTCCCCGTGTTAGATGCTAAAGTCGCAGTTACAAAACTTACAAAACGCGTGACTGTCCCCCACCCTGCTCCTCTTCAGAAAAGTAAATTCGCTATCCCATTGATCGCGGTATTTAGTACATGAGGGTTTTGGTTTTTTGACAGGAGTGCCTTGCTCTATAGCGTCCATCATCCGTCTCTGTTTTTGTTTGTTTTTTGTTTTCCCCGCGTTGTCACTCATCATCTGACCACTAACCTCGCGACAACTGCCACCTACAGTAGGCCCTAGCTGTAGTTATCGCGAGGCTATAGTGACAGAGCTCAGATTGATTGGGAATGTTTTTTTTTTTTACTCCGTCCGGGGTATTATTATTTTTCAATAACGCAGGTTAAAATACGGGAGATTTACGGGAAAATCCTAATACGGGAGGACGGCGGGAAAGAAGGGTAAAATACGGGACTTTCCCGGCCAAAACTGGATACTTGACAGGTATGGTCTGGTATCCTGCTGGATTTAAAAGGGTTGCATGATTTGGACTTGGGTTTGGTTGCAGGAAAATTGTTGTATAGGTGTTTTGTTAAAATTTTAAATAAAGTGGCATTAACTGAGAAGAAAGACACCGTGTGGCGAGAAAAGTTTGGGTTACAAGAAGAAGATAAGCCAGTATGGATGGTATGAACCACCATTGAACAAGCAAACCGGTAATTTGCAGAAGCGTATATTGCATGGGGCTATATCAATGCTTTTGTTTCTGTTATAAATTCGGATGTTGTTGACAAATGTGCATTTTGTGGAGCCAGAGAAACAGTTTTTCATTGTTTTACAGAATGTATTAGATTAGGATTACTTTTTGTTTTATTGAAGGATCTGTTTTTAAGATTTCAGGAGAAATTTCATGTTTAATGTGTTTATTTTGGGAGTGAAATATGGTCAAAAACATTCTGAAGAGCTCAGAGAATTCAAGTGTGATATTGTGGATGTCACCTTTGCAATAAGTCAGTTCTGTCAGGTCCATAAAGTCAAGAACACACAGACAAAATAATTAAGAATTATTTGAATAGATTGCAAACAGGTTGATGTTCCTGAATTGAAATTTGGCGGTATGGCTCTGTTCAGGGAGTCCTCTGACCTTTCATGAGCACCATGAAATAGCAGAGAGTCAGAGGACAGCAGCAGCAGCATTAGGGAACGCTCACACAGTTTTAGACTGTGAGAGCTAGAATATCCCCCTGTGAACAGAGCAGGCAACATGACATAGCAAATGCCACGTTATGCATAAGGAGGAGCTGGGGAGGTGGCGGGCAGCAGAAGCGAGCAGCGAGCCAGCAGAAGCGAGCAGCGAGCCAGCAGAAGCGAGCAGCGAGCCAGCAGAGCGAGCAGCAAGCATGTATGAGCAAGGTGAATGAGCTTTAAATAGGGCGCCTTGTTTGAGCTTTGGCCATTGAACAGCGAGGGGAGTTAACCAGCTAATGCGGCTCAGCTGGAGCAGATCAGCTGACGGGACAGTGTTGATAGCAAATAGCATAAGCAGCGGCTTGACTACCTGGCCTGCCAGAACTGACGCTGACGCTCAATTTCTGTCAGGTCCATAAAGTCAAGAACACACAGACAAAATAATTAAGAATTATTTGAATAGATTGCAAACAGGTTGATGTTCCTGAATTGAAATTTGGCGGTATGGCTCTGTTCAGGGAGTCCTCTGACCTTTCATGAGCACCATGAAATAGCAGAGAGTCAGAGGACAGCAGCAGCATTAGGGAACGCTCACACAGTTTTAGACTGTGAGAGCTAGAATATCCCCCCAAACAAAACCACACCTGGCAATCCTCTGTGATACAGAGGATGATTTTTTAACCACATGAGCTATTCCCCCCAAAACAAAATTGAGTGTCTCGAACGGTGTCGACTGAGCCGCCCTAATTTAGCGATTTATAATAGTAAAATATTAATTAATTACTGAAATGACTAATCAAGACCGCAATAGCTAAAACAGGCTGTTACCTAGATTATCTGTATTAAACTGTTTGACAGTCTACAGTGTAAGCTCTATGGATAGATGACTAATCCACCTCTGAGAACGAGCTAGATGAATAAATTAACAGCTGATAGCGCATTCAGGGGCGTTAACTGAGCAGAGCGCGAGCAAAATAATGATCAAATGTGTTTTATTAACGAAACAAATCAGAGACTTGAGCTCATGGCTTCTGGTCGTCAAGAATATCCCGAACATCGGGACGGAGGTATCGTTCGTAAGCAGCAGAAACCACCGCCCCATAGCTTAAAGGGTTAAACCGGAGCGAGTGTCGCCGCCGTAGTTGTTGCACAATGCGTAAGAATGAGGTGTATACGATCCGGAGGCAGTCCGCAGAAGTTAATTCCTATCACAGCCAGCTGTTTGAATCTGCGCTGCATAGTGGTAAAGCCAGCGTGAGCAACGCGATCAGTTGCCAATGACAACAGATAACGCACGTAGCCAATATGATCGCATAAGCATTTTTATGAAAACGACTAGTTAGATAGCCCAAATGCCACACGGATAGCATTAACAAGAAGCATGTTGCCAACACACTGACAGCATTAACAAGAAGCATGTTGCCAACACACTGATAGCTTTTAGCAATGAAAAAAGGAACTTAGCTTCGTGAAGATTTTCAGTGATGAATGGAGAATGAACCACGTCGAGTCCTGTGTCAATATTTGCAGCAGAAGCGAGCAGCGAGCCAGCAGAAGCGAGCAGCGAGCCAGCAGAGCGAGCAGCAAGCATGTATGAGCAAGATGAATGAGCTTTAAATAGGGCGCCTTGTTTGAGCTTTGGCCATTGAACAGCGAGGGGAGTTAACCAGCTAATGCGGCTCAGCTGGAGCAGATCAGCTGACGGGACAGTGTTGATAGCAAATAGCATAAGCAGCGGCTTGACTACCTGGCCTGCCAGAACTGACGCTGACGCTCAATTAAATTTCATACCTGCTAAATATTACACAGTCAACTGCAAGTGTTATTATTGGAAACTGGAAAAGTTTAAAAACAGCAGCAAAAACTGTGCAGTGGGAGCTTCGTGGAATGGGTTTCCATGGCCAAGGAGCTACATGCAAACCTCACATCACCAAGTACAATGCCAAGCATCAGATGGAGTGGTGTAAAGCACACCTCCATTGGACTCTGGAGAAATGGAAACGTGTTCTGTAGAGTGACAAATCACACTTCTCTTCTTCACGAGTCTGGGTTTGGCGGATGCCAGGAGAACATTCCCTGCCTGACTGCATTGTGCCAACTGTAAAGTTTGGTGGAGGAGGGATAATGGTATGGGGCTGTTTTTCAGAGGGTTGGGCTTGGACACCTTATTTCCAGTGGAGGGAAAACATAATGCGTCAGCATACCAAGACATTTTGGACTATGCTATGCTTCCAACTTTGTGGGAACAGTTTGGGGAAGGCCCTTTTCTATTCCAGCATGACTGTGCCCCAGTGGACAAAGGTCCATAAAGACATGGTTAGATGAGTTTGGTGTGGAAAAACTTGACTGGCCCGCACAGAGCCCTGACCTCAACCCCATCAAACACCTTTGGGATGAACTGAGACGGAGATTGCGAGCTAGGCCTTCTCACCCAACATCAGTGCCTGACCTCACAAATGCTCTACTGGATGAATTGGAAAAAATTCCCACAGAAACACTCCAAAATATTGTGAAAAGACTTCCCAGAAGAGTGGAAGCTGTTATAGCTGCAAAGAGGGGACCAACTCCCTAATAATGTCTATGTATTTAGGATGTGATGTCATTATATATGCATGCATATTAGAATGATTTCTGGAGAATCATGTGACACTGAAGACTGGAGTAATGGGCACTGAAAAATTCAGCCACAGGAATAAATTACATTTGATCATGTGATCCTGGGTGGTGCATTTGAAATCTGAGGCCATTTCACATGTTACATGGGATCACATGATCCCAAAAACGTACCGGTTTCGTTTGTTTTACAAAGAGTTACACAGAAAGACACAAGTTGAAATAAACTTGAATTCAAGACACAAAGAAGCTATCTGACGCAAAAGTTTCATTTAATAAAACAACCTTAAGAACCATAAACCTGCATTTCTGTGCTTAAGGTAACACAAAAATGACCCAAGATAAAGTGAGTAGGGCATAACAATGTTCGAACTCACCCAAAGAAAAAGGGAACAAAGAGGTGCAGCGGCCAAGGCAACATTTCCAATCACCCTCCTGCCAAGCTGCAGTCTGTGCTCTCTCTCACACACACACACACACACCAACTTCTCACATACTAGCTTTTACAAGAACACAAGGGAGCGTTTAAGTGTATTCTCAAGTGCGTATTAATATCTTTTTTTCTTGAGCGGGGATCGCCGCATCCGCATAGTATGTGTGTGTGAGTGTTTGTAAGGGAGAGGATGTCCCCAGTTGTGTAAAAGTGATATGAATCATCTTTGTGAGTGTTGAGAGGAAGTGTGTGTTTGGTGCAGAGATAACTCTAGGTGAATTCCTGATGAGACTCAAGGAGCTTTTCCGAACACACACACACAGTTTAGCTGGAGGGGATGTTAGCAGTCGACTCACGGCAGGAGAAAATGAGAGCAGGACGGAGAGATTAAAGAGCTTACTCACCACAATCTGTACACAGAGAGAGAGAATGATAGAGGGGATAGAGGGATGAAAGGATGAAAAGAAGGTGTAGAGGACACCTCAGACCTCTTTAATTTCATTGTGACCTTATAGTGAGGGAGTTTATAAACATTTATGCCAACTTTGTCATTTCACGAACATGTGTCGATAAAGTTACAAATCCTCTGCCCTTTATCTGTACCACTGCTGTGTTCCCTGCCTAGTCGATATGTCTGTATCCACAGGCCCTTAGTCACAGTAAGAGTTTTGTTGTTAATGAGACTGTTGATGAATTTGAAACCTAGCAACATTTGCATACTAGCAAACTACTATTTTCTGCCATAGAAAGATATGGTAAAAGTAATACTAGTATACTAGTATGCAGATCCGAATTCAGCATGTGTCCTGCCAGAGGGACTCTCCCAGAATCCTCTCTGCTCTGACAACGACTGCGATTCTGCTTATGTAACAGAATGCACACTCTTTGGTGGCCTAACTACTGATTCAGGGGGCCAGGTGGATAAACATAGACCAATCTACTCTTTTATTCAACTAGCTTAAAAAAGTTTTAAAGAAAAAAATTAGATGACTAACTTGTAAGACTTAGCAGTTTATGCACACGGCAACAGTTGATTGGTTGAGTCAGAATGGTCTAAAATGTGACGTGTGCAGAAAAGTTAGTTTAACCAAAGTTCACAGGTAGTTCTTTTTTCAACATCATTAGACATTATGGCTCAGGTCCATCCTTTATTATAAAACCAGAAGATTTTATGACCTGTTCATTAATAAACCAAGCAAACTTGTGAGTCTAACAAAAGCAACACCTTTACTTCTTTTCCTCAAAAAGTTTGCAAGGATGTTTGAACATAACACTAGCGAGAAAAAGAGGAAAAGAAAGCGGGAGAGAGAGAGAGAGAGAGAGAGAGAGAGAGAGAGAGAGCAGCTGGTCTGTGTGTCCTTCAGTACAGCATCTCTCTTGACCCTGATATGATAATGTAATGCTTTGTCTCTGCCCCAGACACACACACACACACTTTACATGTGTGTGACACCCAAGAAACAAGAGTTGAAGATAGTGAATTAAGTGAGCGAGAGACAATGAGAAAGAGAAGATACGCTATTTCTGCTGACCTTGAAAAGAGTTTCTGATTCAAATTCAATAAAAATATTCTAGGCTAGTACACACACTGCAGCAATAACACTGACCCTAACATACAGTGCTGACCTCTGACTTGCACACATGGGATCATGATTTTTTTTTCTTGACCCTGTGACCTTACAACAGAAGTTACTACTTATATCAGAGAACACAGAATAAATGACCCACAGCCAACCGGCTATCAGCCTATGTTTGTGTCTGTGCCAAATTGAGCTCATCATAAAAGATGTCTTTTTAATAAAATTTGCATATTTACTGTTTTAGGTTTTAAAATTCAACCTTGAATTTCTCCTAAAGTAAAGCTTAATTTAAAATGTGAAAAACACAAATCTGGTTGTAAATATAATTTTCAGTTTTAGATTTCAAACATTGACCCTTTTGATTATTTTAGTGCTAAAACTACAAATCTGCTGGTTTGTTTACAGTTTTAGTGCCCTTTGTTGCAAGTTTACTCTAACATTTTGTATTGGCTTGTTTGCACTGCAGTGCACTTTTAAAAAGCTTATATGTTAGTTTACAATAAGTTTAAAATTGTATTGCTAAAACCTCAAACCTACTGACTACTTTTAGTGCCCTTTATCGAAATTTTACTGTAAAATTTCATATTTCACACAAACTAAAACGGTTTGCTTACAGTATAATTGTACGTTTTTAAGAAGCAAGGTTATATGCTAATTTACAATAAGTATAATTTTAGTGCTAAAACCTCAACTCTACCAGCTTGTTTACCGTTTTAGTGTCCTTTACAAGTTTACTGTAAAGTTGAATGTTTCTGGTTTTAAAATTGTCTTCGTTAGTCAAATTTAAACCATTCAAACATAAACCCTATTTGCTGGTTTAAAGTAAAGTTTACAATTTTAGAGCTAAACCTCAACACTACTGCTTTCATTACATCTTTAGTGGCCTTTCTACATAGTTTACTGCAAAGTTTACATTTGTTATGTTTCAACCATCTCAGCTGGGACTGAGGGGCTACAGATGGAAGGACAAGAGAATATTTTCTTGATATGTTTAATCATGATCTTAAGTCAGTCTGTGGCAGTCTTCCATGCAAAAGGATTTGACTTTATTAATCTTTTCCCAAGTAATCTCTGTGGATGAGTCTGTGTGAGTGAGGGAGAGAGATAAAAGACTTTATTTGATTTGTCAATACTTCTGATTTACTTAATTTACACTGCACACATGTACAGCTATTGTCATGCAAATAAATCATACTCCACTAAAATGGAAAGAGATAGTCGATGGACACTAATTACTGCCGTACCAGCATGCTTTCATTTGATTTCATTTGTTAAAAATGATTCCCTAATTACCTAATTAGTGTGTGTGTCTGTAAACTATGAAGCCAGTGTGGGGTCAGAGCTGCCAAACACCTTCCTTCTCTGCAAACATTGAAGAAACAAAACAAGCCTGAGCTGACCGGAGCTAAAGGTGAGCGGAGGACGACGTGATAGAGCAACAGACCGTTCAAACTTACTCTGGCATATGCTAAGAGAGCGAGAGAATGTTCTAGAGTTGATTATCCTGTTGCATGTATGCAGAAGAATTGCGGAGGATTTGGAAATGAAAGGCACATCTCTGTCCATCTGTTGGATTTCGAAGCATAGAATGTCAAAGACAGGGTATAAGACAAGATACATGCGTGTGGGCGAGAGGGGGAACGACAATGTTTTTTTTTCTGTGCTTGTCTTTTTTGAAAAGGGCAGAGGACTCTGGCAGCTTTTGAACTCCCACAGGAAAGCAACTCTACAGAGTTACTTTTATTCTGAACTCAACAGACATCAAATCTACCACAAGAACACTCCGCTGTCTAACACCCCACACACTTCAACACTGTACACCCACGAGAGATGGAGCCCGAAACTCCATAAAGTTTCACTCCAACACAAAAAAGAGATGTTTTTGGTATAAACCCCAAATCTTCTGCAAAGTCAGTAAAAATCTGCCTTGCTGAGACCTCTGGACCTCAGTGGACAGGAGTGTATAATGCCAGGTCAAAAAGCTGATAGTTAGCTGATTACATAAATATTATCATAACAGTACTGCAATGCGTATAGCGTATAATATAATAGGGCTGTCAAAAATAACGCTTTCATTTCTGCTATGAATATTTTCTGTTTAACGCACTAAAAATATTTAACAGCATCGTTTTTTTTTTTTTTCTTTGGTTAGCGTTACAGTAAGTGCAAAAATAAGTGTAAATACTTGCAATACTGATGTTACATATCGAAAGGATTGATCATAACATAAAAATATTGATACAAATGTTTTAACTAGCAATTTTCTTACTTACAATGAAAATTTATGCACAAAATAAACTTTGTGGGGAAAACATGAACTGACATCTCTCATTCACTCACAGAGAGCTGATATTGACAGAGACAGAAACATCACTATATATTACTATAAACAATATACAACACTATATTAAAGGCACAGCAGCAACATGTGACATTTATTATAATGGATTTAAGCAAAGATTGTTTGAAGTTCACATGCATTAAGAGAGGATGCAAACTTTGAGTTGAATGATCGGTGTAACACACCATCATCCTGTTCAAAGGTTTACAAAAAATAAATAAATAAGTATTATATTTATAATAGTAATAATATATATATATATATATATATATATATATATATATATGAATATATGAATTATTCATTTGATTTGTTTCTGTGGTTACTAGCATTTGTTATGCTGACTTAGAAGCTAATTAGTTAATTTGCTAAATCTAAGTTGTTGTTTTTTTTAAATCCCAAAATATTTCATTTGACTTTTTTGTAGCTTTGGTAATATTGTGATGCTCTATTTTAAACGTATACATTTACATATTTTGATGGTTAAGAAGAATCCATTTAAGGATTTCTAATCAAAAACCAAACAGAGTATCGTAACCGGACCGCCCACCATCCCTCTTGTTCAGAGGTCCAAGAGGGTTCCATTTTTAATGGGTACTTGGATTTGACATGACACCAGCAGCCTGAATCACACAGTAGTTGAGAGTTAGTCCTGTGGCTCAAAGGTTTCTCTCTACTTGTACTTCTCTTCCTCTCTGCTTCTATCCAAATCCAGTTCTTTGTTTGTGACTGAAAACTGGGCAAAGGTCAAAGACAATGATCTCTTCTGACTGCACCTGATATCTCAGCAGAACGACTTACTGAGTCAGCACATCTATTTGAGCTGACTGTCATGAATATCCAGCATTTTAATTCAACCACAAACGGTAAACACTTTTCACACGGCAGGATGGCTCCATTACCTGAGGGAGGTCAAAGAGACATCAATGAAGCAGTACGTGTTTTAAAAAGTATGGTATAAAAAAATGGTTAGAAAAATAAATGTATTTTCTAAATATTTTGTGGGGTTTACCCTGGACCCCATTATTTCAAGCAATGGCCCTGGGTATCACACATGGGTTCTGGCGTTTTAGTGTTTGTTTAAGTCTCCCAGGGTAGTTCATATTTATGAGCTGGAGTCGGAAGTCATAATTACAATGTTAGGTGCATTCAAATCACTTTGGTCAGAGTGTGTAAACAAAAAAGATTAAAATGACAGCTCCAGAAAGTTTTCCAAAAAGTTTTGCAATGCTTCAACCAGTAAAGTCTTCTCTAGTGCCCGATGAAGAGCTGACTATAGTTGAAACGTTGCTGACATCTATCTTTTAGTCTATTGCATCCAACATGTTTTTTCACTAACTCGAAAACACTGGGCTCAAAGAAAATCCAGTTTTCCACTTGTATTTACAACATTGTGGTAACGATCATTTGTATTCATCTTGTAAATCTCATAAATCTGCATTCATCTTGTAAATCTTTCTGACCAGTTCAGCGCAAATCCAATTTTATTGGGTAAGGTTAGGGTGTAGGGTAGGGTTGGGATGAAGGATAGGGATGCGATAAGATTCCAGCATCAACTGTCCACACCAGACACAACGCGACCAAGAGACACGATAAAATCAGCCAATCAGAGAGCGTGTGGGCGGAGTCTCTCTGCGAGCACACTGCACACGCAACGAAATGGATAAGTACATAATCCAATTAATAAATATTACACCATTTAAACATTATTAAAATTACCTACTGAGTGGCTGAAACAGTCTTTGTCATAGAATACACTTGTTTGTTCACAGTTTAAGCATTGTTTCCTTTAAATGATTCGCTTTAAGTAGGTATAGTACGTAGGTACATTTACTATGGCTATAAAGGTCACACAAAATCATATTAAAGCTCATATCAGAAGCTTTTAACATTAAAGCACTGCTGATATTTTCTTAAATCTTAGGTTTCCCTTTTGACTGTTCTTGTGCAGCCAGTGTGTTCAGCATCAAATTCTTCTCCTACCTGACAGATGGCTGATTTTACAGGTTTAACGGTAGACTTGAGCTGAAGTTAGTGAAGTTGATTATTTACCTTTAGATTTAGCTCAAGTGTCATATCACAGCTGCAAAAAGGTTTGGACTCCATCATAAAGCAGATGTCATAGAATCGGCTGAGGGGCAGAATTTGCGCTGAACTGGTTTGGGGAACAAAACAAAAAAAACAATCACGCTTTGTACTGACACATTCCTACATGACATCTGCTTTATGATGGAGTCCAAATCTTTTTGCAGCTGTGATATGACACCTGAGCTAAATCTAAAGGTAACAGCATTTACTATCTTCAGCTCAAGTCTACCGTTAAACCTGTAAAATCAGCCATCTGTCGGGTAGGAGAAGTATTTGATTCCAAACCGGCTAATCAAGTAATAGGCACTGTTTTAGACTTCATTAAAATGTACGAATGTTTTAAAGTGTTAGTGCGGAGAGATCTGGGATCAATATGAATCTGCTGGAGAGGTTGCAGTGGTATAAAGTGTGGCAAAGGAACCAAAACTCTACAGATGCGACTGTTGCTTAGAAACAGTTTATTCCATGCCCGATCCACTCACGACAGACAAAGCTCCCCGTTTGAGGTGAGCACACAGACACATTCACATGCATATGAAAGCATGCCATGCCCACATATTGGCCACACATGTTTGTGTGTATATAGTATATCTTATTAGGGAAGGCAGCTGCTGCTTTGCTAATTAACTGTATTGTTAAAGAAGGGCTATCATATACAGCCTTTATAAAAGAAAAACAAATAAAAAGGGAAACACAAAGAAAGCGAGAGTGACAAAGAGACTGCATCATTTGTTAGAAGGTGACAGAAAGTTGCTGGCAGACAAAGGTGCATGCTGAACAGGATTACATAACGGCAGCAGGGGTCCTCCTCCTCTCTCGCATTGTCATTAAAATCGGATTACATGTGCAGAGAACAAATGCTTTAAGACCACTGCAGCAGGTCTAGGAGAAAGGAGAAGACAGTCAAACAGACAGAAAAACAGAAAAAAATACGTTGATGTAAATTAATTGATTCATGTGAATTCAACACTTTTCAAAATGGATGGATGGATGGATGGATGGACAGATGGACAGACAGACAAAGGAAAAAGATACAGATCCAGACTGATAAATGGAAGAATAGATGAATACAAACAGGTAGATAGAATAACTCTCAGGAATCAGGGAGATAGATAGATAGATGGATAGTTCGACCTTGTTTAAAGGTGCTCTATGTAACTTTTAGCGGCCTCTAGTGGTGATGTTTCAGATTGCAACCAAATTTTACAAGAGCGCTCGTGCTCGAACTCATAGACAATACCGTCTATTACGCAAATATCTCGGCGAATACTAGACGGATTCGGCGAGCACCGAGCTCGTTGGGACCATCTAGTCGAGCTGAAAAGAACCATATAAGTTCCATAGTTTTTGGTGGTGTTTTCGCGGAGATATTAGCAGAAAACCATCGGGCGTGCTGCAAAATTGCGGACGCCGGTGACGTCACGATCTCAGAAGAAAATCGCTCGTATCTCTGGAACGCAAAGACCCAGAGAGCTCAAATTCGGGGGAGGAGGTCCCAGGGTAACCCTCGCCTGAACGCTAGAGTGGCGGGCCTCGGGGATGCCCCCTACCGGATCGCCGTTCGCTGGGACCCCCGTTTTCGAACGGCTATAACTCGGGGAGCCGGGCAAGTTGGACCTCGGGGGTGGGCTCGTTCGAAAGGCCCCGTCCAGCACTACGAACGAATAGAGTCTTGGGAATATTGATCAAAGATTGACTGTGATATAAGCCGAAAAACGTGCGCCTTTAACCGGACGTAACTCCCTGACCGTCTACAATAGACTGTATATAAGGAGAGAGGCTCGGGAGCGCGCATGCACGTCACATCCGTTGGATTTCGCGGTAAATCCGACCCGGAGACTTCACATAGAAATAGGAATACTGGCCTTCAGAGGTAATAGCAAAACTCGACAAGTGGATCATTTTAATGTGTGATTACAACCACTTCACACACAGGCAATAAAAAAAGGATTCATTTTAGTAGAAAAGTTACATAGAGCACCTTTAAAAGGTTTGAAAAAATAAAAAGCCCTTTCTATTCATAGATAGCACTAATTCCTTGCTAAGGTAGCATATACAGTGTATGCTAGTAAAAATACATTCATTTAATTATGTACCATCATAGACAGACAGACAAAACTATATGAAAGACAGATATATCTCTAGAACGATAGATTAAAAGACAGACACTACAAATCAAAACATCTGGTGGAAGTAAGTGTTTTTTGAAAATTGCTGTTGAAAAGTGGATTGGACTGACACCAAAACACACTTGTAGCAATCAGCAGTGAGGGGCGTATACACTTAAAAAGAAGGGTTGCGATCAGGCAAGAGAAACTTTCCAGTGCTGGAGGACATTAAGGGCGGGAAGGCCTGAAAACGGACGGCGAGATATACGGCTATATTTCTTCTCGATACACGAGTGTTGGTTTTGTGTGTTTCACAGAACAAAGATATGCTGTCGTTTTCTTGAATATACTCGTGTCATCTTCGCTTGTTTGTTCATTTACATTATTATTATTATAAGCTTGAAACGTCTAAAGCTCATCCACTGCACAGCTCCCAAAGTGTGTCCGAAAAGTGAGAAAAGAAAAGAACTGTTTTTCCTTTTGGTTCCCCTTTTAGTGATCGCTATAACCCCTTAATCTTGTTCTGTTCATGGAAACTGTTTGTTTTTTGGGATGGAAGGGATGAATTTGCCATCGAAGGAGTGGAGGAGCTAAATAACAATTAGAAATTTGACCTGAATTATGTTTTCATCCACCTATTTTTATGTGCATTTTGGGATATTGCATAAAAGACTGCTGGATGGAAACGGCAAGATGCGTATAAATTCAAAAAATGTGCTTGTTTGAGTCGGATACATTTTTTATCCGATAAGAAAAAAAAAATCGGTATAATTCCCTCCCAGAACTATCTTACACGACTGCGATCCCAAACAGAAGGCATCCGCCTCTGAAAACAAGGTTACGCAAGTAATTTTATCCGCAAAGGTTTTATGCGATATTCCAAATTTGTGCATAAGTTAAATTCGCAACTTTGGATGGAAACCTAGCTATAGACAGACATTGCTTGCCTTATACCCAGCAGATTCCGCCATGGTTGTTGCCTGTGTTGCATAGTGTGTACGTGAATGTGGGGGCGGAGGCATCAAGATAGGGGTGTGATCCTTTTGGGTATGGGGGCGTGTTTGTTACTGTGATTTCAAATATCAACAGCGTTTACCAGAAATTGCTTGCTGCACCTTTAAGTTAATTTTCTGAGTTTTTTTTTTTTTTTTCAGAATGAGTTTCACAAAAGCATCATGGCAACACCAGCAATAAGCCTCTCTGTAATAATGCCCTCCAACTAACCTCTAGCTGGAACAGACATTCTCATTACCTCTAACCCAGTACATCATAATGAGCATGTACACACTCACGTGCACACTCATGGACACCGTCATTCAGTGTTTTCCAGATACAGATGGTCAAAGGAACAAACTGTTTCTGTGTGTTGGTACATTGACAAGTAAACAGCTGATATGAGCATACGTGAGGTAAGGTACTCCGAGGTAAGGAGCTTACGAGGAAGTCATGGGACACTGAACCATCATATGAGCGGTGTGTTCTGATGCTGGTAGGTGGTGTTCTGAGTCAGTGTTTTAATCAAAAATATCCATTTATGAGTATAAACAAAGCATACTTTTGTACTTGTTGTGGATGTATACAGACAAAACGTAGTAATTCTCTTTTGCAAAATGGTGCAGGAGGAATCTTCGTCTCAAAATCACACTCAGCTAATACGCTAAACAGTCACAAGACAAGAGTCAGTCGTGACAAACACTTAAGGTTTCACACACCCGTTCACATCTAGATTAACACACAGTGAAGTGTGAGATGGGATACATAACACTAATTCCCACACATATTAGTACAGCTGCTGTTGAGAGATTGTCTTGTCTGTTAGTCAGACCCGAGATCTGTCAGGAGTCGACAGACACAACTCACTTCCTGTGGACAAATGCCATCTGGCCCTCAAACACACCTCCAGAGAACTTCCAGTCCTTGCACAGTCACACACTTCAGGGAATGAATATTGTGTAATGCATCCGGTTTAATTAATGATACTGCTGACTATATTAGCCTACTGTGTTAACTGCTCACAATCAATGCAGATTTATTCATCTTTTTTGAGAACATTAAAAAAAATATATTATATAAAAGATTACATGATATTATATAAAAATATATAAAAATATAACTTTGCATCTTCATAGCATAATTGGCTCAGTGTGAGCATTTAATAGTACTTTTTATAACAAAATATATAATAAATAAAATATATATCAATCAAGTCAATCAATGTCATATTTACAAAAATAAATAACGTTTAAAAAAGTCAGTCAATACGGTTTTATTTTGAAATTAATACATTTATTGAGCAAAAATGCATTCAATTGATTGTTTTGCAAAAATGTAAGAATTAACTGTAATTTTTTTTTTTTTTTTTTCAAATTAATACTGTTCTTTCAAACGTTTTTATTCATTAAAGATTCCTTAAAAAAATAATCACAGTTAAAAAAAAACAATCACGATAATAATTAAAGCTGCATAGCAGCATTTAGCGGTGTTCAAGCAAATAAGGCCTTTAAGGCCGTTAAGCACAATAGCATCAAAAGACGTTAAGTTTTATGTAGCAAGCATGATTTACCATGATATACTACATTTCAGTGTGATTTTTCATGATTTACCATGTTCCAGTATGATTTACCATGAATCTAACATGATTTTCCATAGTTTACCTTGATATACCATGTTATATGATGATTTACCATGATATAGCACATTCTAGAATAATTTACCACGATTCTAGCATGATTGACCTTTTTTACTATGATTTACCATGTTTCTGGCGTTATTTACCATGATTTACCACGTTGATAGCATTTATATGAAGCATAAGAACAATTGAAGTGATAAACTCTGACAAAATATGAATGTGTTATAATAGTAATTGTTATATAAGTGATTTTATAGTGTCTATATACAAAAAAAGACTATTAATAAGAAGAGTGGCCAGCAGAGGGCAGTAGAAGACCACTTATTGGCTCACTTTCATTTTCAACTACTTTGTTTCTCCAGTATTCTCCACTGAAGCAAACCATTATTTTCATGTTAACTCCATAATGCATGCTTACACACACACACACACACACACACACACACACACACACACACACACACACACACACATTTTTGGGATATGTTATTGTGAAAATCTGTTTTAATGGTATATGAGCATTTCACATATTTCTTTGCAATGTAATAATATAAAACTAATTAAAGAAAATGCTTTAAGCATTTGTTTGTTAGCCAATGCTGAAAGCTGATAAAAAAAGATTAAAAATATCTAATGCTGCTGCTCCATCTAGTGGACAACAGTGCTATTACAGCCAACTTATACAATAGGCCATGTTTTTCATATCATTTAATCTACACACGCTCATTCTGATGTAGATAGAGACATTTGGAACTTCAGGAGCCAATGTGACTCAATTGTCACTTCAATAGACGATTTTTGACTAAATGTTATTGTAAATGTTAAAATAGTGAATTTATATAGTCTAAATATTAATTATAGTTGAGTAGTGTGACAAAATGACTTTTTTTAAACAGCAGGGGGCAGTAAAATACCACTTATTGGCTGTTAGCCTTTTTTCAAGCTGTTATATCTGTTCTTGACCTTTTTTTAAGAAGCTATGAGCATTTATTGAAAAGATATTGGCTTTCGGTCAAGGCTACATATTGAAGTGACCCTATTATAGTCATCCAAATGAAGAAGTTATACATTTTCCTATAATTATTGTTGTAGAGAGTACAGAGCAATAGATGCATTTTGACAAAATGTGATTGTAAATGTTAAAATAATGATTTAATAAAGTCTAAATATCAATTATATATAAAAATATTAGAGAGTAGTATGATGAAATGACAGCAGGGGGCAGTAAAATACCACTTATTGGCTGTTATAGCCATCCAAGCTGTTATAGCTGTTATAGCCATCCGATTTACACTCTATTATAGCCATTCAAATGAAGTAATTATACCTTTTCTGATAATTATTGATCTAGAGAGTCCAGATAATTGTACTGCACTGGTTTTAAACATTAAGATATGAAAATTATACGATCATAGATGGAAAAGACCATTTACAGCCAATACAGGCAATTTACCATAGGAAATACATGGGTTTAAAGCTTTTCAACAGTTATAGCGCCACCTATTGTCCGATCTCCATGAAACTTTGCATGCTTCTTCATCATGGTATGACACATATGCTCACCAATTTTTGTGAAGTTCTGAGTTTTTATTTATGATTTATAGGCTTTTGAGTGTGTTTTGACACGCCCCCTTTTATAAATGACCCTGTTACAGTGAACCAAAGGGCAAAGTTCAACTTTTTTTTGATAATTATTGATCTAGAGAGTCCAGAGAATTGTCCTAGACTGGTCTGGTTCCAATCGGGCGAAAAACCAGGGACTAGTTCGCAAAAGTAGGTTTTTAACATATTCGTGAATATTTAATGAACGGTTTGATTGACAGCAATGATTCTAGAGGCAAAGTTGTTCAGCATGAGGAGATCTATCAAATGATATGCATATTGTGGGGATGTGTGCAACACCACGTGATTACAGAGCCGTAAATCTCGTTAGCGCCAACTAGTGGCCGATTTCTTTCAAAACTCTTTCAGACCTCTTGGGCCATGAGTCGAACATGCCCATCGAGTTTCGTTCCGATCGGCCTCCGTTAACCTCGTCTCATAGGTGCTCAAACTTCATTGGCCGATGGCGGCCATGTTTTTAGAGATACGCCAATGTCCTCATACACATACATGGGGCCTTGGACCAAGACACTGCATACCAATTTTCAAGTCAATCGGACTAACGGTCAGGTGGCCACACCCCCTTTTATGTTTTTTTAATGTTATAGCGCCACCTAGTGTTAGATCGAAGCGGTTTTTTTACTGTGACCCCAGACTGTCCTCATACACATGTGTGTCAAGTTTGGTGAGGATATCTAATTTACTTCTTGAGTTATAGTCATTTTAATAAAATAGGCTCCTCCCACAACATTCATTTTACTCCCTCTAGCGACCGAAAATCGAAAATTCAACTTTTTTTTGATAATTATTGATATTCAGACTCCAGTGAACATTTCTGCACTGGTTTGTTTCCGATCGGGCAAAAAACCAGGGACTAGTTTGCAAAAGTCGTTTTTTGACAAAATTCAAAATGGCGGAAAATCCATCATGGCGGAAATGAAATCGGAGATATACGTTTTTTAAGTCAAGAGTCCAGCTTTCCAATGATATAAGACACTTGAGTCTACGCCTTACGGTTTAGGAGTTATGAGCAGTTACGCGCAATTGATTGCTATAGCGCCACCTATAGGCCAATCGGGGTCATACTCTCTGAACCTCTCCTCGATTTTTGTACTACCATCTGCCAAAGTTTCAAGTCTCTAGCCCTTACAGTTTGGGCTGCACGATGCGTTTTACGGCAGAAGAAAAATAATAATAAAAATCAGGACAATTACAATAGGTTTTCAGCACTTCGTGCTTGAACACCTAATAAGAAATGTTTTTTCAGCACCAGATTAGAATTATTAGAAATATTTCTAAAGGATTGTGATTATATGACACAGAAGACTGGAGTAATGGCTGCTAAACTCTGCATATAAAAAGAAGATTTAAATAATGTGGCTGGAAAGTAAAAGGCTGAAAAATAGGAATGGAGTGACAGTCAAATGAACTAAGCTGCTGTTGTTTTGAAAACTTTACTTGGTGACAACATCATCCTCCCCTCTTGCCACTGGCGTTTAGTGGTTCTTTGTATAAGACCATCAAGTAAACAGGGCAAATGTCAAATTTTCCACCCCGGAATGGTGGAAAACATATGGAATGGATTCAGATTGTGCCCTGGCACCGACCGGTATAATGTAGGTGGGAAAAGTATTTCAGAGATGAGAAACTTCACTGCAGAATCCCTGGTTTCCATAGTTACGATTCACACTGCACCACTCAGAGTCAGAATTCAGGCTTTGGCCTGTTCTAGTACAATGAAGTGGAAGTAAAACTACTGACCCAAAATCAGTCCCCCATCAATCTTTACCACGATCTGAAGCCAATATAAAATCTGAGCCAATGACAAACTTCTCTCAGCAGACAACTTATGAAAATCCAGCAGTCTGACAGCAAAGACAAACCACAAACACAGAGAAGAACTGATGCCTGACTCACAGGTTGAGGTATCAACAATACACAAAGTGTTAATACAAATTAACCCAAGAGTCAGAGTCATGTGAGTCAGAGTTGGTTAGGTGGATCCTTATGGAAATAGGATACAAGTGTGTATGTGTGTGTGTGTGTGTGGTATGCGCGGATCGCGGTTCTATCTGTGGGTCGGGTGCGGAGGTGTAAAGACAACCTAAAAATCATACTCAAGTAAAGGTAAAGATAAAGATACCTTACAGTGAATATGACTCCATTACAAGTTACAAGTCACTAATTCCTCCAATACCACTTGAGTAAACCTCTTAGAGTATCTGATTGGAGTACTCAAGTATTTTACTCGCACTGAATGTAGGCTCAAAGATGCACACCTAAGAGACATGTCAGTGAAAAAACAAGAAAAGGTTGGTTTGTGAGGAGAGCAATCGCATGTTTATTTTCTAAAATCAAAATAAAACTGAACACCTCAATATTGCAATAAATCAAGGTTCGACACAACAGCCTCTCAGTTAAAGTTTCAGTTAAGCTCAAGTAATCAAAAATCAACATATGTATTTCCATACCTGTGCGCACCCTGCTCGCATAGACACCACGCGTCTTCAGCGCGTTTCATGCTATGCAGAGTTAGACAGACGTCAGTCACCGAGCACCAAAACAGCAGCCACCTTTTACAGTTCCCCCTGAACCAAAACAACCAGCTTATGCTGCATTCACGCCATAAAGGCCCGTTCACACCAAGCACGATAACTATAAAGATAACGATAAAGATATAATTCTAAAAATCGTTCTCCATTTAAAAGAATAACAGAGTCAACAGACACCACAACTATAACGATAAAGATATGAGGAACGATATCGTTGGGATCACTTTCAGAACGATTTTTTTAGCTGTCGAACGATAAAACACTGACAGCCAATCAGAATCCATTCTAATTTAAAAGTCTACTTTGAAACCGCAGCGCGGGCGCGCGCGGGCCTAGAATAAAAAGACAGTTATCAGTCGTTGGTGTGGACGCATATATAGTTATCTTTATCGTTATCTTTATAGTTATCGTGCTTGGTGTGAACAGGCCTTAACTGTAAATCGCATCCACAACAGGAGTTAGACATTCTGACTACGGGACTTAGTTCAAGTTCACTTGTGCATTTGCGTCATTTTGTGTGGATATAAGTTGTAATATTGTATTTATTTTGTATAAATATCTGTATCTAAATATCTACTCAAGTAATGTTCTCCAATGACTTGTTTGCATTATTTAGGCATTGTTCTATTTATACAGTATGTAGCAATAATTATTATTTTATTTTTTTTATAAAAAGTAGGCCATAGGAGTGTTCAATTATTTTAAAACTCATACTGGTTCAAACTACTGGCTACTGCACTGTATATGTTTGATTTATGTTGAAGTGCTTGGGACATTAATGGTGAGACTTTTGATTTTTAAATCAGGCTCTCAAAAAAATTTATTAAAATTTGGATTTAGATTCATTAGACAATATATCGGCTTTCAAATATAAAGAATTATCGGTTATTGGTATCGGCCAAAATTTTCATAGAAAATTTTCAAGAGAAATTTCAAAAAGGAGAATTAAAACAAAACAAGAGGAAAGAAAGAAAGAGAAGTACCGTATGTGAGCGCTTTAGTTAACCAGGACGAATCAAGTGCTGAGTATGTGATATAACGGCTGTGAAGCACTGTACATACGACAATAAACTAATAAAGCCTATATATTTTTGTGTGCGTGTGTTCGGGAAGTTGCAGTGACGGAAACAGTGACATTCCAATTTAAGATTGAAGGGAGTAAAACCTGTTTAGGCTATTGAGGAAATTTTGCCAAAGAAGAAATTTGACTTTAAATACATTTTCCCTTTTTTTGCAATGAATTGCAATGAAGGTTATGGGTATAAGGGAATACTCATCACTTCAATCAATTTATGAATCGTTGGTTTTAAAAAATGCACAGACATTAGTAGGTGATACCAACCATGTTTTATTTCCAGTGTAGGAGCGAACGTACAGTGACGTGACATAACTGCCAGGTTTAAACTGTGCTTTCGTGCTATGGCTGGCGCTGAGCCAAAGTCGGACGCGCTCAGCGCTTAATCCCGCTTATCATATAATAACACAATTATGTTTATTTTAGCTAACAAACTAGACGGCGACCTTGACTATGTCACACATCGCAACCACTCTTTTCCTGCGGAGTTACAACTGCTTAGCCCTGCATTTTCTTTTTTTTTTTTTTTTTTTTTCGCAGTTACATTGGGATTTAGTTTGCTTTTCAAAATTTCAAAATTGTTTTTCTTTTACCATATTCGTCAAGAAGAATGCATTTCTCCTCCTCTGTCCAATTAGGCTTTCTTTTTTGTTTTCTTTATCCATTCCAGTTGACTGATCATCCAAAAATGTATTTAAACAATTAAATAAATATAATCGTGCCACAGGTAGTTGACAATGATTTGATAAGGTCAAAGGCAATTCTAGTGATATAGGCTATCATAAACATTTCTAGCTGCAAGAAAGAGTGCCTGAAAAATGTTGCTTGATTTGGCTTAAGTGTATATAATTTCGACTCGGACTCGAACACGGGACTCGAGACTCGACTCGGACTTGAACTCAGGTAATGGTGACTCGACTTGGACTCGACTCGGACTCTTCTTTGGTGACTCGGACTTGGTCTCGGACTCGAACACTGGGACTCGAAACTCGACTCGGACTCGACAGTTGGTGACTCGACTACAACACTGGCATTTGCTATATGTTTATTGTGTCTCGAGTCCATTTGATGTATGTGGTGTATTAATGTAGCTTTGAGCCCAAGACAAATTTCCTGTAAAGGACAATAAAGTTTACAAACAAACAAACAAACTTAAAAGCAGCCTTCTTCAGTGTAATTTGATATCATTATGCTTGACACTGATTATTAGAATAATTGTAAAGTGACAATCGGGTGGGGGAGGTTTGGATGATTTATTTTTAACAGCGGATTTCGAGTGACGTTAGAGCTGATCTAGTGTACAGTTATCAGGGTTAAACTCAAACCCTTTCATAAATCACACATAACCAAACAGTTTTCTTTCATGTCCATCCGCTGCCCCATTTATTGGAGGAGAGCCCATCTATCATCCGAGCCCAGTTGCCCGGGTAACCCAGTTAACAATCCAGACACGAGCCACTGAGAGAGAAATAAAGAGAGAGAGAATAGGAGGAATTCTCCCTGATCTGCAAACAAATAAGCAACACACAAAGCCAGATTTTCACACGGTCACATAATGCATATGTGTATTCTACAAGGTCATGCATAATACAAAATACATAGGCTAAAAATAACCTACACAAAACTATATCCAAAACACACAAAAAAAGATGTTATATGCAGACACACACATGCACACTCTTTAAAGTATAAAACACATATTTTTTTTATAGAAAATCATATCCACGACAAACTGAATTATATTTTTTTAACTAAGCAGAAGAAAAAAAATCAAGCAGATTAGAATTTCTGAAGGATCATGTAACACTGACGACAGGATTAATGGCTGCTGAAAATTCAACTTTGGCATGACAGGAATAAATTATATTTATTTAAATAAATATTAAAATAGAAAATGGTTATTTTAATTTGTAATAATATTCCACAATATTACTGCATTTTTGATCAAATAAATGAGCCAAATTTTAAATACGCCGGTATAGTGTATAAAAAAGCAAATACGCACATTTTTACATGATAAAACAGTGAAACACTACATAAAGACGTATGCATAAAAAAACAAGGTCCAAACACGCAAAAAACAACAACAACAACAGTGTTTATGCAGGAACACCCATATAAAATTACACAAATATTTTGCTAATTTTTTCAAGATCACATCAAGGAATACACACAAAACACAACACATTTCGTGCTTGTGTTGACAGTAGAACTCATTCAGATAATCAGCCAGCAGTTATGCTTAAATAGTATAAATGCAAAATATGTATTTAACACACACAAAAAAAACAATGTCCAACACAAAAAGGTCATATTTTCTACACAAGCACCCTCATTTGACTACAAAAAAATAATCAAAATCACGCACAAAATTATAGTAAAACACACTATATTCTTATGAATATACTGTATGCATTCAAAATACATTAAAATAGGCAAAACAAGACAGATATTCCCACTTGAGCACAACAGTGGGTGAGCACACACAATTCGCTCACATGCAACCCATTTCTTCATTCAATTTTCCCAACTTTCATTCATAAACTGCAGAGGTTGTGGTGGGGAGGGGGGGGGGTAACCCCCACATGACTGCAGTACCTTCCAGCAGCATTGAATCCTCTCAGCCAATCAGACGGCAGGAGGAGAGGAAGGAAGAACAAAAAAGGATTGGCGGGGCCAAGTATATACCGCATAACACCGCAGCCTTCCCCTCCCCCACAGTTCATTCATTTGCTCGCTTTCTTTCATTCATCCCTTCACTGATTCATTCATTCATTCATAAAGTGAAGTGCTGTATCTTTAACTCAACCGCAACAGATCTAGCCTGCAGGACTTCAGGGTTCAGAACGTTACGTGTCTCTGGGGGTAATGAATGCCGAGAGTGAGAGAAAAGAGATGCGAGCACGTTGACTCACACTCATTCTTCTGACCGATGGTGACTCATGATTTCTCTATTCAAGATGGTTCATTCAAAACTCAATTCACAGGATTTCACTGAAGATGAAATGTGATTGTTCTGAGTCTGACGCACTACAAAAGGACACTTGAACGCATCTCTCCTTCTTTGTTAGCTTGTTCACTGCAGTCAAACCAATAGCAACCGAGAGAGGAGTGTGCATTGGGGGACCCTGCTGGAATGAGCTGCCATGGCACTTCAAAGACCACCCTATCGCCTCCCTCCTCTATCTTCGCTCTTTCCATTCTGTCAGCAGTGACTCTAATGAATGCGAATTTGCCCACTGACTGAGTGGGAAAAAAACCCACTTGAGAAAACCTACTAGGTATACACATGGGTAAACAACATTGAAGGAATACCCCGGGTTTAATACAAATCCATCAACATCATACTGTCAAATACCACAGAAAATTATATCTACTCATCCCTCGGTTTGTAAAAAATACAGACTGACATCGATTTCAAAGGCCTAACTAATGGTTTTAAAAAGATAGTTCACCCAAAAATAAAAATTCTGTCACACTCTTGGAGTCATAGCGTTCCAAACCTGTCTGACTTTCATTCTTCTGCAGAACACAAAAGAAGATATTTTTGAAAGAACTGTTTTCATCCAAAACAGCGTTGGACCCCATTTACTTTAACTGTAAAGAAAAAAAAAAAATCAAAAAAATATTCTTTTTGCATTCTGCAGAAAAAGACATTAGAGTAAGTAAATGATGAGTTTTTATTTTAGGGTGAACTATCACTTTAAACTGTGGAATGTGCCATTTTCTGAATGCTATAGGTAGAAATGAATGGGTGACTGTGGTAAACACGATTTGTCAAACTTAATCTATAAAGACCGCTTCTCAAAATCCAGTTATTTCCTGATGAATGTACTCGCAAAAACACCATTCAGAATTTGAGGTCAGTAATTTTTGAAAGAAATAAATACTTTTATTCAGCAAGGATACATTAAATTTATCAAAAGTTACACATTTATGTTACAAAAAAACTTTGATCTTCCTATTCATCAATGAATCCTGTAAAAAGAATTGCATGAAAGTTTCCAGAAAAATATGAAGCAGCACAACTGTTTTCAATGCTAATAATAACAAGAAATGTTTCTTGGGCAGCAAATCAGCACATTAGAATGATTTCTGAAGGATCATGATGTGACACTGAAGACTGGAGTAATGATGCAGAATTCAGCTTTGCCATCAAAGGAATAAATTACATTATAAAATATATTAAAATAGAAAACAGTTATTTTAAATTGAATATAATATTAAAGCCTTGGTGAGCATAAGAGGACTTTGGATTTCTTCCAAAAAACGGTCATATTACTGAAGTACAATGAGTGTTAAACACGATTTCTTGATCACTTTAACATACACAAGTGTCCATTCTTGCATACACTTTAATCAGGCCATGAATTAAGGTTTCTTGTACCAAAAAAAGGCATAATATATTTTTTCGTGATCATTTCCACACCCCCACTCCCATAGAACTAAACAGTTTTTGCTACCTTTAAAACCACTATATGTAAATGACATCTGTTATGATCACATAACCTCCACATGCTAGCACAGTTTACACGTCGTTCATCAGGGCGAGACAAATTGCTGAATAGACATTGATATGCAAATGTGGTGATGGTGGTGCCATCATAGCCATGACCATTTACGATTCTGAGCCACTTTTGCAGCTTTGTTCCCAATAATGGTCTGTGTGGACTAGGAAGAAAGTGTATATCTTTGTATCAAACTCTTATTTTAACAGATCAAATAAGATCTCGCTTTCCATGTTCTATGTTTAATGTACACATACAAATGAAAGGCATGCTGGGATATAATCTGCCTGCTTGTGACAGAATCAGCTAATGTTAACTGAGGGGAATCCACTTCTCCTCATGCAACAAACCATTACACGACCACAGAAACTTGAGACACATGCAGCCTTAACAGCCTGCTCAGGAATCTGCCCTGAGCTAGTGCATTCTGGGTAAGGGAGGACACAAATGTTGCAGTGGCAGTTCTGAAAGAACAGTATCCTTGAGCATGGAACAATTAAATAAACCCTGATCCATTAGACATTAGTTATACGCACACACACAAGAAGAGAACTGAGAAAGAGATGGATGGAGAGAAAGAGAACATTGCATAACCAAAGATAACACAATAACACAATCCCAAGCAATTCAGCAGCAATTTAGAGAAAGAAAAAAGAGCTGGAGGGATAACAAATATTTTATAACTATAAGATGAACAAAGAAGCGACAGAGAATGTTCTATTCAGCAGCAATTTAGGGGTAAAAGGGTAATGACTGGTGCATTACATAAATAAAAGACATTACATTAATTGTGTCAGAGGTCACAAGTGAAGCACACGAGAGAGGGTGTGCGAAAGAACTTCTCACCCTGTTCCCCGCTTGAGAAAGGTCATGCAGAGCGTGTTGTGGACTGCGGAGGGAACATGATGTGAGTGCAGAAAGGGTGTCTGTGTGGGGAGAGAGAATGAAAGAGAGAGAAACAGAGGAGGAGATAGAAAAGAAGAAAGGTGTTTCCTCACTGAGCTGATGAAATCCAATCCTATTTTTTCGTTAAACATGTATTCCTGAAGTCAGTCACCGGATATATCTATATATTACTGAAATATAAGTATTTAAAAATATTCACAACATTTAAACATTAATCAAACACTATTAAATTAATTTAGCAAAATCGAACAACTAACTGGGGGTCCGAGGAAAAATGGGGGTCCGAGGAAAAGTTTAGAGAAAAACAATAAATCTAAATACTAAAATAAGATTAAACTAATATAAATATATTTAAACTAAATAAATTAAACATGATTTAAATAAATGTAAAAAAAAGAAGAAATTATCAAAAAATAAAAATGATTAAAATAAACTCAAATTAATTTAAATAAAATAATGTACTAGTGATGCAACATAATAGAACTAATATTCTCCAAATAATATTATACACATTGATAATACTAATTTTCACACTATTAATTTGATCTTTATACATTTATACTCCTTCGCACAAAGAAGATCATGTTTGGGGGTCTGTGGTATCTAAAGGATTGAAAACCTCTAATCAAACTAACCAGAATCTACCCACATCAGACTAAAAAAACAACACTTCTGCCTGGTTTCACAGACTGGGTTTAGTTGAAGCCAGGATTAGGCCTTAGTTCAATTAGGACATTAAGTAGCTTTTATAAACATGCCTTAGAAAAAAACATTACTGGTATGCATCTTGAGACAAAACAATGGCACTGACATATTTTAAGATATGTTGCTGTCAGTTAAAATAGCTCAAACATGCATTTTAATCTGAGACTAGGCTTAAGGCTTAAGCCTTGTCTGTGAAACTGGGCATACAATTCCAATGTTAACCACTGGTCTTCAAACGCTAGGTTAGGAACACACTTCATTGATCCATGCTCTTTAAAGCTGCATGAAATAAAGATCAAATTGACCCACACTAGCCCCTAAACCAATGCGCTTTTATTATGCCACTTTAAGTGTTGGTAATTGGATTGAGATATAGCTGAACCAGCCCCTGGGGGATGGGAGCTTGTGTCAGTGCATTGAAGAACAAATCTGGAGCTCAGAGAGCATATCAGAGGTCCACACTCATTTCCAATACAGCACCAGCTGAATATATAATCCAAATTGTGAGTGAGTTGAGCAACATTGCCCCCTTCAGCTCATTGTTTGTCTGCCTGACATGATTTTTTAAATAACAAATCTGGGATTACAAAATGTTGAAAATGTATCAAGAAACCAAGGTTCCTTGTCTAGGCCAACCAGATGATAGGAGACCATTCTTGAGCTTCTCTTTGTGATAAGTGCTTGTGAGTATTTTTCATATTGCTAGGTTCCTGGGGTTACATGCTTTTAAAAAGCTGGAACCGCAAGGAAGATCATAGGTTCAAAGTGGGTATCCTGGGATCATGTTACTTGTTGGCATGTTGGACATACAGGAACTCCTTACAGGGTTTGAAGTTCAAACCCTGTAAGGAGTTCCTGTATGTCCAACATGCCAACAAGTAACATGATCCCAGGATACCCAAAGGGGGACGTCCCTGAAGGAACTGTACTGTCAAGCATAACCGAATAACCGATATTAGGAGAATTAAAATAGAAGAATAAAACGGAAGTTGCAAAAGCTTCCGGTTTGTATTTCCACAGCATGAAGGTAAGATCTTACGGATTTATGAATGAACAGCTCGCTTTAAAATCTTCCCGGTTAACTGACATTTGTTATGACATCCGCTTTAAAGATTTCAATGCTCATGATAACTTTTGTTAACACTACAATAAGTAAATCCACTTCACCAACGAATTACTCTTTGACAGCGATGCCATAGAAATATACATTGCTAAAGCAAAAAAGGAAATTCAAAGTCAAAAACAAAATTCTAAAGATGGCTGCACTTGTTTCTCTCGCGCATAAGGTCTTGATTTCATGGTGACTTTAACTAAAATGCAGCTTCTGTTAGCAACCTAAATTTAACCATAAACAACCACCACATAAGTCTTTGCTATGCAAAGATTAAGATAAATAACTCGGGATCCATGATTGAGCCACATTATATCAATTTGCTCATTAAAGATGGATCCAGTGAGTTTTTGCTAACATTTGTCTCTTATTCGTATCAACAGCACCAGTGCACAGCACAGCACTGTAATGTCTTTTCGGGAAAGTGGTATTTCTTTTCAAAAGGTAAAATTGGCAACAAATAAATAGCTGGGTGCGCCAAAAAAAAAAAACACAAAAAGTGCAGTAGCGCCCCCTACTGATCATATGTATTGTACCCAATAAAACAATATAAAATATTACTCATATTGAACATTTCAAATTGTAAATGTAGTTTTTGGACTGTCTAACTTACCCAGCATTAAAATGTTTTCTTCAGATCCCACATGCTGTTTGAGCAGATGTCCAAATTTAGTGAAGTCTCCGAACCACTCGAAGCTCTCCTCCGTCCGGTACCGCTCATTCCAGTAATCCACATCTTTATATCTGGCGTTAGAGTCTGGCAAATATTCCATCCTTCTTTAAAATATAAACGAAAGTCCTACTGTTATTACATACAGGCGTGTTATTAAAATATTCTTTGCTGACTGTCATCTCAACTATTGTGACGGTTTGTATAACGTTATCTGTATTGTCTGATCTGTAAACATTTTGCATGTTGGTTCATAAACACTGATAGTTCAATGCGGTTAGCTGGCAAACTATAAAATAAACATCGGTATCCAGAGGCTCTTACCAGCTCAATATATTTATCAGTTTTAATATGAATTAAAACATGTGCGTCTAAAAGTGAATAAAAGAATGGGCGAATTTTTTTTGTCTGACAAGACAACCCACATGTGTTTCTTTTTTTCATGCACTCTAACCTCGTGTGGTCATCGTGACGCCAGAAGTGGGAAATTAATGCAATGATGTCAAAATAAAAGTTTAACTAAATGCAAGAGGTTGTTATTGGGAAATAAACTATTTTATGTACGTTTTTATGTATTTTATGTACAAAATTACCACTGCTTCATTGTAGAGTTTCGTTGTAGGTGCTTCCAATCACAATCAATCGACACTATCATCATTTAGTTTCCAAACTGCCCATAAAGTCTATTGTCAGCCTTTCGATGCTAGATCGTCTCTCTTTAGAAGCATTCATCCGCACTGTTTGCAGCTTGTCACTGTTTTATTTGCAGTCATTGTTATTCTGATGGTCATTGATGATGATGGTCCTGTGAAGAAAACTCATGAAAACCTAAGAGACTTGGTAAATCGTTGATATCGTGATTTAAATCGTTCCAAAAACGAGACAGAGGGACTAAAATAATTTAAATGTTCAAGAATAAAATAAAACAAATACAACTAGAACAAACTCAATACATTAAATAATGCTATATAAACATGAACTAATCATAGAATGCAGACAAGACACTCCAACATAAGTGAGATGATTTAGCTGCAGCAGAAGAGATTTATGGAAATGTATCTAGGCTAATTTTTACTTATAAAACATTATTTTTCCATAAATGTATACTTTCAAAAATATTTTTTTTATTTTTTACTTTTTACAAAATATTTGTTTGTTTGTTTTTACAAAATTGTTTCTTTCTTTAATTCTTTAAAATCTTTAAAAAATCGCAAAATCACTCAATTATCGCAGAGTAGTGTGGCGCCCTCTACTGATGACTTAAGCACTTGTGAGTGGGCGGAGTCAGTGATGACGTACTTCCTTTGGCGCGCTGTGTGAAATTCAAAGCTGCGACTCAAACCGTTCAGTCAATCCAGTCAACTTTCTTTCTTCGGGTTAGTTCATCTGATTAGGAGTTGGTCGGAATAAATCGGTCGTTTTGCACGGTAAGTTTTCTGATATGTGATATTACTTTTTTTAACCGTGGAAAGTGTCGTTTACTAAGAAAAAAGCTAGTTTTGTCTGTTTATACTGTGAGTTAGCGTAGCATGTTAGCTTAACGTTATCCTGTCAAACAAAACAAACGTTTTGCTTCAGTTTTATCAAATAAAACGCGTTAATTTCTTTATTTTGCGATTATGGTAAACGAGGTAATAAATTAATTTACAATGACCTTTTGTAAGACGTAAGTTACAGTGTAAACGTGTTTTTTTTCTGCTCCTGCGTTGTAACGTTAGTGACTTTGGTTCCTACGGATAAACATTTATCTTATATTCACTGCTTGTTGTTTAGGCGTGCAGAGATGTCGTGGGATTTTATCGTGCCGGTTTGTTTGGATGATCTCGTGAAGTCTGGTGCTGTTAACCAGTATGTGGTTCAGGATGTGCTGTCTGCTAAACAGCTCCCCTCTCACATCAACAGTAAGTGCTGCTGGGCTCTTCTAATCTGTATACATATCACTATTTCTGCTCTGTAGTGGAACTGGAATAATTACTTTTTTCTGTCTCTTACGAAGGCTTTAAAGCAGCACTGAGAAGTCAAGGGTCCCTGTGCATCCTGGAGCATTTTGACACGGCATACAGTGTTTTGCAGTAAGTGTGGACACACATTCCCATAAGTTAATTTTTAGATAAATTAGTGTAAAGTTGATTAAAGTTTTGTTTAAAGTTAATGTTTTGGTAACAGTTAAACCTGCAAACACATTTTTTTCTTGGCCAAATTAGTATTAATACAAATTAACTAGGGTTGGGTATCAATTGAAATGTAAAAATTCTGATCCCAATTCGAAGTCAAACATTTTGATGTTTCATATGTATTTGAATTGAGATGTTTCATGATTTTCATAATCTGTTGCAGCGAAATAATACCATGAACAAAACAAAAAGCATCCTAAAGAACAACTAACTAATTAACTAGGGCCTGGGTTTGCATACACACAATGCATGACAAGAAACCACTATGGGTATAAAACTGATCTAAATGCATAACAGATGGGTGGGGGGTAGCTATGTTATGAGCCCTGTTAAACATTGAAGGGTTAGTTCACCCAAAAATTTTAATTCTGCCATTTTAATTACTCACCCTTGTGTCGTTCCAAACCCGTAAGACTTTTGTTCATAGTTGGAACACAGATCTTTTTGATGAAACCTGGGAACTTTCTGTCCCTCCATCGATAGCTACGCAACTACCACTTTGACGCTTCAAAAAGTTCATAAAACAAGTGGTTTTTGGTTCTTGCAGAAGCTAAAAAATGTCCAATCATCACACACAAAAATGAACCTCATTGGTTCTCGCACATCAAGCGAACATGCTTGAGCTTTCGTTTACCACAACTGATGTGTGAGTTGATAAATCAAATGTTTGTGAATAAAAGTTTAAATTCAATCTGTTTATCATATATTTGTATTGTCTCCAGAAATTTTGGACTAAACTGCTCAGTTCTTATGGATTAGTTTTATGATCTCTTTATGAACTTTTTAAAGCGTCAAAGTGGCCGTTGCTTAACTGTCAATGGAGGGACAGAAAGCTCTCAGATTTCATAAATATCTTAATTTGTGTTCCAACGATTATTGAAAGTCTTACAGGTTTGGAACGACATGAGGGTGAGTATTAATGACAATTTTCATTTTTGGGTGATCTATCGCTTTAACCCCACGACTTGACTAAGACGAATAATTTTCTGATTGCATTTAGACATTGTCGCACAGTGGATGTGGCGGTGAAAGAAGACATGCTGGAGTTGCTGATACAAGGTTGGTATCTCTCATAATCAAATTAAATAATTCTAGTTATGTTCAAAGAATCAAATATACATTTCCAACGATGTATCACAATGCTGTCTTCTCAGTGGTCAGGGGCCTGTCGGTTTCCCTGCCGACTCTCCTCCTGTCGGGCTCTCTGTCAGCTGTGGACCGCAAACAGCAACTCAACGCTGTGAAAATGAGTGTTTTTCTGCTATGCAAACTCACAGAAACACTTGAGAGCGACTCATACAGGGAGACTATCGTCACAGCACCCAGCAAGGTACAGCTGAATGTTATCAAGTTTTTCATTAGTTTATACTATGCCCCATGATGAGAACAAGGCAAATATGAGCTTATTGGCTGGGATCTTGTGTTCTCTTGCTATCTGATTGGTGGGTAATCTTGGCAGAGCAGTGGAGATTTGCTGCGCTGCTGTAAGGGCCCACCCATATTGATGCCAGCTGTCACTCATAATACAATTCTCCTTTAGAAATGGGCATTTGTCGCTGATTTGACAGCTTACAGTGTTGTGTGTTTGAGTATGTCCCTGAATGTGTGTGTAAATGTGTCAGTTAGCAAAGTCACATCTCCTAATGAGCCAACCAGCTGTGAACGTTTTCTTTGGTAATCTGAGGGCAACAACTGTTGCTTCTGAGTTCGTTGATTTTGTGTATAAAATATTAAACGTCTGTTTCTTTCAGGGTCGTAAGAAGGATAAAGGTGCCGGAAAAGGTCTCCTGCAGTGGGACAGTGAGAGAGAGACAGTTCTTCAGTGTTTGACTCAACTGCTGCAGCTGGACATTCGTTCTCTGTGGAGTCTGTCTCTAGTGGAGGAGGAGTTTGTCAGGTAACTGTCTTCCTCTTAAACTGTCACTCACCCTGGCTCTGTTTAATCTTTTTAAACTTTCTGTGTCTTCATTAATCACAAATGTCAGTTTTTGTTTGTGCAATGTTTGTCGGTTTATGTAGCTGTGTGACATGCTGTTGCTATAAACTCCTGGAAAACCCCACCATAAGCCACATGAAGAGCAAGTCCACCAGAGACGCCATCATTCATGTGCTCGGAATCATGGTGAAGAAATACAATCACATGTTGGGTGGGTTTATATGCACATCACACACCCATGAGTGGGTTTGCAATGCTGTAGATGTTGAGCTGAGTGTGTTGTCCTGAATATGCTCTCTCTGTCTTGTACAGGAGCATGTGTGAAGGTGATTCAGCTCCTGCAGCACTTTGAGCAGCTGGCGTCAGTCTGTGCACAAGCTGTGGCTGCCTGGAGCACAGAGTATGGGGTCAAGGCCATCGTTGGAGAGGTCATGAGGTGAAATTGAAGTCTTTTTAGTGTTCTTCTTATACTTGAATGGCATTACTGGGTATATAGATTGTGCTTTACAGTCTGATTCGACCAGTATTTGGTTACAAATAGAAATAAAATTGATTAGTATAGTCAATAGCAATAGTTCTCTACCTTTTTGACTCCATGGCCTCCTTTGTCGAAGACAATATTTGAAAATCCTTCTATATAAACTGATGTGTATGTATTTCAGAGAGATCGGTCAAAAGTCGAGTGAGGAACTAGCTAGAGAAGCTTCAGGTGTGAAGGCTTTCTCCAGCTTTCTGTCTGAACTCAGTACTCTGGTACCCGAAACCATGATCCCCAACATCAGTGTTCTCCTGGCTCATCTGGAAGGAGAGGTACAGTCGCATATTTTCTCTATTGCATTGCTTCTGTCATTGGATTTTTGCCCAGTGATGAGACCAAGGCGAATATGAGCCCACTGAATTTGAGTCTGAGCTCTCCTGTGTTCCTATTGGCTGGTAATCTTGGCTGGGCAGTGAAGGTTTGCTGTCTTGCTGTAAGGGCCTGCCTACATTCAATAAGCCTCTTCCTCTAAAGTTCCTATCCTTTGAAGATATAGGGGAGGAGAAAGGAGGGGGCTTACAGTTGTTGTTTTTGTGTGTTTGTGAGGGTCACAGGTTGAGTCTCAGTTCTCTGGAATAATTCTGTTGGCGTTGAGCTCTCTCTTTGGTAATCTGAGGGCAACCTTTAAAGAAAGTTTTTTATTTTATAGCTTATTTATATTAATGCATTTAGCAGCTGCTTTTATCCAAAGCAACTTACAATTGTGGAGCATGAGCAGTTTGTCACAGAGCCAGCAATGTTTGCAGAATACAATGCATCTTTATAAGAAAGTAGGAAAAACGCTAGAGCAAAGAAGTGTTAACATGTTGTTTGTGTTTGGACAGAGTCCGAGTCTGCGAGTGGCTGTGTGTGAGGTTCTCGGGGATGTTCTGGTCCGGGTTCTGTCTGGTGATAAGCTGGATGATTCTGCTCGTGCTGGCCGAGATCGCTTTCTGGACACACTGCAGGAGCACATCCATGATGCCCATTCACATGTCCGAGCACGTGTGCTGCAGGTCTATGCACGCATTGTCAACAGTAAGGTGAGTGGCTTGTGGGGTTTCCTCCCCTTCATGATAACAGAAATCAAGGTGTTTTTTTCTTGAGATATATTATTCCTCTTCTTCCTCTGACAGGCCTTGCCACTGTGCAGGTACACTGAAGTTATGGAGCTGACTGTCGGGCGTCTGGGTGATAAGTCTGTCCATGTGTGTAAGAGTGCCATCCAGCTGCTGGCTGCCTTCATTGCTCATAACCCTTACAGCTGCAAGGTATAAACATGCTCAGTTAAAACATCTGAGAACTTTCTATTCAAAGAATAGCACTACTGTTTTCAACATTGATAGATCATGGATGATAGATAGGATCATGTGACACCGAAAACTGGAGAAATGATGCTGAAAATTCAGCTCTGCCGTCACAGGAATTAATTTTAAAATATATTAAAATAGAAAAGCTATTTTATTTTTTTCATATTTGACTATATTATTTTTGACTGTATTGAACAAAATAAAAGCTTTGGTGAGCATAAGAGACTTCCTTAAAAAAAACTTCCTTAAAAAAATCTTAACTCAAACTTTTGAGCAGACTTAATCTGTTTACAGAAATTAAATATACCTGTGTTTGTTATTTCTGTGTTAAGTTGAGCAGTGTAGACCTAAAAAAGCCCCTGGATAAGGAGATTGCCAAATTAAAAGAGATGAGAGAGAACCAGAAAGAGCAAGTGCCTGGTATGTTGCTTTTATAATTGAATTGTTCCTTTCAGTCTTTAGCTGGTCTCTATTACTATCAATTTGTGTCCAGCTGTAAGATTATAGCTTTGTGTTTGTAGTTGCAGTCATCACAGCAGCTGATCTTTGGGATGCAATGAAGCCTGAGGTGGAGATGACTGTGAAAGCACAGCTGGAGCCTGGAATTGAGGAAGAAGAGGAGGAGGAGGAGGAGACTGGGGGAGAGGAGGAAAGAAGCGACCGGGACACTGCTGTCCAAATTGCACAGCTTCTCCGGGAAAGTAAATACAGGTACATGTGAACTAACTAACATTCTCTCATACCCTTATTTCTGCACACAGACATGCAATGTGTGGTGTTTAACTGTGTGTAGGAAGGCAGTTGGTCTGTGTATGAGGGCACACTCCCTGTTCCCAGAGTCATCATTCTTCTCAGATCTGGCTGACTTAAATGCAGAAAAGCTGATCAACACACTCGCAACACTTTTCAAGGGTATGTTTTTTGGTACTTTGAATGGTCTTCTAAATAACTTCCATTTTAAAGCATCATGCTGAGGAGCACGATAGTGTCAGACTGAAACTTGTGCATCGTCTCACCTCCCTAGATAAGATGACAGGGTTCCTAGTCCAAATAAAAACATGGTGTGCATCTCTCTCCTCAGGGCCAGAGCAAGAGACACCTGAGGCTGTGACGAGCGACGCTCCACTCACCCCACAGAAAGAGGATGGAGGCAATGAAGGGAGAGAGAGTGACCTCAAGAAGCAGGAGATGTTGGTTCAGTACTTGAAAGACACAGAGAGCTTTGCTCTACAAGTGGAAAGAGCCATTGCTGTCATTAACAACATGCTGTACTGGAAAACTACTACAGGTAATTACTATGAAGTACCCACTTTTTTTCTCAATAATTCCTCAAATATACGTCACAATACAGAAGAAAAGATCTGTTGCTACTTCTGATTCATCGAGACATTCTATATATATATATATATATATATATATAAGTTGAAAATGTTTAGTTTTCTCTGACTGGTCTCCCTCTCCCAGTTGTGCAGGAGGCGGTGCAGTTCTGTGTCACAGCATTTGAGTTTAGTGTGGCTGACTCTGTGTGTGGAGTCAGAAAGATGCTGCCTCTGGTCTGGTCCACTGATGTTACAATCAAGGACGCCATTATCCAGGCCTACAGGCGGCTGTACCTCAACCCTAATGGGGACAACACCAGGTATGCAAACATTTTGGTTTGCTCAAGGCTAAAAGAGTACAATTTAATATACTGTAGCTCAAATGGCTTTTTGTGTTTGTCCATCAGAGCGAAGGCTCAGACTTTAGTGGACAATCTGTCAGAGCTGATGGTCGATGCTTCATTGGGGACAGTCCAGTGTCTGGAGGAGATTGTGAGTGTCTTTTAACCCCTCATTTAAGCAGTCACTCCCACACTTTATTCTTTTGACAGTTGTTGTTGGTGTTTTTTTCTTGGTGCAGGTTCAGGAGTTTTTCAGCAATGAGAGTGCCCTGCAGACTTCAGTGGTACAGGTTTTGTGGGAGAGGTTCTCTGGTAAACGAGAGACTAAAGCACTTCATAGGAGAGCTGCAGTGCTACTGCTGGGTATGGCAGCACGGTGAGACCTTCAAACTCTTTATACTTCCTGGATGTGTTAGTCAATCATTCAGTTGAACTGATTTAATGTCACAGCATAATAAAAATGTTGCCCAATGATGAGACCAAGGCGAATGTGAGCTCAGTGGGTAAGAGTCAGAGCTCTCCTGTGTTCCTGTTGGCTGGTAATCTTGGCTGGGCAGCGGAGATTTGTTGCTTTGCTGTAAGGGCCTGCCTACATTAAGTTAGTTCTTCCCCTCAAGCTCTCCTTCAGAGAAATGCAGGAGAGAGATGGGAAGGGTAATCAGTGTGTGTGCGTGTGTCTGGGGCGACATGGGTCGAAGCTCTGTTCTCTCTAATGTCCAATGAGCTATGAGCTGGTTCTTTGGTAATCTGAGGGCATTCTTGTCTTTGACATACTGCTTAAGAAATGTAGTATTTTGAGGCATGGTGAACTACTTGTCTAACTTTTTTTTTTTTTTTGTGCGTCTTTAGTGCTGAGAGGGAGGTGATTCTGAGTAATTTGGACACACTCTGCTCTGTCGCTCTGGGTGAGAAGGTTGCAGAAGATTATCTGCTGGCTCGAGACACACTCATCACCATCGTTAATATAACAGACCATGTGAGGGTATGTATACACTGTATATACTACCCTTGAAAAGATTGGAGTCGGAAAAATTTTTGTTTTAAAATCGGAAAATCATAAGTCTCTTATGATCACCGAGGAAGCATTTTCTTCTAAATACCAGGGTTGTCACGATTCTCCAAATCCTCGATTCGATTTCATTTTCGATTCTAAGGTCACGGTTCGATTCTCGATTTTTTACATTTACTTTTTTTTTAAAGCCGAAACCGGCCAATCAGGATGTTCTCTGTCTTACATGCGCTTCATGAGGCACACACGCAAGGTCTCTCGCTCTCTGCCGTGCGCGCGCTATACGGTTTGGACAGGAGCACAGTTTTTTCTGTCTCACATGCGCGCTCTTGCTCGCTCACTCTAGATTCCGGGAGATTCTAACTAATTTGCGTGCATCAGGGAGCCGCTATCAATATGCGGGAGACTCCCGGAACTTCCGCGAGACTTTGGATGTCTGCAAACTGTGGCTTTTTTGAAGCGCGAACGTTATCAACATTACTCACTGGAAATCCCCAAAAACGTCCACACCTGCGACTTCAATGAAAGAGGAGGGGTTCACGTTCTGTTGATGGGACTCCTGCATCTGTACTTGCCATACTATCTTTTGAATGGCTGTAGCTAAGTTAGAGGAGGATGACCATAGACTTGCAGCACTTCAACACGCCGTGTTTTTTCCGCTTGGCAAGCCGAACGGACGTGACATGGGGGCGTGGCAGTATCGACGATTGTGAATAAATTTCGATCGATTTCGATTTAAAATCGAAATCGTGACACCCTTACTAAATACACAGTTAACTAGTATTGTGAAATATATTACAATTTAAAATCATGGTTTTAAGATATTTTATAGTGTGATTTCTTCCTGTGATGGCCAAGCTAAATTTACAGAAGCAATTACTCCAGGCTTCAGTGTCACATGATTCTAATATGCTGATTTGTGTGTTAAAGCAATCCAAGGGTGTCCCCTTCAGGCTTCCAATGGACCACCATCTCTTCAGCTGTCTGTCCCAGGCCATTGCTGATGGTGTGTTCTTTTAGTTTTTTTGGTGTTTACACCTCGTATTGGCTTTTGTCTTGGGTGATCTGATCACAAGAGTTGGTTAACTCTTGCTTTGCCACAATCACCCAAACTGTTGATGCTGGATGTAACATGGTCTCTCTCATTTTCCTCTTTCTCATCTGATTTCTCTTTCATACATATCTCCTGTTTGGTAACGGCATTCTTCATTTGAACAGGAGTAGTCCAGTCTGACCCCCATTGGCAGACCTTCATGGAACAGGCTGTCCGTCTCATCTACTTCTTAGCAGAGTCACCTGACCAGCTGTGTTCCCATCTCCTCCAACGCTCTGCTCATCTCCTATTGGAACAAATCACAGAGGGCAGAGAGTCCACCCAAACACAACTGCAGGAAGGTGTGTCCCAGGGCTCTGAGGAACAAGGTAATGTGGACATGAGATGTAACTTTTTGCATAATTTTAGAAAATGTTTAGGGTCATTAGATTTTCAAAAGAAAATCTTAGTGCTTATTCAGCAATGAGGCATTCAACTGATCAAAAGACTTTTACATTGTTACAAAAAAATTCAAAATTAAATTTCTATTCAAAGAAAGTTTCCACAAAAAGAAGGTTCATGTGATGCTGAAGACTGGAGTAATGATGTTGACAATTCCGCTTTGCCATCAAATTAATAAATTGCATTTTAAAAAATATTAAAATTGAGAATTTTTTAAATTGTATTAATTTTTCAGAATATTACCATTTGTGATAAAAAAACATGCAGCCTTGGTAAGCATAAGAGACTCAAATGTTTGAGGTCAGTAAGATTTTCTCATTCGTTTTCTAGTGAATTGTGTGAGCTTGGCCCAGGTGCTGTCACTGTGTGGAGCTGTGGCCTTCTGGCAGGTATCTCACCTTGAGAGGAGTGTCAGCTCTGAGCTACGGAGGAGGAGAGGACAAAAGGAAGAAGAGGAGGAGAAAGAGAATGCACCTGCCAACAAAAAGGTTAACGAAGACAGGCCCCTGTTTGGTTGTTACCTGTTTTCTGCATTATCATATTGAAGTGTTGATCCATTATAATGCTGCTGACTGATTTGTGCCTCTTTTGCTAGGCGGCTAATGACAGTTGTGTGGAAGAGGAGCTGGGGCTAGTTGGCGCTTCAGCTGAGGACACTGAAGCCGAGTTTATCCGCAAGATCTGTGAGACTGAGTTATTAGCCGGTGAGCCCATCTAATGAAACAAATTTGACTTAAGTCCTCATAATTGTTGTTTATTGAAGGATTTACCTGCTTGACAAAGCACTAATCCCTGTTGCACTGTGATATATTATATATATATATATTTTTTTTTTTTGTAGAAGGGAACATGTTGAGTGCATTTCTGCCTCTGCTGGTGAAAGTTTGCAGTTCTCCAGGCAAATATTCCCACCCTCAACTCACCACTGCTGCCTGCCTGGCTCTGTCACAGTATATGATGATCAGGTATTTATATTATGATATTTTACACTAAAATTTATATATTTGCGGCTGGTAAGTTGTCAATTTTTGAAATGGCTAAAAAAAGCCAGTATTAATAATTTGATTTTAAGAATTCCTTGAAGGGAAGCTTCAAAATAACAGCATTTATTGGAAATACAAATCTTTTGTAACATTGATTGTCTTTACTGCCAAAAATTTTTAACGTATTATGTTGTATAATATTTGCTTCTTTAGTCAAGCAATATTAACATCTGTCTTTCTCTAGTCCTCCTGTTTGTAAAGACAATATCAGGCTGCTGTTCACGGTGCTGGAGAAATCCCCACTTCCTGTTGTTAGAGCCAACACAATTGTTGCTCTTGGTGACCTAACAGTCCGCTTTCCCAACATCCTGGAACCCTGGACGCCCAACCTTTATGCCAGGTAGCTCCAAGCCAAAAGGTCTTTCATGAATTTCTGTCTGATAAACAACTGGTTTTGCATAATTGGTGGTTCCAGAAAGAACAAGTAGCGCTTCTGTTCAAGCGACAGTGTGGAACACGAGTTATCTCTTCCACTTTAATACAACTTAGCACAAAAAACATACATGAACATCAGAAGATATGTTGAAAGATACAGTACAACTTACTGAAATGAACCATGTCTCATGTAGTCGCCTAATCAGTGTTTCAACTATCCAAACACTTCAGTAAAACAGCTTGTGAACCATGTGTCAATTCATTAGTTAGCTTAAAAACACTAGAGGAGCTTATTTACTGTTAATTATGTATGCTTGAATAAATTTGTCAAGTGTTTATGAAAACTACCTTATGAGTTGAATATAATAGCTGTTAACTTAAACCTCTAATATTATAGAGCATCGGCAAATATCATTCTGAATAATCAGCTATCAGACCCGAGTATTTAGTATCGGTGCTATAGTTGAAATGTTTATTACTGTGGTGATCAGTATTGTAACTGATTTGTCTTAAGGTTGAGTGATGAAAATTCATCTGTGCGTCTGACCGCCATCATGGTTTTGACGCAGCTGGTGCTTAAGGACGTGATGAAGGTCAAAGGTCAGGTTAGTGAGGTTGCAGTGCTGCTGCTAGACCCTGAGCCACACATTGCCAGCCTCGCTCTCAACTTCTTCAACGAGCTCTCTGCAAAGGTAGCTTTTCCACTCCAGCTCTGCTGTCTCTCTCTCATATCCCCCTCATAACTCTGAAAACAAGAAGTCCCAATTATAATACTCTGCTTATATCTTCAGGACAACGCCATTTACAACCTGCTTCCAGACATCATCAGCCGATTATCTGATCCTGAGCGTGGAATGAAGGAGGAGGATTTCAACACCATCATGAAGTGAGATATCGTTAATGCTGCTATGGCAGTTTCATTTATTCTACATGACAAATCACTTCGATTTATCTTTCTCTCTCTCTCAGACAACTCTTTTCCTACATCACTAAAGAGAGACAGACAGAGAGTTTAGTGGAGAAGCTCTGCCAACGATTCAGAACTGCAAAGTGAGTATCGGACACAATGTACAATTCGTCTTTCCGCATAACCTTAATAGAGCAGCATTTCTGTTGTAAGATTGGGCTGCTTTATGACATGATTAGTCTGAATCTCCCTCTTATGTGTAACCTGTTCTGTCTACAGGACCGAGCGTCAGTGGGCAGATCTGGCCGTCTCTCTTTCCCTGTTGTCTGTGTGTGAGCGAGGTTTCAAGAAGCTGCAGGAGTGCTGGGACTGTTACAGTGATAAACTCACTGAGTCTGGAGTCTATCAGCCTCTCCTGTCCATTGCGGCAAAGCTCCGTAGAAGAGCAAAACCACAGTTTAAGGTACTACAATTGCGAATGTGTGGTGGCAAGTGTATCCGCACAGGGCATTTATCATGACCGGTTGCTGTTTGTTCTAGTATGCTGAAAGTAGCTGTTTGTTTAGGCACAGGTTGAAGACTACGAGAAGCGTTTGACGGCTGTTCACACTAAAGGGTTGGAGAATGTGGAGAGCGAGGAGAGAGAACAGCAGACAGGAGACACACAGAGCCAAAACTTGCATACGCCACAGCCACTCAAGAGTGTGCGCAAATCCACACGAGGTGAAGGTTCAAGCTAATTGTTCACAAACATACAATAAATAATTCTATTATAAAATGAATCTCATTGTGCATCTCCCTCTCCTTCAGGCCGTGGTAAACCAAAATTGGATGACAGTGATCTTGTAACCCCAAGAATATCTCGTTCTCGTCCCAAACCTGCCATCACCTTCACCAGTGATGAAGAGGAAGAGGGTCAGTTACTTTCATATTGTTTTTTTTTTTTTTATCTCTTGATTGTTTAGCAGAGCTCTTATTAACAGCTTCATTCGGAATTTTTTTGCAGATGCTGTCATGGCTGAGAGTGAGACTCCTAAAGTGACGACACCCATCGCCCGCACACGACGCACTCGTCTCAGACACTGAGCACTCTTTTTGATTTTATTTTTCAGAATTTTTTTTAATACTACATCTTATTTTAAACGTATTATGTCTGACTTTTAAATGTTTAATATTTTAGTTGTCACCAGTATGGTATAATCTCTAGGTATTTTATTAAACGTTTTTAAAACACAAAAATAGCTCTGAATGTTTGTTGCATATAATTATTGTCCTTTGTTTTTGTTTTTTATGTAAGTGCTTTTAAAATGAGTTTTCACACATGTTGAAGGTTTGCACTTATTAACTAAAATTTATAAATTAGCATGTGCTGTCACATTTACATCCGGTTATTCTTTGTTTTAAGGCGTTACAAGTGGGACTTTAGTTTTGTAGACGGTCATTGCTACTAATCCGAAGAGATTAGTGTCTGTTTTCACGGAGCTGAACTATGTCTGGACAGCTTTTATTGGTTCTGCAGTGCTTCCATTTGTCTTTTCTAGTTTTATAGGACGCACTTTCATTTTTAGAAGTTTATTGCAAAGAATGGGAAAACCTTTAAAGGAAACTAAAATAAGATTATGGTCCGTGTGAAAGTTCCAGCTGTGTGAGTAATGTCGGCTCGGCTGGTAGAAACGACCTCAAAGCGGTAATTTTGTAACGTCGAGTCCACAGTTAAAGGCTGATAATGAGTTTGTATGTGCTTCGCAAAACCCTTTTTAAATGCTGTCTGAAATACGCCAACAAAAATGAAATGTATGAGCGAGGTTATTGGCTACAAATGTGCAGATTCAAAACATCTGTACCAAAAAACTTCTGCGATTATGAGAGCATGAGACGGGATTACAACATTCAAATTCCTCCGCAGTTTAACTTTGCCAAAGATGTGCTCGAGCAGTGGGAAACAAAAGAAAAGGTAATTTAAGAAATGTATTAGTTCTTCTGGTGTTCTTATGTTCTATTTTTACTTAAAGCGGGATATTTTTTATTCGAAAGAAATTTTATAGTAGTAACCTACAAAACATTTCAGGAGGACATTGATAATACACGAGAGAGAGAGAAAAAACAGCCCAAATTAGAAAACAGGCAGTTCGGTCCGTGTATCATCCCATCATTTGATTTCCAATTTGAAATTAAATAAGCAGAAATGAGAAAACGGCACCTTTATTCGTTTTTTCGAAAAAACGAGATTTCGGCTTGATTTTTCGTTCACAGGCAAAAAACGAATACATGACTTAAAAATTCGTTTTCCACATTTGGGCGGTCATGAGATGAGACGCCCCCTTCGGCTGATTGGTCAAGTAAATCTGAGCATGTGACGTCATCAATCGTCGCTCAGGTCTGTTTGAAATAATAGTCCTCAATGGTAATCTACCCATTAAGGATGTAATTTGTCTTTTTTGAAAACCCAAACAAATCTTTAGAATCTACTGGTAACTTCCTTATCCTTGTAGCAAACTTTTACTTTCACAAACTTTTACTTTCACAAACAAAGGTTTCTTAAGAAAATTCTTACTTTTAAAGATTTCTTATGTGAAGTAAAATATTTAATCAAATCACTAAGACTAATTGATAATAGAAAATGTACTTCTTTTTTGAAGAAATATAGAGATAGTTTATGTACCATGATTAATATCTGTTTGCGGTTTATTTTTTCCCCCCTTTTTTTTTCTTTGTTTAGCTCTTTCCATTTTTGTGCTATGGTTGGGCACGAATGAGTTTGTTTAATACATACATTGTTGGAAATGTTTTAGATTCCTAAAAGATGTGTGTTTGCACTATTGTAATTTTTTTTAAAAATATAAGTCCTCTACTACCGCTTCTTAAACTGTATAGGGCAGGGCCTAGATTGGGCTTTCTTCTGTGCAATTTAGCGCGTTTCACAGAAATATTTACATCAGAAATATTAAATATTAGCCTGCCACCAGCCTATTTTATTTAGCTGTGCGGAGTTAAATCTGTGTGGTGCTGCGCTAGACAGCGCAGAGCGGGTGAAGCACAGACCAGTGTTCAGTCAGCAGTCACAACTTTTCTTTTAGACAGTATAAGCTCTGTTTTGGACACGGGATGGTTATTGGAAATACTGTAATTATGCCAATCGGCTGAGGGTGGGTACCGATGATGGTGAAATAAATTTTTACTGAAACTGTAATCATGGCCGCAACCCGCGAGAATGAGACAGATGATTGACAGGATGATAGCGGAGGCAATTAAAGGGGCAAGATAACTTCTGTAAAAAATAAATAAAAAAAAGTGTTTAATATAAGTGACTTTGTCTTTGTTTTACTGTTTTCAATAAAATAATAGTGAACGGTTGACCACAAACTGAGCCTTCGTTTTAAAGGGCAATTTCCAAATATCTTTTATTTATTTGTTATAATATGGGTATTTTGGGTCACCCGTCTTATTAATAGTATATTTGGAAATAAGTTGTTGTTTTTTTAAATTTTGTTTTCATTAAAAATATAGGCCTATCATAACAACTTATAAGGATCAAAATCTGCAGAAGACATTAACAAATAACACTGGTGTTGTCATAAGTTAATCAGTGGGAAAATTTTCTCACCGGCATAACCCTATAGGCCTACTTAATGTTGGCTACATGTTACAGTAAATTAAATTAAGTTGGCCCAACCCAATAATTAATATTTATAATTAAAAATTACTAAATTGAGTTGGCCCAACTCAATTTAAATTGTTCAAAATTAAGTTGGCTCAACTCAGTTAATATTTAGAATTTATATTTTCTAAAATTGAGTTGGCCCAACTCAATTTAAATTGTTCAAAATTAAGTTGGCTCAACTCAATAATTAATATTTAGAATTTAAATTTTCCAAAATTGAGTTGGCCCAACTCAATTTAAATTGTTCAAAATTAAGTTGGCTCAACTCAATAATTAATATTTAGAATTAAAACTTTCCAAAATTAAGTTGGCCCAACTCAATTTAACCATTAAATGGATGGTAGTGAACAAATAAAAGACTTTGTTATATATACTTTTTATAAGCAAGTTGCCAAATGTCACTTTAGGGTCCTTTTGGAGCCTTTTCCAAAAATGCACATAACTGCATTTTTATAAACATTTAGGATGTAAACAATACACCAGAGAAAGTATATAAGTTGTGCTTTGTCGTATTGTAATAAGAAAATATATTGAAATGATCAAAAAAACTTGTTATAGCTCATGGTAAAAGTTGGTTACCAAGTGTCCCTTTGGAGTCTCCAAGTGGCCTTTTTGGGTAGGTGCCCTGACATGCGCTGAAATAAATGCTTGTAAAAAAATCATTTTTGCTTGTATAAACTTCAAATTTGAAACATACATTGTTAAGACCTATGGCTTTAGTTTGCTTGTGTTTCCAGGCCCGTATATTTTTGCCTTAAGCATTTTTCTTTTTCATAAATATTTATTATACAAAAACAAATTCTCGTCCATTGTTTTTGAGCTTATTTATCTCTCTATTAGTAATTGCTCAGAGCAATTTTAAGTCTTTCATAGTAAACTGCCAAGTGTCAGCTTTTAAATGATACCTTGGTTTTGTGTGTAGCCAAAAGGACTAGTTAGCAACAACCATTTTATTATGGGTATGTCATTTTGCACTCGATTGCCAAAACGTGGGGCGAGTAGTAAGGGGTTAAATTGTTCAAAATTAAGTTGGCCCAACTCAATAATTAATATTTAGAATTAAAAATTACCAAAATTGAGTTAGCCCAACTCAATTTAAATTGTTCAAAATTAAGTTGGCCCGACTCAATAATTAATATTTAGAATTAAAAATTTTGGGTCACCCGTCTTATTATTAGTATATTTGGAAATAAAAAGTTGTTGTTTTTTTAAATTGTGTTTTCATTAAAAATATAGGCCTATCATAACAACTTATAAGGATCAAAATCTGCAGAAGACATTAACAAATAACACTGGTGTTGTCATAAGTTAATCAGTGGGAAAATTTCCTCACCGGCATAACCCTATAGGCCTACTTAATGTTGGCTACATGTTACAGTAAATTAAATTAAGTTGGCCCAACCCAATAATTAATATTTATAATTAAAAATTACCAAAATTGAGTTGGCCCAACTCAATTTAAATTGTTCAAAATTAAGTTGGCTCAACTGAGTTAATATTTAGAATTTATATTTTCTAAAATTGAGTTGGCCCAACTCAATATAAATTGTTCAAAATTAAGTTGGCTCAACTCAATAATTAATATTTAGAATTTAAATTGTTCAAAATTAAGTTGGCCCAACTCAATAATTAATATTTAGAATTAAAATTTTCCAAAACTCAATTTAATAATAATAATAATAATTCATTACATTTATATAGCGCTTTTCTAGGCACTCAAAGCGCTTCACATGGAAGGGGGAATCTCCTCAACCACCACCAATGTGCAGCATCCACTTGGATGATGCGACGGCAGCCATAGTGCGCCAGAACGCTCACCACACACCAGCTTACTGGTGGAGAGGAGACAGAGTGATGAAGCCAATCAGTGTATATATATATATACACTGAACAATTTAAATTGTTCAAAATGTCAAACATCTATGTCTACATAGTCTAACATCAAAATGTTAATGTCTTCTGTAGATTTTGATCTTTATAAGTTGTTATGATAGGCCTATATTTTTTAATGAAAACACATTTAAAAAAACAACAACTTTTTATTACCAAATATACTATTAATAAGACGGATGACCCAAAATACCCATATTATAACAAATAAATAAAAGATATTTGGAAATTGCCCTTTAAAACGAAGGCTCAGTTTGTGGTCAACCGTTCACTATTATTTTATTGAAAACAATAAAACAGTCACTTATATTAAACACTTTTTTTCTTTTTTTTTAACAGAAGTTATCTTGCCCCTTTAATTGCCTCCGCTATCATTCCTGTCAATCATCTGTCTCATTCTCGCGGGTTGCGGCCATGATTACAGTTTCAGTAAAAATTTATTTCACCATCATCGGTACCCACCCTCAGCAGATTGGCATAATTACAGTATTTCCAATGACCATCCCGTGTCCAAAACAGAGCTTATACTGTCTAAAAGAAAAGTTGTGACTGCTGACTGAACACTGGTCTGTGCTTCACCCGCTCTGCGCTGTCTAGCGCAGCACCACACAGATTTAACTCCGCACAGCTAAATAAAACAGGCTGGTGGCAGACTAATATTTGGCGTGTTTTTCGGAAGGTTTGGGGGAATCATGGGATTGAGAAGATGCCGAGTGTTTGGAAACCTCTTTGTTATTTCGTCATTCCGTCGTGCGGTACTTTTTGAATTTGCTTGCGTGTAATTTATTCAAATGAATAAAGTGGAAATAAGGAGCTACTTATTGAGAATAAGATTGAATGAGGGTGTCTGCTTTCTGTGTCTTTTAAAATTGTTATAAAATGTATGGGACTAAAAGTGAAACAAACTAACTAATACCACAAAACATGACAAAAGTCACCAGGTCAGTTACTAATAATTATTGATGCCCTGAGTTTTATTTTTTCACCCCAAAATGGTCAGTTATGGAGCTTGGTTTTGTTAGTTCATTCAAAAATAAAATGTCATAATTTACTAAACCTCAAGTTGTTCCACATTAATTGATTGAACGAACACAAAAGGAGCTATTAAGCAGGTAATTAGGTAGGAATTATCATTTTGTAATTTTTTTGGTGACTAGTGCAACAGAAACTCATGCGCATAGAATTATATAATGTAATAATGTCTGTGGTGACTTAATAAAAAATATTGTATAGTATTATCCAAGCTCAATTTTAATGTCTTATAATTTGTAAAAAAAAAAAAAAAAATACAATGCCAGCAGATGCTTGTGAGATAGTTTGATGTATTGTTGCTGTATATTACAGAACGGACAGAGGTTGTCTCTGCCAGCTCTGTGGTGGGTGAATGACAGCGGAGAAGAGGTCAAATGGAGTTTTGAGGAGTTGGGCTTCCACTCAAGAAAACTTGCAAATGTTCTGCATCAGGTGTGCAGTTTGGAAAGAGGGGATCGTGTGTTCCTCATTTTACCCCGAGTCCCTGAGTGGTGGCTGGTTAATGTAGCATGTCTCAGAACAGGTACAGTCTTACAGACCTCCTGAAATAGATTCGTTAGGTATTTGCTGAGAGAGATTTCTATGATTCTTTCACCCTTGTTCTGTTTTCCATTGGTTCGTTGTTGGGGTTAAACTGTAATCTACTTTTATTGCTTCACACTGCTGGGGAAACACTGGGGAAACACTGCTTAAAGTTGAATTGTCTAATTTTAAAATGGTAAAAATAAAATAAAAAAATATCTAATGGATAAGCTGAAAGTTATTTACATATTATGGCAGACATTTAAATTCCTCACTATTTTTCCTAAAAATAAATGTTGAAAAAAAATTTAACAAAGTTTTTCTGAATGCTGAATTTACACTCACCTAAAGGATTATAGGAACACCTGTTCAATTTCTCATTAATGCAATTATATAATCAACCAATCACATGCCAGTGGCTTCAATGCATTTAGGGGTGTGGTCCTGGTCAAGACAATCTCCCGAACTCCAAACTGAATGTCAGAATGGGAAAGAAAGGTGATTTAAGCAATTTTGAGCGTGGCATGGTTGTTGGTGCCAGATGGGCCGGTCTGAGTATTTCACAATCTGCTCAGTTACTGGGATTTTCACACACAACCATTTCTAGGGTTTACAAAGAATGGTGTGAAAAGGGAAAAACATCCAGTGTGCGGCAGTCCTGTGGGCGAAAATGCCTTGTTGATGCTAGATCTCAGAGGAGAATGGGCAAAATAAAAACCAGGAAAAATATTACCTGGTCTGATGAGTCTCGATTTCTGTTGAGACATTCAGATGGTAGAGTCAGAATTTGGCGTAAACAGAATGAGAACATGGATCCATCATGCCTTGTTACCACTGTGCAGGCTGGTGGTGGTGGTGTAATGGTGTGGGGGATGTTTTCTTGGCACACTTTAGGCCCCTTAGTGCCAATTGGGCATCGTTTAAATGCCACGGCCTACCTGAGCATTGTTTCTGACCATGTCCATCCCTTTATGGCCACCATGTACCCATCCTCTGATGGCTACTTCCAGCAGGATAATGCACCATCTCACAAAGCTCGAATCATTTCAAATTGGTTTCTTGAACATGACAATGAGTTCACTGTACTAAAATGGCCCCCACAGTCACCAGATCTCAACCCAATAGAGCATCTTTGGGATGTGGTGGAACGGGAGCTTCGTGCCCTGGATGTGCATCCCACAAATCTCCATCAACTGCAAGATGCTATCCTATCAATATGGGCCAACATTTCTAATGAATGCTTTCAGGACCTTGTTGAATCAATGCCACGTAGAATTAAGGCAGTTCTGAAGGCGGAAGGGGGTCAAACACAGTATTAGTATGGTGTTCCTAGTCATCCTTTAGGTGAGTGTAAATGTAGCCATCAGAATATTGTAATATAGGGTTAATTCAGGATAACTGAAACATTTTTTTTTTTTTTTTTTTTTTAAGTCCCAATTTAAATTACAGTATGAGTAGAAAGTTCACTACTTAACCTCTTCTCTCTGCTTGTCCTTTCAACACATGGTTTCTTTTTCATCGTTACCCCATTTCCTCACACAGGTACGGTTCTGATCCCCGGCACCTCTCAGCTCACGGCTCGAGATATCCGCCACCGGCTGCAGTCGTCTGGGGCCAAGTGTGTAATCACAGATGAAACTTTGGCCCCACTGTTGGACACAGTGGCCTCAGAATGCCCTTCCATCTCCACCAAGCTTCTGCTGTCCCGCAGGGCCATGCCTGGCTGGGGCAACCTGACAGAACTCATGGGGTCAGTGGAGAACAAGGGATATGCATGTACAGGGGGCACTTTAAATTAGTGAAGAAATGGCTGAGTGCACACATTAAACGTGTGAAAAATTACAAAGTAGTTAGACCTTTATAGAGACATTTTTAATGTTATTATCAGATGTTGTGTTTGCGTTGTAGAAGAGTGTCAGATGATCATGTTTGCGTGGACACCAGGAGTGAGGAGGCCATGACTATCTTCTTCACTAGTGGCACAACCGGCTCTCCAAAAATGACCCAACAAAGCTACTGTAGTTACGGTCTTGGGCTCACGGTGAACGGCAGGTTTGTGACATCATTCCGAGGGTCAGTGGGCTGAATTTATGACAGATCAGCGCTGCATTGAGCAGTTAAAAAACTTACACAGTAGCTAAGGATGCATTGCAAGTTTTTATAATGTACACTACTGTTCAAAAGTTTGGTGTCAGCAAGATTTTTTTGCCTCAAGAATTTATTTAGCAAGGACGCATTAAATTGATAACTTAAAAGGTGACATTAAAGACATTTATAAAGTAAAAAAAGGTTTCTATTTCAATTAAATGCTGTTCTTTTGAACTTTCTGTTTACCAAAGAATCTTGAAAAAATGCATTTTGAATATTAAGCAGCACAACTGTTTTCTACATTGATACTAATTAATAATTGTTAATTGAGCATCAAATCAACTTTTGAAGAGAAGTGTATAATGAAATCTAAATGTAACATAAAATGTATATAAATTGTGTGAATTCTGAAGGTACTGGCTGGATCTGACTGAGCAGGATGTGTTTTGGAACACGTCAGACACGGGTTGGGCCAAGTCGGCGTGGAGCAGCGTGTTTGCTCCGTGGATCCAGGGAGCATGTGTGTTTGTTCACCACATGCCACGCTTTGAGACAAGTATAGTTCTCAAGGTACAGGAAGATCACAGGTCCATTCTTGACAAGAATGTTCTGCTTGAAAGTTACGGATCAAGAATTGATTCTTTAAGAAATCTCCCTATCATGTTTTATGGAAAACAAAATCACAACACTTAATCTTACTTTGAAGAGACATCGACAGTTTGGAGTTGGTAAGATTTTTTGTTTTTGTTTTTGGAAATCTCTTCTGCTCACCAAGACTGCATTTATTTGATCAAAAATACAGTAAAATGTAATATTGTGAAATATTATTAGAATTTAAAATAAAAATTTTAATATATTTTAAAGTGTTATTTATTCCTGTGATGGCAAAGCTGAATTTTCAGCATCATTACTCCAGTCTTCGGTGTCACATGATCCTTCAGAAATAATTCTAATAAAATTATTTGCGCCACAAGAAACATTATTATTATTATCAATGTTGAAAACAGTTCTGCTTAATATTTTTGTGGAAATTGAGATTCATTTTTTTTTTCAGGATTCTTTGATTAATAGAAAGTTCAAAAGAATTTATTTAAAATGGGAATCGTTTGTAATACTATAAATGTCTTTACTGTGACTTTTTGATCAATTTAATTCATCCTTGCTGGATAAAAGTATTAATTTCTTAGTGACATTTTAACAGTAGTGTATGTATTATTTATTGACTTATTTTACTAGAAAGCTTTCTGGTAACACTCATGTTTTCTCCTAACAGACTTTGAGCAGCTATCCCATCACCACCTTCTGCACGGCACCAACAGCCTATCGAATGCTTGTACAGGACGACATATCCAGGTACTGACTGTAACTGATGTGCTATATTTGAATTCAAACGAATTAACTTTTAGGTCTAAAGTTACAAGTTCTTTATAGACTTCATTTGTTAGTTTTATGATTATCAAGTTTTTATATAGTGTCTGTAAAAGTTAATTTTTTTAATTGCATGTATTGTAAGTTGCAAAATGTTTAACTGAACTGGCTATTAAATGACTAAGACCTTAACCTGGACTGGATCACAGCAGAATCCAGATGAATATGTCTGGTCCAGGTGTAATCCTCATCTTTGCCTGTGGTTTCTGACAGGTATAAGTTCCATGCTCTTGAGCACTGTCTGTGTGCAGGAGAGCCCATTAACCCAGAGGTGATGTGGAAATGGAAAGATCTCACTGGACTGGACATCTATGAAGGATATGGACAGACTGAGACTGTAAGTCTGGGATCAGTTTTTGAAGGATCAATATAGACGGGGCTGAAAATGGGTCCTAAATTAGCATCTGTTTTCATCCATATTATATAGTCATTGATTTGATTCATTTACATGAACTGAAGGAGAGTAAATCTAAGCTTAGCCTTGTGCTGTCACACACAATATAGTCATTCCTCTGTTTTTTTTTCTCCCAGGTTTTAATAGCTGGCACATTCAAAGGCATGAAGATCAAACCAGGATCTTTTGGAAAGGCTTCTCCAGGATATGATGTTCAGGTGCAGCAACAGTCTGTCCAGGGTTTAAACTGGCAATAATAGTTGTTAAGTTTTATACTTACTGGCTTCGTATTAAATTTACTATGAACTCATAAGGGACTATTCTTATTTTGTTATGGGATATTACATTATTGATTATAAATGGTTTATACGTGCACATCATTATTATTATTATTAATTCATGTTCCCTCATCATCTTTATTTAAAATAACTTCCCCTCCCTCTTGCAACGCCTCTTCTCTTCTCTGAGATGTTTTCTTGTTTGAGAAGCAGTTTCACTCAAATATACATCACAATAGTAGACTAAAGACTATCACCACTTCTGTTTCATGCTGACTTTAAAGAGGATCTATTATGCTTTTTTCCTTTTTCAACTTTCTTTAGTGTGTAATCTTGCTGTTTGAACGCCCTCAAATGCCTCGATTGTAGTCTTGAGTTTTCTTCTGGGAATGTGTACGTCACAATATTCCTCATTTAAATAATTCCATCCCAATGCGTAAAAAAAGGGGCTGAAGCATTAGTAGTGTGTTGAAACTTGTGGTTATGGTAAGTGGCGTGACGTTTCTGAAACACTCGAGCCAGTTGACCAATCACAACACACTGGTCCAGCCGACCAACCAGAGCACATTGTGCTTTTAGGAAGGAGCTAAACAGAGCGTTACTGATGGGGGGGGGGGTGTAAAAACTGATGATTTTTTTGTAAAAAAACAAAAAAAATTAAACAGAACATGAAAACCTATTCTACTAGACCCTAAAAACAAAATCAAGACTTTAAAAAAGGGCATAATATTACAGTAACCCTTTAATAGTTACTGTAATATTTGCACTGAAAATGATCTAAGACAGATAATAATTATATAAAATGAAAAGACAAAGTTAAAAAAACCCACAAAAACAACTGAGATAACAGGTGTGTTTTTTAAATAGGAGCTTTTCACTGAACTCTGTGAGGTGTTCTAGTAATTCTGGACTGCTTTGGTTTAAGGTGGTAGATGAAGATGGTTCTGTTGTGCCACAAGGACAAGAGGGAGACCTCGGCATCAGAGTGAAACCAGACAGACCCTTCTCTCTTTTTACAGAGTATACGGTACGTTTTCCTTTTCTCAGCTTATTAGGCTCTGTACTAACAATAAAGCTGTTGAGCTCGAGTTGATTGATCTAAATTCATCCTGTAGGGGGAGCCGGAGCGCACGGCCGAATGTTTCCGTGGTGATTTCTACCTGACAGGTGACAGGGGAATGATGGATGAAGAAGGATACCTGTGGTTCATTGGCAGAGCTGATGATGTCATCCTGTCCGCAGGGTATGAATTCTGCTTTGATCATGATGATGATGATGTCAGGTTTTGTAATCTGACATCTATGGAGTGTGTGTGTGTTTTAGGTACCGCATTGGTCCATTTGAGGTGGAAAATGCTCTGATAGAGCATCCAGCTGTAGCAGAATCTGCTGTGGTCAGCAGCCCTGATCCGGTTCGAGGAGAGGTAGTGCAATGCATTCTGGGATTTCCTTCTCAGTAAAGCGTACATGCAGTGTGACCTTAGAATTGGGCAAAAAATTACGGAACTTGAAGGCAGCACTACGCCTTAAAACGGTGTCTAAGTTGGCAGCTCAATTAATCTTCTATTTAGTTTAAGTTAAATTGTAACCATAATTTTTACACACATGGAATACAACATGTAAATTGCATTGACTTTATGTTTCAGGTGGTGAAGGCTTTTGTAGTGCTGACAGCAGATTTTAAATTTAGAGACCACAAGGAACTGATCCAGGAACTGCAAACTCATGTGAAGACTGTCACGGCTCCTTATAAATATCCACGCAAGGTAACTTACAAATAGAGTTCAGTGCTTACTAATTTAATTCTTTCAATTTAGTCCATTTTAAAGGTATATTTTGTTCCAACTTTCAAATGTTTAAACCCTTTTTTTTTTGTCAGATTGAGTTTGTGGATCATCTGCCCAAGACAGTAAGCGGGAAAATAAGACGAGTGGAGTTAAGAAAGAAGGAATGGGGACAGAAAACTAAAAGCTAAAACTGGATATGAGAAAACAAGTTTCTGTTCAGATCACATTCCTATCTTTATATGTCATAGTTCAGTCTGATAAATTGATCTACAAACCTGTAGTCCTTCAGCTCGCCTGCAGGTAGCAGCATTTCATTACAATCAAGTTGATATAATTTAATAGGTTTTAATGATTCTACCTCATGTTTAAGTAACAAAAAATGTATAAGCTTTGCCATTCAAAAATATATATTTTAATATTTTAATCATAAATTGTAGATTATATTCTGCATATGCAAAAGGTAAATACATATATATATATATATATATATATATATTTTTTTTTTTGCATAATATAAGCATTTATATAATTAAAAGCCCCTTTTGAAGGAATTAGTAAAATAGTTTTTGGGTGACTTTATGTTTGATAAACCATGTTTCTTCCAAACACAGAGTGCGCCTTTATTCCTCAATATTAGTCCATGATGTCATGTGACTGATGACAGATGGCAGACACAAATCTGATCTTTGCTGAATGATAAGAGTATTTTAAGGTTATGAAGATTTCTGAATTTGTGGAAATTTTACCCCACAGAGGAATGCAGTGACTTATCAGATGACAAATCTGTTGGTAAACTAGTTTTGACCACTAATGGAGATACACATCATCACTGCTACAGCAGACAGATGACTTTAGCTTTTCAAAAAATAATAATAATAATAATAATGCCCACAATTTATGAAAAATAAAAGGCAACATTTTCCAAACTGCTCAAACCTAAACTAGCCGAGCTGTGAATTGCCCACACTGGTTATTCAAAGAGCATAGAGTGAGAAATGTGGTGGCGCAGCACTCTCACTGACAGCAGTAATGACAGACAGGTGCTTGTGTAATTGACCTGTTAATGGGGCTTATGCTTATCGGGTGGAAAAACAGAGCCATAGACTTTATTACTGAAATATCAAGACAAAATATGCCAGAAATCAACACATTCAACTGCTTCCTTGCGTATGTCATTAAATCTGACTTTGGATGTTTGTTTTGACAGCCTGAAGGATGTCGGGCCGAAAACCGCAGTCGTTTGTGTATCGCGTTTGCGGATGAATCTGTCGGATTTGGTTGACAGCAACTGATTTGAATTGCTCAAACTGCAAACTCGCTGTCAAAACATGTGAGCTGCGTAGGCCTACCTTACAAAACAAAAAGTAGGCTGTGGCTGTACCTTCAATGGTACCACTACCAAATAATATGTATGTTGGTATGCAGTGGGTTCCAGGTTTGAGACCTCTACTGAAAAAAAAAAAAAAAAAAAGAATACAAAAAAATATATATAGCCTAATATATATATATATATATTTGGGTTACAGTGTAATTATACATTTAAAAACTGAATAGGGTTAGGTTTAAGGTTAATTGCGTGTAATTATGCATAATTTGTTGTTATTAGTAACTAGGCTACATGTAATGACAAGGGCACTGTAAAATAAAGTGTTATTTGAATAGAAAACTTGGACCTCAGAATGTCCAATTTGGTCTGTCATTAACATTTATCGATAGGCTATATTTATATCTTAGAATTTTTTTTTTTTTTTAAATAAGCTTTTTAGTTATTACAATTTTAATTCAGATATATAGGCCTGTGGTCTCAGACTATTGGAAAACCAGTCCCCGTTTTAATCTCCTTTTTGCCACCAGTTCATGTTAAATGGTCCTGCGGTGTGTGACAAGTTATTTGTCAAAACTAGAAAATACTGCATAAAGTCTCTAAATTAATTTGAGCTCATGCATATTAACTTTTAAAGAATTAGCAATGCTGTTTAAAATAGCTAGTTTTAGACGGAGTACAGCATATTACAAAGTCAAAGTGGTCAAGCATTTCATGTCGACTACACGTTTAGGCCTACTTCAGAGAAAGTTACCATGGTAATATATCTAGAGAAAATGGTAGTAACCTACTTGTAGTCAGTCAGTGTCGACAGCATTTTTGTACAATAGTTGCTATCCGAGTCAGCTGCACGCGCCGATGGTGCCCAGAAAGCTGTTTAGGTAGAAAGAAGCGCACTACTGGTTTTGATTAAAAGAGGGTTTTAGGGCATTAAGTTGAGCTTTGTCAGGGAAAACAGCAGTGAGGTGGGCACGGGTCACCGACTCGGATCTTTATGGATTATTATTTTTTCTGCATCAACTGCAAATCACGTGAGATGAATGTGCAATGACAGTGTCCCGACACCGAACGGTCTCACGCAGTTCTCGAGGAACGGACACGCGCTCACACACCTTCATGTAAATCTAGCGCTTCATCGCATTTTTTTTTTTACTGTGTTTTCTTTCTTTTTATTTTGCTTTTTGGTTTGGTTTATTTAATAGCAATGGCTTGGCCGTGTATCAGCAGAGTCTGTTGCTTGGCTCGCTTCTGGAACCAGTTCGATAAATCGGATTTGTCGGTTCCGCTAACGATTCAGAACTATTCGGACATCGCGGAGCATGAGGTGCGATCCGTCACCAAACTCGTTTCCACGGAGCAGGCAACGAGGGTCGACTTCGTAACGCCGGATCACGCTGCTGGAGTCCGGCGGCCTCACCGGGGACGGACCGAACCGAGTTATAAACCCCGCGAGGACTACCATCCCCCGGGTGTGCCTTTCCCGAGCATCACCCAGTATAAACAGGATTACAAACCCTGGCCCATCCCGAAGAAGGATAACTTTCCCTGGATTAGTAACGGAGGGAAAGGCGGCACTTTGACGGACAGCCCGGTGAACGGGTACTCTGACGGGGCGGAGAGACAGGAGCGTGGCGGCCGGCAGAGAGGAGGAGATCAGATCAGCTCAAACAGGTACTGATGTTCCTGCTGTTCTTCAGCACATCTCAGTCACTGCAACACACTCACACTTCTCAACAGTTAGTTATTATCAGAATCATGAGTAAATAGATTTGACTGATCCAGCAAAGATTGTTATGGGAGGGTATTTTATTTTAGCCTACTTAGTGAGTATACACATCACATAAGGCTAGATAAAAATTCCCAATAATAATAATTTTTTTTTTTTAGCCTATGTACTGAGTAAAAAAAATCAAAGACAAAAAAAATCCATAGTAATTTTCTCTATTTTTATGCACCAAATAGACTACTCTTAAATAAAGTGTAATAACACTTATTTTTATTTAGTATGTTGACAGATAAAATGTGGTATCTCTGAGATATGTCCACTATAATGTACAAAAATCAATTGCTGGGGAACACATTTGCCTGATAGCTTTCATTGATTTATTGAGCAGAGAAAAGTGCCCTTTCTTTGAAGATAGTTTGCTGTGGTGCTGTAACGGGACTGGTGTGGTTGTAATGGTTGTGCATTGCAGTGATTTTCAGACAGTGTGATCACTGTCATGCATATTTCATCTGACGGCTTATGAAAGACCGGAATGAAACTAAAATAATTACATAAAACAGTTATTTAATGAGAACACAATGAATTATGAACAGTCCTCTGTGTTCATCAGCCTTTGGTTTCTAAAGGATGTGATCTGTGAATGCTCTGATCATATAAAACCGATACTTCCAGTCATTATTCACCCAAACATTTCAAAGATTCTCTAAATTTAGTTTCCCTTCTAAATTTCTGAATAGAAATGTAGAGATACGGATAGTGATCATCGTTTTTTTATACAGGTTATGCTGAAGTAAATCTATGGTGGGGAAAGTTGCTTTTAAAAAGTAATGCATTACTCCCTAAAAAAGTAACTAATTGCTTTACTTATTTTGTAAAGTAATTTGTTGTTACTTTTTCTCATCTGGGCTAGGCTTGCTTGTTTTTTAATAACAAAAAAGTTCTATTTTTGGCTAATTTAATGGCGCTTTCACACCAAAAGTGAAATAAATAAGCCTCAGACTGAAGGAAATGCAAATTCATGCCAGTAGAGAGCGCAGGTCAAATAAACATTTCAGCTGCGCCACCATTCTCGGACGCAGGAGAAGAAAGTTTAAAACCCTTACTTCAGCAAAAAAACACAAATGTGATGCATATCTAAAGTCATTTTTGCTTATCAGTATGGTTGAGTTGGATCATCAAAGGTCAGCAGCAAAGACATTGCTTAATAAATTGAGATTAAAGCTCCAGTCCGTAACTTTTTTAAGTTAAAAATAATCCAAAATAATTATATTAAAAAAAACTTATTCTGCCAGTGGTAAAAACTATCTGCTTGCCATAGCTAGATTCAAAACGGTTAGCTTGTAATAATGATTTTAATTCCAGTGGTACTGGTGGGTTTCCGCGGGAAATTCGAGCATGTCTTTGCGTCATTACGTCACACCCGTACACATAAAGAAGGAGTTTCGGCTAGCCGGCTATACTGCGCTTGACGAGATGTTTAAATGTATAGGCTTTTCTCGCAGCACTTTACATAGTTAAACTTATGGCATCCAGAAAGATCCAAACAACAATCATCAGTGTCAACTGGAGATTCAGCAGTTATAAAACCCAAAAGACTTCGTACTTCGGATTTAAGGTGGCTAGAGAAAGAGAAAGAAACCGTCTCATGCGAACACAAGGATTTAAACATCGGCGGGGCTTTTGAAAAGTGCGTGAACTCCGTGTTTTGAAGGGGTTCAAAACGGAAGAAGAGACGGCTTTTTTCTGCTGAACAAGTACGACATTTCAATAGTTCAATCGTGTAACAGTACGTTTTCTTAATTCACACAGTTATGGAGTTTCCTTTGTTGTGCCTTTCTCGTTTTGCTATTATGGAGAATATGAATTCTGAACTACGCAGGTAGCTGCTAACCATAAAACACATTAAATTTAACATTAGTCACGCTATGCTGATGTGATGTTGTTAACATGAACAATTTGAGAACAAAGTAGGCTATAATTTGCACGGTTGCTGTAAATCGCGTTGATTAAATCTAACGAAGCTTATCATGTCGAATGCTTTTTCCCCCTTAGTTGGTCAGAACAAAAATGGATGTTACTTACTTGTTCAGAACACATTTTCTTATGAAAATTCTTATGTTGGTCAAACTTTCAAAAAGTGAATCTGTGATTCTGTATGACAGTATCCACACAGCGCGGTGACTGACAGCAGCACTCGCCTCAAAGCACTGTGTTCATCCGCGCTGTTTCATGCCGATTTACAACCCACGTAAAGATGATAATTCCGCGAATCACTGCAGTTACAGATTTCGAACAGAGAGATGGCGACAAAGAGGAAAAGATACGGACTGCAGCTTTAAGTAATTCAGATATTTTATTGTAAATGTAATAGTAATGCGTTACTTAACTAGTTACTGGGAAAAGTAATCTGATTACGTAAATTGCGTTACTTGTAATGCGTTACTCCCAACACTGATGGTGGGCACCTGTTGCTCTCCTTTTGCAGCCTGACTTTAACTCAGGCCGACATCTGCTGCTCTTCACTGCAGATCCTCAGGGCTCCCTCTCTGTTTTGCCTGTCTGTCTTTTTCTGTCCCTGTCTGATACATTTCATCTTTCTCTGGAATCAGACAGGAGTACCAGCCTTGGTCTGGAGCCCGGCCGCCAAAGCCTGGCCACAAACGGCCCACCTTCCTGGGTACAGGTGCTGACAAGCCCCCGCCGGAGACCAGCTACCAGGCCGCCTTCAGCACGGACACACACAGACACACGGACGGGGTACAGGAGACCAGCACACACGGTCTGTCAGAGAGAGCACACACACACAGGACCGAGATCAGCATGAAACCAGAGGTGAGTGTGAGGACAGATCAGAGGAGACGTGGGGAGAAGAGAAGGAGTTTAAATCTGACAGCCGCTGATGTGACAGAAACTTTCAAACCAGGCTCAGCAGAATGAGAACCAACGGCTTCTACTGTGATATAATCAGCAGGAGATCAATGTGTGAAACCAAGTTCAGACACAAAAAATAACAGTTTTATCTTAAGGGAAAGTTAAGAAATTTACATTTATATATATATATATTTAAAGAAATTAATAATTCAGCAGGTACACATTAAGTCGATCACAAGTGAAAATAATATAGATTTAATTTTTTTTTAATAAATGTTGTTTTGAACTTTCTATTTATCAAAGAATCCTGAAAAAAAATATCACAAAATATCAATTCTTGAGCACCAAATCAGCATATTAGAATGTATCACGTGACACTGAAGACTGGAGTAATGATGCTGGAAATTCAGCTTTGCATCACAGGATCAAATTAAATGGAAGCCTACAGGGTGAAGGTATGGGATGGTTTTAGCAGAAATATGCTAATGTTATAGTTGTGAAAGCATTTGCATGAATTATTCACGTTTGATATTTGAGCTGTAAAGTTGACACATCATCCTTTTGAAGTGGGTTTACTTTTCTAGGTAAATGAACTTGTCGCAATAACCGATGTAATTTATTACCGTAACATTGTGACAAATCAAAATTACTTTCTGTGGCAATCATCAGCATTTAAATCATATTTAACCCATAATTATGTAAGCAGAGATATTGATTTGGGTAACCTTTTAGGTTAATCTGCTAAATCAAGCCTAATATGCAATTAAATTAATTCCCTTTCTGGGACAAATGAGAGTTTTAGGTCAGTCTTTAGGGCTGATCTGGTAAAAGCGCGATTCATTGGGGTTATGTAATCGGTGACCCGCTCCTGTGTCCCGTTATGTGAATCTAGTCTGAGCGCTACCTGTCAATAATGATCCAAACTAACTGAGACAGCTGAAGCTTTTGCACATCAGAGGTCTTCAACCCTGCCCATGGAGACCCACTGTCCAGCAAAAGAGCAGGATTGAGACCTGCCTGTAGTAAAGTATGCACTAATTAGGGTTCATCATTTAGTCTTAATTACTCTAGTAACCCATGCATGCTTGCTGTCATACCTCACGCATGACCAGTGAGGAAAGAAACACAATGCCTGGAGTCTGAGGCAGATCTATGAGAATTTGTGAAGCATTTGTGCTCCTGGTTTAAATGTCTCTGTGATTGAATTGTAACTTTTCCCTTCATAACCTCTGCACTGCTCCATTTGTCAAGTTGTCATATAGATCCGCTAGTCTGATGTTTTTTATGAAGGTTGTATGGGTCTGATATCCCTCTATGGCTGTAGTTGGATCTCTATGAGAGATTTTAACATACAATTGTGAGAACGCTGATAATGTTGAACTTACGGCTACTGCCGTAAGTAGAAGTAGATGTGCTCTCTTTCAAATATCAGAGGGACCATTCTTTCTACTATATTATTGTTATATTTTTTCCTTTTTATGTCTGTGAGGCTGATTTGCTTACATTGTGGGGGTTATGTGTATGTGTAACCGTACTGATAGAGTCTAGTACACTGGAGACTTGCGTGACTGAGCCAGCTGGCATTATTTAAGCCGTCCCAAGGGTTTAACTCACACACAGCTCGTCCTGCCCTCCCAATCTCCCTCCAGATGATGCATCTAATTTAATTGTAAAAGGCAGACTGACCGTCCACTGTTCTTAATGGAGAGACAAAACCAGATGATCATTCTTAAATCTTTAAGTGGCAATTATTTCATCATTGTTTTCTGTAAGACCATCAGTTTATTATGGAGGCTAATTTCTGCCAACTTTTTATCTCACAATTTTGACCTTTTTTTTCTCGCAATTGCGAGTTTATATCTCGGTTCTGAGAAAAAAGTCCGAATTATGAGTTTTCATCTCACAATTATGACTTTTCTCTCAGAATTATGAGATATAAAGTCAGAATTGCGATATATAAACTCAAAATTGTGAGGAAAAAAGTCGCAATCAACTTTTTTACACGACACCATGTTTAACACTTTTTATGCGTTTTGGCCGTTCGTTTACACGACAGCTGTGTTTTGGTGGCCTGAAACCAAGCGGCAACCTTCTGGTCTCTCTTGATTCCAACATGGAAGTGACTTAAACTGCAGTTCATCAACTGGCCGGCCGCTAGAGACAGGCTCCAAAAGAGAGTCGATCCCATAGACCCCCCCTGTTTTGGGGGCCCGAAAACGCAAACTTTTGTAAACAGGTTTTGAAGTGCAGGTTTTTGAAAACGATAGTGTTATAGTCTCCATGTAAACTACAAAAACGTGAATTTGTAAAAAAAAAAAAAAAAAAAAAAAAAAAAAGTGACGTCATGCAAATATTGGTTCAGTTAGAGCGTAGGTTTTCATTATAAAGTGACATCGCCATCTACTGGCCTGCCAGCAAAATACAGCGTGTTTTTTTTTTGCTGCTGTTTTTCCGCATTTTTAGTACTAAATGTACCCTAAATGAGGTCATGGATCACTCTGCTGATGAATTGTTGAGTTGGATCAGCTGTGTTAGATAAAACGATTCAAAATCTGCAGGGTTCCGGGAGCAAGACTTTGAGAAACACTATTGTAGAGATCAAACCTGCACAGGTTTCACGGTGAATAAATCCCAGGGTTTCATAAATTGTCATGTAACCTTAAATGACAGTTAAACAGATTATATAAGCTTTTAAGTTGACATCAGTTTCCCATACGAGTCCACTCTGTCCCTGATAGTCAGCAGCCTATGTCAGATGACAGACAGAAGTGGGCCATGTTCAAAGTAGAATATTACTGTACTGTATACTGCATACTATATTTTAAATGTCATTTATTCCTGTGATGACAAAGCTGAATTTTCAGCATCATTACTCCAGTGTCACATGATCCTTCAGAAATCATTCTAATATGCTGATTTGCTGCTCATAAAACATTTATTATCAATGCTGAAAAGTTGTAGTGGTTAATATTTTTGTTGAAACCGTGATACTTTTTTCAAATTCTTTGAATGGATACTTCAAAAGAACAGCATTTATTCGAAATCGCACTCTTTTGAAACATTTTAAATGTTTTTATAAATGTCACTTCTGATCAATTTAATGTCTTTTCAGAATAAAATAATAATTTCTTTAAAAAAAAAAAATCTTACAGACCCCAAACTTTTGAAAACAAGCCCTATTATCATTTCAGAAATATTTTTTTACGTTTGTTGGCAGTCTCAATGGCCAAATTTGCATACTCTGCCCAATATTAAGGTGCGTTCACGCCATGTCATAATTACCGTAACCATTCTGAACTGTAAAAACTAAAAGCCTTTACGTAGATGTACGCAAGAACAATGTGTAAACAAAAAAAAAATTGTACCACGGTACCACCTGACCACTGCAGATTTAAGATGTGTTCGACTTGAAGCGACAATTTATGGTAATTCCGACATGACGTGAACGCAGCATTATTAATTCATAAAGTATTTCCAGCAGTAATAGGTATTATAAAACGGTTAGTTCCAATCCTTGATTCTGATTGGTCAATAGCTGTGCTTTATTCACGATAAAACACGGCTATGACCGCTTCACCCAACGGTTCTATGTATCACTACACAACACCCCTAGCAACCACTCTTAGCAACTTAAACAGATGTTTCATCTCATTGATATTGTTCATTTAAAGCTAGAGCAGAGCATTGTGAGAGATCGAGTAAGCGAGTGTACCTGCATTTACAGTAGACGTAGCATTTTCCTTCAGGTCAGTCCTATATTCATAATAAAAAAATGCGTTTGAATGTCCGCTGCATATTTTGTCCTTTTAACAGTCATGGGGTTTTCCGTGCATAACGTTAGTCATCTGTCAGTTGCGTCTGTCTTCTCCGTGATCACAAGTTCGAGTCCTTTCAAAAGCCTTCTCTACAGACTCACTCACTCACTCACTCATAAAGACAGTCTTTGCCGCCATCTATTGGCGAAATAATATATGTAACTTCTGTTGCTGTTCACGTTCCGGGACTATTTTTTCCAGCGGAAGGCAGGCTTTTAGTGATTTTACTTCATGAAAGTTGCATAGATACATATTTTTCGGCTTTAATATTTTTATTGTGTGGCAACCGTTTTATAAAAGCAATAAGGTACTCGAGGCAAGTGCTGTATCGTGAATAAGTAACGGCTGAAGGGGTTGCAGGCACTCCGCTTCGCGTCGTGCCTAACAACGCCCTCCAGCCGTTACTTATTCACGATACAGCACAGCCTCTCGTACCTTATTGCTTACGTATACCATTCTGAAGACCTGAGGGATGAAGCAGCAGACAGTTTGGCTGAGGGTGTCGAGTTCTTATTCTAGAAACGCTAAACAGTGTGAGAGTGAGTGTGTGTGAAAGAGAACAAGATTTAGTAGATGATAAATCTAATTTTCACCTCACTGCTTGGCTTCTCATATAGCAAACTCTTCTTAGATGTCAGAGAGAGAGAGAGAGAGAGAGAGAGAGGCAAAGAACAAAAAATAGATGGAGGCAGGGTGGAGGGAGATTATATTCTATAATGTGGGACTTGGATGAGCACATCCCAAATTATAGGTAATAGTATATGCTAAAGCTGCCCAAATTGTGCTCTATTTTTAGTGGATTTTTGAAGTGTGCATATATTCTATGCTAATGTCCCACAACACCTTGTGCTGCAGAAGAGGAGGAAGGTTTCCATGACCTTATGGTTCTTTTTCAACTACTTACATTTTAGATGAAAATTATAAATGTAAATTCAGGCTTGGCCTGAGAAGTGACATCAGAGCAGCAAATTGGAAAAAAATCAATATAAAATATACCAACATTGATAAGTAATGTTTCTTAAACACCGATAATTTGAAGGATCATGTGAAAAATTAAGGATGCAGAAAAATTCACCTTTTCTATCACACCAATAAATTAGTTTAAAATATTTAAAAACAGAAAATGGTTATTTTAAATGGTAATAATAGTTAAGCAATTCTACTGTTTTTAATGTATGTTTGATCACATAAATGCAGCTTTGATGAGCAATGAGCATAAGAAAGCGTTAATTACTCACCCTCGTGTCGTTCCAAACCAGGAAGTCTTTTGTTCATCTTCGGAACAAATGAAGATCTTTTTGATGAAATCTGAGACATTTCAGCTGTCTCCATTGACAGCTACGCAACTGCCACTTTAACATTTCAAAAGTTCATAAAGAGATCATAAAACTAATCCATATGAATTGAGTGGTTTAGTCCAAATTTTCTGAAGACTCGATCGCTTTATATGATGAACAGATTGAATTTAGGCTTTTATTCATATATAAACATTCATTAACTCACACATCAGTTGTGGTAAACGGAAGCTCAAGCAAGTTCGCTTGGTGTGCGAGAACCAATGAGGTTCATTCTCACGTGTTACGCAGCATGTTTGAGCTTCAGCAAGAACCAATGAGGTTAGTTCTCCTGGTCAAGCAGGTTCGGATTGGCTTCTGTTTATGTCCTCTGATCAATGTTTATTATAGGTCAATAAAAGCCTAAATTCGATCAAGTCTCTTCAGAAAATTTGGACTAAACCACTCAATTCATATGGAGAGTGAGTAATTAATGACAGAATTTTCATTTTTGGGTGAACTATCCCTTTAAAAGATTTTACCAACCTCAAAACTTTGAATAGTATTTATATTTATTAACTTTTTTGTGTGATTTTTTTTTTAAACAGATTTTGACCCTTTTGTTAATTCGATTTTTTTTTTTTTTTTTTTTTTTTTTTTTTACACATGATTTTAACAAAAATGTTCTTATGTGTAACAGGAGCCGAAGACTAAACTGTCACCAAATCCATCTGCTGTCTTTCAAAGCAAATCCAGGATCTTCAACATATGATCCATCAAGCTCCCCACACTCGCGTCTGATTCAGCCTTTCACTAGAAGAGAAGAGAAGACCATTTTGAAAAAGGAATGTCTAAAGAGACCACTGAATGTTATTCTGAGAGACTAGGATAATCAGAGGAAGAAAATGCCTAAGGATGAATAAGACGGTTTCAATGCAAGAGCTTGTGAAGAGCAAAATCAGTAAAACTAAATCATTCCATGAAATTACAGAACTAGACGATTTTTGCTGGAAATTTACACAATGTGAAATATATGCAAGAGAATGTATGCTTCAAATGTCAACCATCTACTTGAATGATATGTTTGTAAGACGGATCAGGTTTAAGAGAGAGAGAGAAAGAGTGTGAGAAAGTTTTAAGGCCTCATATTCTGCTGAGCTCACCCTGTCCCTGCTGAATGAGTATCTGCATGTTTCGTAATAGTTTTATGAAGCGATTGAATATGCACAATTAGAAATGTTTTAAAAGAAAAATGTAATCTAGTAACTCTGTGTCTGGGTGTGTGTGTGTGTGTGTGTGTGTATCCTGTACAAGCCTTGTTAATAGCATTATTTTTGTATATAGTGATGATGTTGGTCTGCCTTTATCGATATGTTAATGTCTGCCTGATGACGCCTGGTACTCCGATCACCCCTTTCCTGCTCCAGACTCACTAACCCTTTATGAAACGCACATAAAGACTTTAACACATTAAGAATATTTCACTGATTTCTGGGTTGTCCAATTTTTTTTTTTTTGTAAATTTGGTTGAGATATAAATGGGGAAAATAAGGCACATCTGTTTAAATAAAAAAATCTTTCATATTATTTGGCTGATTCACATCTTACAAATATTTGATTTAAAACCACTTCACATGTTCTTGTAACTAACACTTTCATGCCAATAAAAAAACTGCAATAATGATACACCTGCACCTTTTGATCAATGAATTTCCATGACTTTGACAAGTCACTCAAAATTAATATAAAACTCGCTCTATAAAGAGAAATTCAGAGCAAAAGGAAAGTGCTGAGCATGACAATTTACAAGAGACATTTCAATGTGTTTAAAATTTATTTATTTATAGAAATTGCATTGATTAAGGGTAATTTAGAGCCAATTAAATATTTCAGTCCTGAGCATAACTATTTACCAGAGACATTTTCATGTCCAATAAATAGACTTAAACTCTCTCCAAGGCAGCACAAAAAAAGTAACACTAAGTTTAGGGTCCTATTCTATACTATTAAATAGTTGCTTATTAGCAGGCATATTACTTGGATAATAGCTGTTTATTAGTAATTATAAAGCACACAGCCTTATTCTGCATGGCCATATTCTACATCCCTAATCCTACCTAAACTTAACTACCTTACTAACTATTAATGAGCAGTAATTAGGAGTTTACTGAGGCAAAAGTTGTAGTTAATAGTGAGAATTAGACCCTAAACTAAAGTGTGACAAAAAGCAATTACAAATCAATGCGATTTTTACATTTTCTGTAGAAAAAGTGGCTGAAAATCTCACTGAAGGTCACCGTTTTGCTACGTGACATTTCATTTGTAATGGCAGTTGGAAAAAGAATAGAACAAATCAGGACAGATGGATCCATCTTAGTTTTTAATACAAGAATAGTCATTTTCTGATACACAATGTAAAGGTAAAACATCCAGGAGTTCGGTTAGACAAGTAATGACTGACTTTAACACTGAATAAACACGCAGAAATACATTCTCTCTCATCCACACAAACACACCAAAACAATTCTTGATGTGTTTTAAGCACACACACAGAAACTGAGGCTAGTTGTGTGACAAAACAAAACACCCCACCAAACCAGAGGACACAACGGATTTAGCAACCACACAAATGCCTCCTGTATATCTGCACATTTTCCTCAATGCCTCAAAAAAAAAAAAAAAAAAAAAAAAAAAAAAAAAACTTCCACCCTCACTGAAGTTCAATCCTTCATAAATCCTAGTGTACGAAAAAGATTCATATGAAACCGGCATGATTAAGACTTTTCTTAGACATTCTTTGCCCTAGTGTGAAACTGGAGAAGAAGTGTGACTCAAAAAGGACATTTAAACTCCACCCAAAGTTCTTAGAACCACATGAGAAGATCATTTAAGACCCAATAAAAAAAGACAATGAACAAGGATGATTTCACATACTGTAAGCTGCACAACAAAAAGTAATTACCTTCTCCAAATAAATCCTGCTCGATAAAGTACAGAAAAAAATCATAGTTTTTCTGTATTGTTCAATGGCTCATTTAATGTCTGCATTTCTGGTTTAAGTAATACCCAAAACTTTTGTTGCAGATTTGGAAATACATGAGGATGAGTGAATAATTTCAGAATAGTCATTTTTGGGTAAACCTTTCCTTTAATACTAACAAAAGCTAAACAGTTCTGTGTCAACGGCAGAGCAGGGTCATGTGATCATGAGTTTTATTTTCAGAGATTGAGGGTCTCAATGTACGCAGAATCATGGAAGAGCGGTTAATAGATTTGCTGCATGAAGCATCTACTGTACCTGCTCATTTCTGAAGATATAACTGCACTGTAGTTATTGTACTGATGGTTACATTAATATACAGGACCATAGTTCATAAATATCAGAATTCATGAAAAAAGCATGAAAAATAAATATAGAGTGATGTAGCCATACGAAACAAATGCTGTTCAGGCAGCGTGTCAAGATTACCTTACTATCCATTTGGTGATCTTTCCCTTGAGCTCAGTACTCTTGAATATAACGCAGCTGTCATCCTAATAAATTACGACACGGGCAAGTCAGAGGATATTTGCGCCTGTGATTGATCAGCCTTTGCACATTCTCCATCTTTACACAATGTGAGGGGAATGAGATAGTGTGTGACATTCCACCTGTGTCGTCTGTGGTCAGATGCCAAGAGGTGAAGTCAGTCAGCGTGGCTTTCATCCTTCACCATGATGCCCATGTACCTATCAGAGACAGAGATTATGTACTAGAGATTTAAAAATGAATAAATAAAGCTGCAATAAAATGCCCTCACGTTTCCAGCTTGTTCCAGACCTTGGGAACACTGATGATAGACGCTGATGATAGTTGAGAAAAAAGAAAATATAGAGAAGTCTATAATGAGAGCAAAATTACCTATTAGTCAGAAAATCACAGGTGGGAATAGAGCTAATGGCCTGATGCACATCCATAGCCGATATCTCTCTCGGAGTTCTGTGGAGACAAGAAGAGAGGGATGAAACAAGGATGGGAAAGATAGAGAAAACTCACGGCACATTTGCTATCTTGGTATAATGGGTTATTGAACTTTGAGCATTAACCCTCTGGGGACCAGAGTGTTTTTGGGGCCCTTGGGATGTTTTGACATGCACTGACATTTGTGCTTTTTTCAGTTATTTATAAACATGTTAATGGCAAAGGTGTAAATTCACTCTATATAGCACAAACTTGGCTACCATGATGAGTGAGCAACATGTATGTACATGTTTGTATTTTTAATAGAATAATGTTTATGCGTGGTTATTGAAAAAGATAAAAATGAAAGTTGCTGAAATAAGACCACAAAACACATATTGATTATTTCTTCACAAGACTTTTGAAAATTGTATCACATAGCCTAGAATATTTGCTCCAAAACTATGTGAGAATCATCCTGACTACTCATTCAGATAAGTCAATAAAGTCTTTTACATTTTTAATGACGTGTTTTGTTTGAGAAAGCTTTATGCAGGAGGCGTGGTCTCTCATTAATATGTGTGGAATTTCACACCTGAGAAAGACAAAGACCCTCCCCATAATGGCCCTATTAGGTGCTATCAGGCCATATCATTACAGGAGCCTTGCACAAAGAATGAGGAGATTTAAAAAAGAATGGCTTTTAGATTGTTTGGATTTATATAAGGAAAATACAGGGTGCATAAGTCTGGACAGTTCTATCACACACCCTTCACCATATAGTCATGGTTTTATTTCAGTTCAAAGTTCAAAGTTAGAGTTGGAAACATCTTGAAAAGAAAATTGTCTTTCTCCATAAATGTCTTAGTTTGATCATACATATTTTAAAGTTGAGGATTCATTATTTTGATATAGCTTGAACAAACACTATAACATCTTAGTTGATTAGTTTATTGACAAAACATACTATATATTTAACATATGAGCAGAAACTCCTAAAAAAAGCTTATTTGATGTCTATTTTAGAGTAAAAACTTTATCCAAAACGAGTCAACGAAATGTTATTTAGTCTGTAACAGTGCGTATCTGTGCGTTCATTCATTCATTCATTCATTCATTCTCACACACACACACACACACACACACACACACACACACACACACACACACACACACACACACACACACACACACACACACACACACACACACACACACACACACACACACACACACACACACACACACGTTGTGTTTTCATGTTTTATGGGGACTTTCCATAGACATAATGATTTTTATACTGTACAGACTGTATAGACGGTTTCATCGAACGCACGCGCGTTGCCGGGGTTACGCGCTGGCCCGAAGTTAACTTCCGGTCTGTGTTTGTTAACCGGTAATATCATAATATCATTCTCTGGTAATATGGCGCCGACTACAAACGCAGTGAAAATTAAGGTGATGAGTAGACTGAAGTTGGGCTCAGGTTGTTGTGTTGTGGGATGCAACCTGAGCAGGGATGTAGTGGAGGCTAAACGCACGTAAACTCCGTTTACACACCTCCCAATATTCGGAAATAGCGTTTACCCACCTCCAAAGTGCGTTTATCCACCTCTAAATTGCGTTTATCCTCCTCTAAATAGCTATAAATTAAGCTTATGTCGTTTTAGTTTTATATTGTTCATTACTAGTTTCATAGGTTGTTAAACCTAAGACGAACTCTTTCATATTGCGCTGCATTACTGTCAGTGTTGTTGACTTTTACTGACGGTAAGGTTGCGCTGTTGACGCTCGCGCAGCCTCTCGAGGAGAAATCTACACAAATGAGCGCACACACACACTCAGTTAACAATATACTGCCTATAAAAAATCTAAATGTGGAGTTTTTATATTTTTTACATATGTTAAGCAACCTCAATTATTTTTCCTGAACACCATCACGATTGAAAATGTGACATTGATTTCCTACAACAGTTCAATAAACAGTTAAAATTAAGTCACTTACATTTTAGATGCAATATTGGCTGTTTTTGTTCTATTTCAGCAGCGAAAATAGTTCCAAACAAAAATCACAGCAGAACCACGGCGCATCTCACAGGAACCCTCGACCTGTTTTCATTACTGAATGATTCAGCATTTTGAAGGAATCGATTGAGTCAAAGATTCAATGACCCATTCGTAAACATCTGTCTCATTCTTGAATGAATCAACCGTTTGAACAAATCGTTTGAATGAATGAATCAATGACTCGCTCATTAAGACGGTCGCCTGCCGCTTCTACTGGCGGTTTCGTGTTATGTTTAAAAGTAGATCATTCTGTCCAACGTTTCTTATTTGTAAATTTAAATCAATTTCATAACATTATTTTATGCAATTGGAATTTTTCAGTGTAAATGATTTAATTTGATCAGCCCTATAGTGTCTTATTAATCGAAATAATTGAATTTATTGATCAAATTTAGGAATTTAAAATGAAAGATGAAGCATAAATTTAATAAGATTGGGGGAGGGGATGCCCTTTAAAGGTGCAGATATTATAATATGCCGATTTAAATATCAAAGGTGATTGAACACTGATGAGAATATATTGTTTCAGAATAAAAAAAATAATAATAAAAAATCCGGACGAGAAACTTTTTTACTCGGACAAGTGAATGACAGATTAAGCGTATGAAAAGGCTTAATGTCGAGCCCTCCCTATATAGCAATGTCATCAGGATACACATACACCGGTAGGCAGTGGCCCACCTTACCGGGTGACCACGTCGTGGTCCACCAGAATTTATAGTTTACCCACCTCTTTTTTTACCACTACACCTCTGAACCTGAGGCTCTGGGACAAATACCTTATCAAAAAAAAAAAATGTCGGTTTCCTAAAACAGAAAGGGAGACGGCGAGCGTGGATCACCGCTGTGCGATGAGAGGCTTGGCAGCCAGGCAAGAATTCAAGGATCTGTAGCACTCACTTCGTTACAGGTAACAAACTCATGATAAGCAACAGATAATTATGGAAGCTTGTTTCCGCCACTGAAGAAATAATAATAATAATTGCGACTTTTTATCTCACAATTGCGAGATAAGAAGTCAGAATTGTGAGAAATAAAGTTGCAATTCTGAGAAATAAAGTCGCAATTGCGAGGAAAAAAAGACAAAATTAACTTTTTATCTCACAATTCTGACTTTTTTCTCACAAAAAGTCTATGATGAACTCTGTTGTTATTGACTCTACCGGAAGTTAAGTTTGGGCCACAAAAGCGCGCATGCGCAGTAACGTTTGTTTATGTTGTTGCCGTTGAAACCGTCTATATTCTATTCCCTTACACTAACCCTATCCCTAAACCTACCCATCACAGGAGACATTCTGCATTTTTACATTTTCAAACAACATCACTTAGTATGATTTATAAGCTGATTTCCTCATGGGGACCAAAAAATGTCCCCACACGAACAAGGATTTCGGATATTGCCATCCTTGTGGGGACATTTTGTCCCCATAACGTAGGGTTTACCAGGCCACACACACACACACACACACACACACACACACACAAACATGATTCACATTTAACAGTACGCTATTTTTCCGTTTACAGACACTACGTTATTCTATATCGCGATTAGAACAAAGCACTTGCAAAAAACACTTACTTCTCAGCTGAATCTGTTCATCCTCGCAGTGAAAATAAACCCAGTGGTAAATGTCCCAGGATTGTTCCTCATATAGCCGCGCAAGACGACAGTAGATTAATCTGACTAAAAAATAATGTGTGTTTTCAGAGTTTATGGGCGTTAACGCGTCTCAATGTGTTGCTTCACATATTTGCGTTTGAATAGCGCGTGCTCTCCGTGGGCGTGTCACATTACCAGGGATAATCAGCTGAGAGAACGATAATGAGACGGGCTGACACGTCTCTCTTTTTATATAGATGACATAAACGGAGAATATTAATTTTAGTTTTGAATCGGATCATTTAAAAGTACAAACTCAAACGATTTAAAAGATATATTGCTTATGGCTGGGTGAATAGTATTAGCTGAGTTGTGTTGAAGATTAGAGACGTGCTCCAGAAAAAAAGTTCACGGTGACTGAGAGGCAGAACGCACATCCTGTTTATTTTCTTTATTTTACAAAAGCACAATATTTTATTTCGATTGTATGTGGGCACATAAAAAAGTAGACATTTAACAGATTATTTTCTCATATTTCTTAACTCTATATGAACAGAAATGATGGTAGTACTTTAAGTCTATTTTTCTGCTATGTGAAAAAAAACGAGCAAAACGCGCCCGCGCGTTTCTGGTCCCCAGAGGGTTAAATGAGTGGTCTCAGAGTATTGTCAAACTGCTGCTTTCTGTTAATGTATGAGAAATTGACCAGTTCCTGCTTGACTGATCAACACTATAAAAGGCAGTTACAGAAGAATGTATAAAAGCCTGAAGCTCTGTGTCTGTGTGTGTGTGTGTGTGTGTGTGTGTGTGTGTGTGTGTGTGTGTGTGTGTGTGTGTGTGTGTGTGTGTGTGTGTGTGTGTGTGTGTGTGTGTGTGTGTGTGTGTACGAAAGCAGATGTGCTGAGTAAGTAGAGCAGCACCAAGCCGATCTCTTCTGTCTCTCAGGGCTGGGCTTAACTGCTCTACAACTCAAATAAATCAGATTTTAATGAGCTATTCTCAGTGCTCTGATAATTACACATTATCATAAAGCACTTTCCCACAATCATGATAGAATCACATTAGATGAAGTTCAATGCTCAGAGTTCATCAAAATTGACCAAGAAATAATGCTACAAGCTCCACCTGAAAAGAACAAAACTACTTTTCCTCTGAATCCTGCTGGTTTACCCATCTGTCCCGATTAATCTTGCACTGGCATACGGGCGGACACACTGACCTGTTTTGCTGGGATTTCCCGTGGGCATTTGCTAAAGACTCCCTGAGGATTTCATTGGCAAACTGCTCCACAGCCTATGAAGAGATTTAGACAACATTCAGCACTGACATGTTAAAAATACATTATCAAATCATAACACTGTGTTCTTCTCAGGAAACATTTTCTGTTCTCACAGAAAATAAAAATAAGACAAATAAAAGCAGAATGAGCAAAAAACAACAACAACAGGTTTACAAAAACAGAATAACAAAAACTACATAGTGTATGCTTCTCTATATAAAATAAAAACAAAATTACTCAATCTCAGACTATTTACCTTAAGAACCATGGTCTCCACGACAGGAGCAAAAACGTTCTTCTCCACCTCCACCTGCTGCAGCGTGACGCCGATCTAACACACACACACACACATATCATTACATGACAGTCAAACACACAAGAGACAAGTAAAAAAAAAAATTTCATTCTCACTCACCTGCTCCGCTGTGTCTCTGATGAACTGGGTCGATGGGCAGCGTCCCAAGAAAAACTTGGGTTCCTGTTCGGCCTCTTCCTGTTCCAGTTTGACTTTGACCTTGGCAGCGTCTATATCTTTCACACTGATGATGTCAAGAGGCTCATTATCTTCCTCTTCAGGCTCCGCCTTCAGAATCTTCTGAAGTTGCTCCAGACGTTGAGACAACTCCTCACAGCCTGTCAGAGTCGAGCTACACTCTAACAAGCACACACACACACACACACACACAAACCTGTTAGTGTAAAACAGCACACAACTACTCACAAGCAGCTAGTAGAGCTACACAAACACAACAACAAACAATACTCTAGATCTATATTATGGCTCGGTTCCAAACAATATTATTATTTATTTATTCACAATACTATTATTTTGATCAATAATAATCATTTGTATTTTGCCTAATAATTATTATAATTAATTCATATATTATAAATAACAGTTTGTATATAAACCTAATATTTATTGTATAAAGCTATTATTATTATTAGTTTATATAGTGCCTAATAATTCTTATAATTAATAATTATTGTTGTTGTATATATTGTTGTAATATATTATTATAATATTGTCATTATTATCACTACTACTATTAAAAATAAGTTTATGAAGTGCCTTAGTATTATTATTAATAATAATAAATTATATTATTTTTATCAATAATAATCATTTGTATTTTGCCTAATAATTATTCAAATTAACATATTATTAGTAATAATTATTCATAATAATAGTTTGTATATAATCTTGTTTATTATATGAATTTATTATGATTATTAATAGTTTATAAAGTGCCAAATAATTGTTTATAATTATTTAAAATTTTCTTTCAAGAAGGCAGGAAAAAAATGTACAACAAACAAGACTCCTTCGTGAGTATCCTCGCCATCTACTGTCTACACAGGATATTTTCTAAGGCAGCATGCTAACTGAAAATAAACCTCATTAGTGACTAATTTAAAAACACTCCTTATGGACAACATCTCCATTAGTGGTCACTCTGTTCAAACAAACAGCGCTCGTGATGCACATTATGCCTCACACTCGATCCCAATAGAGTATGATGTCAGCACATAGCTAAGCTAATGACCCAAACCTCTATTAGAAAAACAAAACAACATTTGGGTGACAATTTTCAGTACCAAATCAAATATATTCATAATCAACACTTTCCTTCTTGGATTCACCATCAGTTTATCGCAATGCAAAAGCTTTATCTGCAAAAGTTGAATGAAATGGTGCATATAATTTAGGCTAAAATGAGCTTCACTATCCACATTTTTCCTACGCCCCATGTAACTTCTGTAAACAATAAGCGAAAAGTTCTCAATAAGCGTTTTCATAAACTGGGTAAAATGAGATGACATTATTCCATTGAATATTAAAAGGAAATTTAACAATGTAAAAGCATTAACAAATTACTACAACCAGGGTATATGCAGGAATCTTGAAGTTAATTTTAATACCTTTTCAAGACTTTTTCAAGACCTTCTCAATATTTTTTAATACCTCACCGCCACTTCAAGCTGTAACCATTTGCATCAGTGATACTTTTAACTTAACAGTTTTAGTTTGTGATAAAGACTATAGACCACTCTGATAAAAAAAAATAAAAAAAATCAAATAGGCTGGGATAGTAAATCAAAGCAAAGTTTATTAAAAAACAAAACAAAACTTTGCTCCACCCTCAACAACAATCATGCTGACATGTGCCTCAGTTCTTCGTAAAAAGAAAAAAAGACTAAATTCACACACTTTTACGATGTTTTTGGGACTCAAACTGTTGGACAGCTAATTCAGAAAAAAACGAGGGATGCACCGAAATGAAAATTCTTGGCCGAAACCGAAAACCGAGGAACCCAAGGCCGAAAAAACGAAAACCGAAACACCGAAAGAAATTATGCCAATTATAAGTACCATTGCATTTATGGTTATGACTGTGTACAAACTTTACTAAAATCAAGGCATTGCAATTGCATAAATTAACATTTTCAAAGAATAAAACAATTACAAATTATGCAAATATTTATTTAGCACAATGCACAGTATATAAAATAAAATTCAAACTAAAATGTTTAACTTGACCCCACTCATGTGTACATTAAATAATAATCTGCTGGCCTGCAGAAAGGTTTTAAAATGAAATGTTCTCTCATAAAAACAAAGCCGAACACGAACTTCTCATCACACCAGCACCCAGTTTGCACGTCTAAATTAGTTGATTACATTTTAAAAATGAGCATACACTAGCATAAAAACCCATTTTAATGAACAAAGGTCCATGTTTAATACAAATGTACACGAAACTTAATGAAATATGTTTAGTGAAATTAGAAAATATTTAAGAGAGCGTTAATTTAGTAGCTACATATTCCTATACATATTTTGTTGTAATGTCACAAGTAATAATCTCAGGGTTTACTGGGTTTTACATGATTATTTTTGTATTGGTGGTGGTACTAAAAAATAAACATTGTCACGTGTTTATCTTTCTTCTTCTCACCGATTCCTGCTGGTAGAGGACAGTTACTTGAGTCGTCCCCTGTCGTTTCAAAGAATAGTAGGCCTACAACGGCGAGCGCGTCAAGTAGGCCTATAAACGCCTCGACCGTTTGGAGAGGTGCGCGCGCTGTCTGTGGAGATTCGCGCTGCGGAGGCAGGCGAAAGTATAAACAAGGCTTCCGTCTCCTCGCGGGTTCAGATATACTGAAATACGTCCACACCGCAGACATGTTGCTTCAGACAAGCACGTGCAGGTCGCGGTTCCTGTTTGCGTCATCACAACATTTCGGCCGTATTGTTTCGGTGATAAAAGTCTTTCGGCCGAAAACCGAAAATGCACTTTTGGGCTTTTTTCGGCGGCCGAATATTCGGTGCATCCCTAGAAAAAATACTTTCAAAATTTAAGACTTTATAAAGCCGTGATAAGACTTTTTAATACTTTTTAAGGGTCTTAATTTTCCCAAAATTGATTTATCACCTTTTAATACTTTTCAAGACCCCGCGGATACCCTGTACAACAGACAATGAATAGCCCCAAAAGCTTTTCATTGCTTATTTCTGCAGCAATATTACGGACATCCTCAATATCACCGTAGTAATAAATGTCTGTATTATGTAACACGAGTTGCCTTAATATAAAATGTTCATTAACTGGAACATTGAGTGATAATATTTCAGAGTGATTTCCTTAATACTGTATTTACCTGCTTTAGAAACATTCCAGTAAACATTGCTAATGGGGATTAGAAGTGAAAAGGGGAGACAATTACATTTTAAAGCATCTGTGTGAAAACAAACCTGGAAAGAAACGTGAAGATTTGGGGAGAAAAACAAGAGATTCTCAGTCCATTCCAGTGAATTATTCATGGGATATATGATGTATCATATATTGTAAATTAAACCCAAACCGGAAGTGCCTCCCATAATCTAAAACTCAGTAGGCTCGTTAGGAAAAAGGGGGATAAAGCAGCATCATTTTGATATCTTATTATTATGAGGCAGCAAAAACTGTGTGTAACAGCATCTGGAGCATACAGTATCTAAGATGCCTTAAAATGCTGTCTAGGTAGGACGCTCAGTAGGGATTGAAACAGAGCTGATGCTGAATTTTAGCTGCTTATGTCTGAACTATAAATTCTGAGAGTTGAATTAATGCTCAACTCTGAATACTGACATCATTATACAGGCTAATGCGCCATCACTGGAAACTAAAGAGAGAGAGAGAACACTACTGCATTGTCTGTGCCAAGTCTTGTGTAAGTCAAAGCTCTGGATAGCTGAGAGAGACACAGGACATGATGAATTAACCTCAATCACAGGTTCAAACACACACTCACAGGTTCAAACACACACACACACGTTACATAAGCTACACACTCACCCGGTTCACTGTCGATCTGTGTGAGTATGTCCTCAATGGAGTCCTCCTCTGTGTGCTGGGGTTCAGGGTCAGGGGGTGTGTAACCCCGGAGACGGCACCAGCGGAGCACCTCTTTAGTTCTGGGTGGGGTGAGGGCCTGAAGCCGAGGTGTTCTTTCTAACAGATCAGCACACACACGGCGCACAGCCACTGCTCGCTGCAACTACACAGAGAGAAAGAAACAAAGTAAATGAATAAAATCCAACAGAGCTTACAGATGCACCCAGACCAGATGAAACACACACTCCTGTACCTCTGCAGCTCTGCGTTTGCCAATGTTCCATGAGTAGTACAGATCCACAGAGGTGGCGCAGAACGGATGAGAGTCCTCATCTGTAAAGCACATAGACACACACACACACAGACAGACACACACATCTCTGTTGGTCTGGCATGGGTAAATTTACATTATTTAAGTGGACTAAATGATTGAAGCAAGCTGGTAAACACCTGTCATTTCACTGGAAAAGTTATGACAATTTGATTTAAAATTATGAGGTTAAAAAAAAGAAAAGAAAAAAGAAACACTGTCGTTCAAAAGTTTGTGGTTACTAAGCTTTTTTTGTTTTAAAGAAATTAATACATTTATTCAGCAAGGATGCGTTAAACATTTTAAAAGTAAAGATTATTATACTGTTAAATTTTTTTTTTATCAAATTCTATTTCAAATGAATGCTGCTCTTTTTAACTTTCTAAGCATCAAAAGAATCATGGAAAAAACTGCATCAAGGTTTCCACAATATTAAGCAGCACAATGATTTTCAACACTGATAATAATAAGAAATGTTTCTTGAGCACCAAATCAGCATATAAGAATGATTTCTGAAGGATCATGTGACATTAAAGGCAAGTAATGATGCTGAAGATTCAGCTTTGCCAACACAATCAATTTAAATTTAAAATATATTAAAATAGAAATTAGTTATTTTAAATGGTACTAATATTTTACAATATTAATGTTTTTACTGATCAAATAAATGCTTGGTGAGCATATATAAGTCTCTTGGTGAGACTTTTAAAAAAACTTTTTAAAATGTTACCAAACCCAAACTTTTGAACACCAGTATATGTATGGATGAATAACATGCAATTAGAAATTCACTAGGGTGAAATATGCTGAAGGAGATGCTTAAATATGTGAAATTAAACCTACTTTTCTCAGGGATAATCAGAGGAAATTTCTTCACTATGACTGTCAGAAGTTGTGTCATGTTTTCGATGTGTTCCGTGCTGAGAGAGATGTTCACAAATATTACAAGCTTTCAACATTACAAAACATTTAAATAAGACTTCACTCCAGAAAATGTCAAAATGGCAAGAATTGCATTAGTATTATTACTGACTGGTTGTTGCTATGACAACGTGCAATTAAAAAATTGGTGAATGTGCAAGTCTATGGGTGTCAATGCCCCTATGCAGAAACAGAAACCTTAGTGAATCACAGATATTCAGACAGATCAGGACAATTGTGTGTGCGCTTCTTACTTGATGAGTTCATGTGTTGATTCCATGCCCTGTTCTTCTTTAATAGCAGCTGTGTCTGTGGATGTAGGGGTTGTCGGCAAGGAAGCAGGGGTGGATGTTGAAGTGGCTGGGGCAGATGATTGGGGAACCGGAGTCGTACAAGTGAAGCCAACCAAACCAGGTTCAGTTTTAACTATGTAACGAGGCAAGCACAACAGAGGTAAAGAAAAAGTTTGGATTGAATAGCTATACACATATAACTTCTTGACGTTATTTCCACTGTATGAATGTGTGTGTGTGCATATGTCTTACCTTGAGCTACAGGTGTGGATGCTGAGGAAGCAGTTCCACTCGTGGTTGTGTTGCTGCTAGAGTTGCTGCTAAAGCATCTAGCAGCAACACAACCACACAGGTAAAGTAAACCTGTGTGTTTTTGTTTCAGTTGTGCAGTCTGGTGCTAAAGCATCTAGCAGCAACACAACCACGAGTGGAACTGCTTCCTCAGCATCCACTGTATGAATGTGTGTGTGTGCATATGTCTTACCTTGAGCTACAGGTGTGGATGCTGAGGAAGCAGTTCCACTCGTGGTTGTGTTGCTGCTAGATGCTTTAGCACCAGACTGCACAACTGAAACAAAAACACACAGGTTTACTTTACCGGTCAAGAGTTTGGAATCAGTAAGTTTTAAATTTTTTTAAAAGAAATGAATGCTTTTATTCAGCAAGGATACATTACATTGATCAAAAGTGACAGTAAAGACATTTATAATGTTTCAAAAGATTTCTATTTTAAATAAATGCTGTTCTTTTGAACTTTCTATTCATCAAAGAACCCTGACGTGTTTCTCACGTCACAAAATACCTTGTAACCAATCACGTCAATGTGTGGGCGGGCTTTAGCATATCACTAACTATGAGCGCTCTGAAGCAGTGGAGTCTCAAGAGAAGCCAGGTTATCCCAGTATATTTTTCTGTTGATATGAAAAATCGGGTATATTTAGCAATTTAGCGGGGGAATTATGTATTGATGTACATTACAATGTTATGATGAACTATATGCCTCTCACCGACATTCTGAATTGTTTAAAGCGTTTCTAAGGACACTAAAGGCAGCTGTCTGACTCTGAGATGGCGAATGGGAACATGGTTTATATAAAATTAGCAACACATTATTAGCTGTTTGAGAATGTAGTCAAGCCAAAGCTAATCATATTAATTACAGTTATGTGTCCGATGTTTTAGAGAGTGATACATAAAACGCATTACCATTCTGATTTCGCATTACCATTTTAGACAAGCCTGTATGAGTGAGTGTAGGTGGGGCTCGTTGCATATTCATGGATCCACGTATACTACATGAAGCAAGGGTGTGGAGTTACATTCAAGCTATTTTAAGGCCTGAATTAAAAAAAAATCCACAGGAAAAAAACATTTAAATACACCATTTTGGTGATCAAAGATGAGTTTTAAGGGATACAATTATTGACCACAGGGGGACTTTAGTAACTAGATTGGGGACTATGTAAAGTATTATTAAAGGTGCCCTAGAATGTGAAATTGAATTTATTTTGGCATAGTTAAATAACAAGAGTTCAGTACATGGACATGACATAGAGTGAGTCTCAAACACCATTGTTTTCTCCTTCTTACTTAAATCTCGTTTTTGAAAAACACCTCTGAAAAATAGGCGAATCTCCACATAACACCGACTGTGACGCAACAGTCGGGATCATTAATATGTACGACTCCAAAAATGTGCATGCCAGCCCATGTTCAATGACAGGCGGAACTGCGCAGCCGAAGCATAGCAGTTGCTCAGTGTTTGGATGTACAAATGAACACAAAAGTGTTTTTTAGTTCCTTCATCCGAGCCTCTGAAGAAACAATGGGTTAATTTTATTTTCTCTGGAAATTTCCAAACATTTCACCGACGACTGTTTCCTCAACTTGGGCCAATACAGAGCTGGCCTCGGATCGAGCTACCAAGCAACACTTTCTGATGTGTAATTGTTCAAGTTCAGACAGGTAATCTTTCTCTCAAAATCGTTCAATACTGTTTATGCATCAGTAAGTCAAGCCAGTGACTAAAATATCAGCTTCACACCGTTTCCTTTAGTAGGATGAAAAAAACTTATTTAAATTGTGAATAAATTATATACAGAAAGCGATCAACAATCTTTCCACACAGTGCAAGTTTATCTGGACAACTCGTTATGAAATCAATGACGCACGTTACACTGCACAACGAAGCTCTTACTGTATGTACATCATCGTGTTTGCATTGGGGAAAGCATTAGAGAGAGTGCAGAAACTGCGTTGCAATGATAAGATCTTCATTCTCGCGTCATCTGCTCAATGCTCATCACGGCAACATTTTATGTGATGGGAATAGATCTAAATACTTAAACTTCTCACGATTCGTTAATCTCGATAGCTGTAATAATAAAAACGTATAATAGCTGTAGTAAAAGTATTCAAGAGAGTTTCACATGTAATACGTAGCTATTCCATATGCAAGGATGTCAGCCAATCACAGCAGTGGCCGCAGTTACACTGAATCCCACAGAGACACGCCCCTTCAAACAGAGCGTTCAAATCAGAGGCTAAAATCAGGCTAGGAAAAATGCCTTTTATTTCTAAATTATGACTATTTTTGATCTAAAAAACATACTAACATTATAAGGGCAACCCAAGAAAAAACATTCTAGGGCACCTTTAAACTAAATCTGTTGCATGTCTATCAATAAAGATTTTGCTATATCGTGGTATGTAATATATCCTCAGTGCAGGAAAATACAGTGCAGAATTAATGTATATTTAATTCATACAGTGAAGAATGTATCATTTTTACATTACATTATTCAATTTTGGTAGTATTTCTTACTTGAAACATCTTAAATACACCTCCTTTACCAGACTTATTTCATTTATATATTCGGTTTATTGTGTTTTTAATTAAATAAATAATATATATTGTTATCTGGAAATAAAAAATTTCATTTTGTGAAGTTACATTTTATTCATATAGCCCACCCCTAGTGCTAATTTAGTAAAAACCATCATTTCGACATGACTAAGGCCGTGTGTCCACCAAAGCGTTTTTTCACGCGGCTGGCGTATTTTTTCAATTGTTTTCAATGGGAGCGCCGCGTTTTTAAAACGCCATGAGCGTAACGAGGCGCTGAGCGTTTTTTTTTCTTTTCGCTGAAGTGCTGAGCGCTCGGCGTTTTTTACAGGTCGCCAAGACAAGAGTTGAAGAATGTTCAACTTTGGGTAAAACGCAGCGCTCATCACTGTCACTTTTTACCCAGCCGTCCAATCACAGTGGAGGAGGGGCAGGACAAAAACCACACCGATCAACTGTCACAACATTCTTTCTGTACAACGACATCAACCAGCAGAGCTAACCGAACAAAATGGATGAAAATTTTATTTTTAGTATGAAATAAATTATCTGCGAAATCAATTACAAGTAAACTGTGCTGCGGATATTCAGTATCACAGCAATGAAGCGTCTCAACTGAAAAAACGCTGCGCTGCCAAAACACTCTCAAGCGCCCACAGCTAGGCGTTTTCAGCAGAGCGTCTAGCGTTCTTTTCAGCTGACTAAAAACGCTTTGATGGACACACGGCCTAAGGTAGCAAAGTGGTTTTTATGTTCTGTTTTATGTTTATGCTCATCACTATGACAACAGCTTGCATATTGTTACAGAAAATGGCCTGTCCTTACTGCTCTAATGTACTGTATTCATTCAACTCAAAATAAACTAAACTGAGGCAGCTTCTGCCGCCATGGTGCCGCACAAAACAATCTAAAACAAAGCAACCAGGTAGAGGGAGCGCAAAATGAGAAAATGAAAACCATATCTGACAGGAGAGCGTCTCTGGAGCTCTGTTCACCTATTACTGTCATCGCTGATGAATGCTAAACAAAAACAAATATCTCTGATACATACAATCTTGCAGGCTTAACACAGCTGACCAAAAAAGTCAGTCCACGAAGGCTGGCAGAATTAACACATCACAACCTGAAACGCCCCATCACAACATGCAAGAACGCCTTGTTTAAGATCACAATTGTGATGAATCATGAATCGAACCTTCAATCTTTGGGTTGCCAGCATTGGGAAGAGAGCTTATGTGTCAAAGCAGTTAACTAGAGCATGAAGTTGAAAATAAATAATCTAACTTTACAATATTACACAGACTCACAGCCTTCAGGACTGTAGAGATCAGGAGTGTGAGTAAGGCTGTGTGGGTATAAGAGGAACAGGGTGCTGTTACCTTTGCCAACAGGCATCAAGATAGTCTGCAGCGCAGAGGACCCACTGCCCACACTGAGCTGCTTCAGCTGATTGGCTGGGATGGTGAGAACCGTTTGCTGGGAACTGGACTGAGCTGGGTGCAACTTCAACATTCCTGCAAGTGAAGAGAATAATGGTGAACACAAAACAGTTACCAAAAAATTAAACAAATAAAGCATTTCAAGCAATGGATTAATGAACTTTACAGCAATTTATTCAGAGAAGTGGTGGACAGCTTGCATTATCCCCCGAAAATGTGTTGTAACGTGTGTTTTTTTTATATGTCAACCAATTTAAGTTTTCCATTCATGAATCATGATAAAGTTATAAGACTTTGACACCCCCCCACCCCCAATTCAGTGTTGAGAAAGATTTATTTCACTCCTGAAGCTAATGGCCAAGGCCATTCAGTCATCTGATTACATTTCATATAATTACATTTGTGATCTGTGAGAGTCCGTGGGAGCTTTAGCGGTTTGCCATTCTAAAGGTGTTGATCACATAAGCGAAATTCTGTGGGCAAAAAAGGTCCATTGTCTATTGTCAATAATGCAGTGATGTATGAAGCACAGCTCACAAAGAAGTCACTTTCAAACCAAGCAGCTTTCTGTTGGTCAATGCTGCAAATTCGCATCACCAAAAATTCCAGATTATTTGGAATCCTGAACAATGGTAAATGTGAACACACCTTAAGGACAAAATATTGGGCAACTTTGGACAGCAGATGACTGGTTACCTGAGATGGTGGTAGCAGTTTTCCCGCTGAAAGTTCCTCCCCCAATCAGTGACGCTGCAGTGACCAATGAAGGGCTGGAGCTTTTGGACCCGCCCACTACAGATGAGCCCGCACCCTTTGACAGACTGACAAGAGGCATGTTGACGGTCTTGGCAACTGTGACTACGGCCCCAGTGCCAGAGGCAGAACTCTTTGCTGTGTTGGCGGCAGAGCTAGCACTCTTGGCCGCACTGATCACGGCAGCTTGATTGGCAGCTACAAGCACAGGGTGCTGCGGTGGTGCTTTAGCTGTCTGAGGTAATGGCTGAGAGGAGGATGCTCCAGTGGCTTCTGCTGACTGTACAGGGAAAAACATTAGAGGGGCTGTAGGTCAAAATAACTTTAGATATTAACTTTATGAGCCATGCACAACACAAGTTTCTATCATGTCAAAGAAACAGAATGATGATAATGACTAAGCTACCTAATACATAGGTCAATTCTCGAGTCAATGTGTCAAGCCTTATCAGACAATGTAGAAAAAAAAAAGATACATCTCTTACCTGTTGAGAGGTTGGCGTGGAACTGGGTGTTGTTGGGGTGGAGCTTGTGGCAGTAATGACACCTCCCGTCATTCTCAGGGTTGTTGTGCCTGGTTTGCTTAGGTGACTTGCTGCGGCACCTGTTACCATCTTCACTGAGCCGTCTGACAGCTTCACCTGAGAACCTTGAGACCCCCCCACCACCTGTCAACCAAACATTAAGAGAAAGAAGTTGGAAAAAAAAAAACATATGTAATGCATTTAGTTTTAATGCTTTCAGTTCATAAAAACTAGTCCCTCCCAACATTTTTCTTGTTTAATTTTAAAACATAACATTACAGAAGTGAAATAGATTTTTAGTACTATTTTTTTTTAAATTTGATTTAATTTATTTATTCATACATTCTGTATTTAAACCGAAACGTTGTCCTACACCACTTTGGCAATTATGTACTTTAATATTCATGCCAATATATTCACTGGACTTAAAAAGAGGGTGAGAAAAAGACTGCGGGTATCTCTTTTACATAAAGCAAATGGAATTATATAGCAAGAAGACTAACTTGTTTCTCACACTCATTTTTGCATGTTCAGTTCCTAAGGCCCATCTCTTTCCCTCTAATATTCCTTCTCTCTAAAGCACACAGCAAATACCCTTCAAACACAAATCCTCCACCACCACCTTCAGAGTATTTAAGTATGTCAGGTGCTTATTGATATATATGACCATTTTACTGTACACAAACAAATTCAAGCAGGTCTAACAGACCAGAGGAAAAGGATTGATTTAGTCTCACCTGTGCTGAAGGAGATAACGAGAAGTCTAATAAAAAATTATGAGCAGAAATCATGGTGCCCTGTGTGCTGCACTTTATGATGAGAATAATGAGGGTATGATTTTAATGGATAATTAACAAGAAGAAAGGTAGTAAGAGAAGGAAGGAAGGAAGAGATGTGCATGAGCGTGTGTTCACAGGTTGAATTACAGCTCAAATGTCAGCTGCAGGCATACTCATTAGCCTCTATCTGATAATCAGGACACACACACACACACGCAAAGGAAGGGCTCTAGAGAGTGTGAGCTTTTCAGAAGAGGCGTTGTGTAACACTAATGAAAGTGCAGCAAGTGAAAAAAAGAAAAGAGATAAAGAAAGATCAATGAGATGGAGAGAGAGCAAGAAAGCGATGATGGAGAGGGAGGAAATAATGGCAAACCCCTGAACACTTTTCCTTTTATACAGTAGCTAAACTAATCCCACTCCTTCTGAGTCACTGTGAGTGTGTGTGTTTTAACATATTTCTTTATTTTATTGAAACTAACTATGACTGTTTTAGCAAGGGAAATTATTGCGCTGTTGAATCCATCTCAGTGTTTTCTGCATCGCTATCTACAGAACCACACCAAAAAGAAATTATATTTCCCAGGAATTGTGAGCTTGCATGTTGAATCTAATTAAAAGTTAAATGGGGTCAGGTACTGCGAAAAAAAGACAAAACAGCTTTCAACTGCATTATCTTGCATGTAAAAACAAACCTACAGCATAACCTAAACACCTGTCTATTCCAATTCAATATGCTCCATCTATGTAATAAATAAAATAACTTTAATATACATTATTATATATAATATAATAAAAACTACTATATAAAGTAGAATGGGAAATTTTGTGTTATTAAATCCTTCCTTTGTTACACACCTGAGCCAAAATGGCTGCCTTTTGTCCTGCTGTGACCCGAATGGCCTGCTGAGTACTGGAAGCAGGACTCGACGCCACATGACCACCACCAGAGCTCTGTTTCCCAGAGCCCCCTGGCTGGCCAACCAAAAATGTGCCCTGGAAAGATCAATAGTGACTTCGTCAACGTAACACAAACTGACAGGGAAAGGCTGACTAGACACTGTTTTGGACAACAAGAGCACCCACTGAGCTAAACACATGAAATAAAGGTTATTTAGAGTATATATAGAGTATGCAAGAGTTACTGCGTGAACAAAGTAATAGTACACACATGTTCAAACTATAGTTGTTTAAATTGTTAAAAAACTAAACAGTTTGAGTATAACAGGATCCATTCCACAGACTTAGTGTGTAAAAATCTTTATTTTAAACAGTTTACAACAAAGACTATTACCTGCGGAGTCTGTTTAAGGATGTAAGAAGTGTAGGATAAATTAGAAGGCAGGCTGCCAGTCCCCGAGGAACCACTGGAGGAATGTGACCCTCCAGAACCAGAACTCTGAGACTGCTGGCCTACAGACAGAGACAAAAAATGAGATGGATTGAAAACACCAGTTGTAAACAGGTCTCAATGTGTCTCCCTCGTCTACTTGTGATCCGATCAATCAAAATACATCTTAATACCAGATGTAAACAGGCCCAGAGAGACCCAAGGAGTTCCCAAATCCTATGATACATGTAGCGTGTCAGTGTATGTCTGACCTGCGCTGTGTGAGGCTCTCAGAATGGCTCCCTGTGGGATCAGTAGCAGTTTGCCTTTGCCCGATGGGTTCTTGCTGTTGGTGGTCAGGTAGAGTTTGGTGCCTGGAGGCAGATTGGCCAGGTTTGCCAAGTTATTTGCTGGCAGCTGGAGGGTAGCCATTACTGAAAAATAAAAATAAAACACAAATCATCAAAAGTTTCAGTGAATATCAACTTGACCTTTTGCTCTCTGAAAGCAACTGTATGGCTCTGAACCGTATTAACTATTTTCATGGTGTTTTTGTCCGTGAAAGCACATGGAGGCTATGTGTTTTCCACTGTATGGGAAAAAGCAGCGTGAACTACAATTCAAAAGTTTGGGGTCAGATTTTCTTTGGAAAGAAATTCATACTTTTATTCAGCAAGGATGCATTCAATTGATCAAAAGTGACAGTATATTTATAAATATATTAAAGTAGAAAATAGTTATTTTAAATTATAATATTTCACAATACTACAGTTTTAACTGTATTTTTGATCGAATAAATGCACCATTGGTGAGAATAAGAGATGTCTTCAGAAAAAATTATTAATTATTTTAACTATTTTGTGCTTCATAAAAGAAAAAAGTCATACAAGTTTGGCACAACATAAGAGACGAGTAAATTAATTATTACAATTATCATTATTTATTTATTTATTTTTATTGCTGAGCTGTCCCTTTAAGGGTCAGAATAGTGAAACTAATTTTGGTGCAGCTTCTACTAACATTATAAGTGGACTCATAAGACAAAAAGTACAGAACCTAGACAGAATATATAGCGACAAGGCTTAAAGACTATTTCATATACCACTAAAACAAGCTTTTAATACGCATCCACATATTGGGTCTTTTTAAAATTAATCAAACTAAATCCTGTTTCCCCCTGTGGCAGCAGGGAGATACGAGTGTCTCACTGAGTAACGGCGATTCCTAATGGTTTAGTCAGCTCTGCAGTACAGCCACACTTAGATTAGCCGAGAGATATTCCCCTTTCAGCACAACATCTGCTGATCAGCCTGATAAACATTTCTCCAAACACACAAACAGATGTTTTCACACACGCACTACTATTCTGAACATCTTAATTAGCATCCCTGGCAAGACAAATGCTTTCTGAACTTTGCACACATATACACACTTTACCTTCTAAAAATGACTATATGTAACATACTAGGGGTGTAACGGTACACAAAAATCACGGTTCGGTACGTACCTCGGTTTTAAAGTCACGGTTCGGTACGTTTTCGATACAGCAAAAAGTAAGAAATGCCAGAGAAATTTCCTATTTGTTAAAAGAAAAAATATTTTTTAAATAAGTGAGTTTTCCTACATCTTGAAACTTTCAGGTTTATAAATGGGGGTCGTCTTTGAAGGATGAACAAATAATGTTTTGGTCATCACATTAAAAATAACATTTAAATATATGAAGAGTTTAGATGCAAAAGCTATTTGAAATTTTCTTAGAATGATCATTTTTATCAAGCTTGTATATTTAAGTTCAGTAATTTCACTTAAATGGCAATGAAGATTGCCTATTAATTGTCATTTGAGTGAAATTACTGAACTTAAATGTACAAGCTTCATAAAAATGATCATTCTAATTTCTAGAAGAAAATTTCAAATGGCACTTATAGAGGCTTTTGCATCTGAACTCTTCATATAGGCTATTTATTTATATAATATTTGAGTTTTGAAGTGCTGGAAAAAGATGTGTGAAGTACTTGAAAGCATTTCACTATTCCAGCCAAACTGGTTACAGTTAGTGTTGTTACTATATTAAATCCATGGTGAATGTTGCTGGTCTGTGGACTAGTATTACTAGTTCATTCACGGCACAATGTTTCTCCTGGTGTCCACGTCAGCGCTGTTTGATCTAATAGAGATCTACGGTTAATAGCTTCGAATGCTTCTCACTAGATCTCGCAGCGATGTTATTACTTCAGTGGCGAACTCAAATGTTTTCTTTACTGGATCTCTTAGCGCTGTGTTGTAACGGTTGTAACAGTGTCGCTTGATCGAGATCGGCTCCCGCTGCACAGATGTTGCTGCTCCGAACTGATAAACGATCCGTGAAGCACAATAGCGCAGTTTCGTTCCGGTTTCATTACGCTTGCCATTTGATGTTGCGCAACGTTGTGGTGATCGCGGCAGTGCGAATTTTGTCGGCAGGAAAAATGGTCCAAGGAATCGTTCGGTTTGTATGCGTACCGAACCGGAAGCCTCGAACCGAAACGGTTCAATACGAATACATGTACCGTTACACCCCTATAACATACACAATTTTATTTTACAATTCAGACATGGATTCATGCATCTGAACAAATCAGCAACTGATTTGTTGAGATTATAGATTTGTGCAGTGTATCGTTTTCAGTGAGTACAAAAAAACAACCTAATGTTGCCAACTTGTCACGTCACCCCTGGTTAAGATTAGTTCATTAATTTATTTTGACCTGTTTAAAAGAAAGACATAGCATAGTAGAGATCAGTTGTTGAACTATATGGGTTAGTTTATGGCATGATGAGGGTCAAAAAATAAATAAAAATAAAGTGTATGAACTCTGACCTCCACTTTTGCCACTTCCTCCAGACCCACTTGCAGCCTTGGTACCAGCATGCACCTGCTGTCCCACAATGCCGCTTGCACCGCTGCCTCCTCCACTGACGATTGCCTTAGCGACGCCCTGTGCTACCACTTGCTTTTGGCCCACCACCTTGGACACAGAGGGGCTGGACTTGGCAACCAAGATTTGCCCGCTGCTCATGGAGACCTGTTTGACGGCAGAGCCCAGTGGAATTCCCAACACCTACGCAAACACACACACACACACACAGTTACTCTGCATCTGGAAAAACTTGTTAATTAAATGTATCATTAACCAGTCGACTCACTATGCACTTTTAAAAAGTATCTCAAAACACATTTGTTCACTGGGGCCTTTCCTTGATTTATTTTGTTGTTGTATTTTTTGTTTTATTGTTTTTTTTCTATTATGCGTGTATGTTTTTCTTTTCTGTGAATGCACACATGTATTTCTCTTCTGTAAAGCACTTACAGTTTTTAAAAGGTGCTATTACTCAAAGCTTAACTTACAATAAAAGTAAGACTTTTGGTCTTCTTTTGGTACACAAAACAGTTTATAAAACAATTACTAAATATCTTTCCTCTGCTCATAATATTTTTTAATTAATTAAAAGTTAAGTATACTACCGTTTAAAATTTTGGGGTCAGTAAGATTTTTTAAATATTTTTGAAAGAAGTCTCTGCTCATCAAGGCTGCATTTATTGGATCAAAAATACAGAAAAAGAGTAACATTGTGAAATATTAAAGAACATAATTTGTTTAAAATAGAAGTCTTTTGGTCCGGACCAAAATAAATAAATAAATAAAGTCCTGTTCTGCTTAGCGTTCACATTGGCATTTTAACACCTAACCTAAAGGCATTGGGATATGTTCACAACCTGATTGGTCGGCTTTTATGACAAATATTGTGACGTAACTTGCCGAACATCCAATACAATGCTGTGTGCTGGGCTAAATGCGGTCTTTTTGTGCACATAGCCTACATATTTTGTATTGATGTATTTTGACCAGCTGAGAGCTTATAAAGTGTGTAAAGGTGTCAAAACAGCAGCAGGAATCCCTCCATCAACCACACAAATGAAGATCTGCTGCAAGGAGACGCGGTTCTGATGCCTGTACCGAACTGTGATGGGCAACATCATGACTGCGACGGGAAAAAAAACAGGGATGTCTTTTTTAGGGTCACATTTTTGTGACATCATGTCCTGTTTTTGGTTCGTTTACATGTCTTTGGTCCATGTTGCGTTTATATTTCATTCGAGCCGCACCAGAGTTCATTTGGAAGTGGGCCGAGACTGATCTTTTCAGCAGTCTCAGTCCGCTTGTTTGGGTTCAGATGGCAGCGTTCACACTTAATCAAATGAACATCGTTTTAATCAAACCAAACATGCAATGTGTGAACACACCCTTAAATGGGCCAAATCAAGGAAATGCATCTTTAACAAACTATATTGTTTATAAAGATTATATAGAAAATGGCTTGACTTCAAACCTTGAGATCAGTGGAATAATATAAAAAAAATGGAATAAAGAAATAAAAAATGCTTAAGCCTCTATTGTAGAGTCAGAGAATTAAGATGTATTCTTTGAGCAGAGTGGCGTTTGTACATGGACAGTCTCTAAACAGGATGTACAAATGACTTTGACTCTCAAGTGCTAAAAAAAAAGGCTGCAGTAAAGAGACGAGTAGGACGTCCACAGAGACACAATGACCTGAGATATGTTTAGACCGCATGACCACAGCGCACTCCATTTTCAAAAACTCTCTCAGACAGGAGGGCCAGCATTGAACAAGGGATGGGACTATAGAAACACTTCAGTTCTGTATGGAACTAGCTAGACATCAATTTTGGATATTATATGTGGATCGGAACAATTGTTGAGCTTTGATGCTCAAATGTTTTCAGCCATGAAATACAGCCAAATAAAGATATGATATTGGTTTTGTGACTGAAGAGTAAAACAACTATGAAACATAAATAAGCTAAATGAACAGTAACAATGGTAAAAACAAAACAAAAAACAAAAAGTATACATAGAAACCTTGCTGGGTGTGGCCCCTCCTCCAGCCCCCGCCCCGCTCTGTTTCTGCGGCGACATGGCTATCATGTGACCGCCCTTCACAGTCACATACTGTTGTTGCTGCTGGGATGTTGCCGTGGAGATCACCTGTTGCTGTGGTGACGGCTGGGTGGGCACCTCTCCTGGTTCTTGCTTGATTATAACCTTAAGACAAACAGACAGTCAGACAGAGAAATTTTATTACTCTGTGAGTGTCGTATTACAGCGATATGTGCACTGAAAAACCATCAGTTTGATTCACGGTTCAATTTGAACCAAGATATTTTCAGAGATATTGGATGTGAGATCAAATCCAAAGTTAATTTAGTGAGTCTCGCATTCCCTTAGGTAAGATAAACACACACTTCTCTGAGGGAAAGACTGAACATTGAGATGAACTCAGTGAACTTGTGCGAGATTCCCCTCTCCTGCCAGTAGCACACAGCAAAGCACACACTTACACAAGCTCCATCACACAAAACACACATCACTGTCATATTGCTCTTATATACAACAGTAACAACGCTCACGCTTAAACACTCTAAATATGAATTTAAATCCAAATTCTGTTCCTTCAGGAATCTACAGTGCAAAAAAAAAAAAAAAGAAGTTTGCAGACCTATTCATTCTTTATATTACTATTTTTATCACTTAAGACTAAGTCCTAAGACTATGAAATAACACAAATGGAAGTATGGGAATTATATAGTGATCAAAATGTTAAGCAAATCAAACCTCTCTTATATTTTATCTTTTTAGTCACCCTCTGACTAGATTCCAGCTATGTACACAGATCATTCTCTTAACAAATTCATGAAGGGCATTCTGGGATGCTTTTTAAACACTATTAAAGGAATTCACATGTATCATGGACATATGATAGTTTTATTCCTTCACTTTGTCATTTAAAGATGAAAAAAATAGTTTAAGAAATCCATAGGCACAATTTATAATTACAAAAGTTTTTTCAAGCAAAGATTTTTAAAATCCTGAGACATAAATAAATTCAGTCAAGTGCACTATTGTTCCAAAGTTTGGTGTCAGTAAGATGTTTTTTTTAAATAAATGTATACTTTTATTAAGCAAGGAGGCATTAAATTGATCAAAAGTGCCAGTAAAGAAAGTGCCAGAGTGAGTGAGTGAGTTCTGGGAATACTCCAGTCCTCTGCATAGCTTGTGCAAAAGCAGCAGCATCACGCCACAGATAGATGTCCCATTTTTAAACCCTCACACACACACACACACACAGCTGCTGCAGACCGCTTACTGCACTGCCTGGCAGTACCTATTAATAACTACTGGTGTTAATTTAGCCTGCAGTGTCAAGAAAACACTGAAACAGCCTCAGAGAATAACCCAGATAGAGAAAGAGAGAACAAAAGATCATTACCTAATCTCAATGTGTTTCTCATCAGTTCAACAGAAGGACAGAAAACCTTTAAAGCTTTAAGTGTCGGTATGATTCAGTCAAACACTATCTTTTCAGTTTGTAAATAACAGCAGAGCCCATATTAATATAGCTCTAAAGCACAATGACAGACAAATGATTTCCTATTTAGGAGTGCCTTCCTCTTACAAGCTCCATTACAGCTCTCTCTGAACACAAATGGATTCATCCTGCCAATCTGCCTGAAGGGGAACTGATTGTGCCACATTGTTTTCAAATGCCTACATCTGTATTTTTCAATTATAGTTGATTTCAATCACAATACCCACATAATTTCTTCTCATATTCTATTCTCATCCACACGCCCTTCACTTCAGTTGCCTTGTAGAAGCAAGAGAGATATGCTCACCACTATGCATGGTAATAAATCAAGCCGCTTCCAGATAATGAAAAAAAGACTGCTAAAAGGGAAGCAAAATACCCTCAGCGTAGGTAAATTCTTCTTTAGGAGTCCTAACCACACGGCTGGACTTCAGCAGTAAGACTCTAAACTGATATCAAAGCAGGGATGCGTTGAATACATCCATACACTATGAGAGAAACACATATACTTTCAGTCTCACCTTGACGCCAGAGGACAGGAAGCTGCTGGTGTGAACTTTAGGAGCAGGTGATCGAGCACCATGGGCTGTGCTGCTCTGCTTGGCTGATGGACTGCCTAGGATAAACATATGGATACAGCAGATATAACAAATAGACATGACACTTCATCTGATAAACAACCCATGCCTAATGGAAGTATGTGTTGAAGTCACAATATATAAGAAGTAGCAGAAGTAACGATCTTTTATTCTGTATTGTGACATACATCTGAGTAAAATGGATTTTCAAAAATATATTTTTTTAGGGCAGGCACTTGATCAATTCATTGGTTGTTGATTGGATGGAGGCAGAAGCTTAAAGTAGACAAAACACAAAAGATGAGATAGTCTTTTCTTCACTATTGTGATGTATATCTGAATGAAACAGCTTTACAAGAAAAAAAATGTAGGGCAGGACTTGATTTTGTCCATCGGAATTGATTAGATTGTTGTGGTTTGCTATTGCGGAGATGTCATGTGAGTGACAGGTTGACAGGAATTTTTTTGCAGATGAAATGAATGGAGAAGTCCGACATATGTCACCAGAGCGAAATCAATCGGAAAATCAGGTTATGACATTTTGATTAAAAAAGGCACTTTTTTATTTATTATTATTAAACATTCATAGATGAATCATTCACCTTAGGATCAATAAAATGTATTAAGCAAATAGGTAAATCTCCATTTAATTTGAATGTGAAGGACTTTTCAAACCAAACCATTTTTTCAGCACAACAAGATCGGTCAAAACACATGAAACAAAGCATCTTTATGGATCTCTACCACAAGCTCAAAAATTTGCCCTACAACAAAGCATTTTTTATGTGTGAATATATCATGTGTCAGTGTCTTTTAAAACTTTTTCTCAGAGGTTGAAAAAAACATTGGCACATACAGCTTTTTTTGTCTGCATCTTTGTGCACAATCAAATTGTGAGTTACTCTGCAGCTCAATGTTTAACCTAATGTGTTAAGACTGCAGCTCTGCTCTTCTCTGCTCAATTTCACCAGTATATCTGTGCGAACTGAAAAAACAAAGCAGTTTATTTACTCCAAATCTCATAATGCATCATCCATCTCCCAGGATGGTTAGCATGCTGCTGCTTTCTCCAGATTCACAGCCTGATTTTCACAAGCTCTGTTCTCCAGTAACAAAAAGACACACAGCTCAAGACATGCATGCAATGAATTTGTGAAGCTGCACTGACACTCTTGACAAAATTTAAGTCAAATTCTTTCCCATTCAGTTAGGAAAAGCAACATAAATGACAACAGTTGTCATAATGTTATTTCATTTTTATTTTTAAACAAGTTCCCACAAACAACTGAATGAATGAATCAGGGCAGTAAAACAGCTTTACTCATCCTCATGTAATAGATACATTTTCCTGGTAGGGATTTCTAATCTCTTGGCAATCCCTTAATAATTCATAAAAGCATGTAGTAGAATATTTTACATGTTGATGTTAGCTTTAACTCAAAGCAGCTGTTTCTTAGATATTCAGACTTCATTAACACCTCATTTTTTATGCTGTAATATGAATTCTGCAGAGCCCATATCAGAATAAAGTCCTACGAGATTGGCTGTGTTTTTAAACCTAGTAAGCTTCATACAAAACAGCATTATTTGCAATCAAAGATGCACTCAAATGTTATATCCAATGTCTACTGTACCTGATAAAAATGACAACTATGATTTCTACAGTCATGAGGTGGTAAATAGTATTGAGTTTTGATTAGTATTTCTATGTTTGTTCTTGATTTGCCCATCTCTAATGGTCACTAAGTTGCTTCAGAACCACAGCACAGAGCTCCGACCACCCACACAAACATTATCCCTAAGAGCATGTAGGTGTGTTTGTGTGGAGGTTTGTGTGTGTGTGACACACATTACACACACAGTAACGTTATATCAACTCCATACTCCACACACTCCTAAACTCTCAGTGATGTGGTCGCTATGGCAACTTGGTCTTATGATGGCCTGCAAACCCACAGCATGAGTCATGGGAAAGAGTGAAGCACAGAAAGTGTGTGTGAAAGAGAGAGCAGAAGGATAAAGAAAAAGAACTAAAGAGGAAACTTGTACTTTGTGATTTGTCTTCATTATTCACACCTGACACTCACTAAGTGTCCTCCTCATGCACGAAGCAAAAAAAAATTCTAGTAAAAAATTATTTCACTGTCCTTTCTACAACCAGAACGTTGCTGCAAAGCAACAAAAATAACACCAAGCAGAACTTCTGTAATGTTGAACATAAAGGGAATAAAACCAATAAAATCCCCATGGAGGAGATGCGATGTATGTACCTGTAGCTGCAGATGACGATGCAGCCATATTAATGACTTGTCCTGGTTTGTCCACTATAATATAGGGGTTATTTATGACTGAGGGGCTGGACTTCATGTGAACTGGTGTGGATGACGATGTCCGGGGAAGTGGAGAGTGACTAGGGGTGGAGATAGGAGAGCCTGGAACACAAAAATTCTGTTTCTGTAATTAGATTTACAGTGTGACCCTTATAAATTTCTCACTGTGTTTCAGAGTTACACAGACTGCAAATCCATAATGCATTACAGAACAGTTTGAGTCTTCTCGAAATGGCAAAATCAAAACTGATTGGCTGGCTTTACACAATTTCAGACTATACAACTTTCAATGGGAAACACAGTCATGTTGGCAAGTTCCCAGGCTGCTACAAGACAAATATCTGCCTAGAATTGTCAAAGTTTATGGGTTTCACAGAATCAATTTTTTTAAAGTTCTTAGTCGTAAGAGATACAATTGGTAGTTTAGTCATTTTGCATGCTAATCAAATGGCCCATTCTGTCTAAAGCTGCCTTTTCATCATCTCCACACAACCAAATGATATTCTCTTTTTAAACCTATGAGCATGAGGTGAGAATCAACAATATTTTTCTACTAAAATGTTATTCCATAAACACTTTACCTGTAAAATGGATGGTTATGAATAATTATGTCCTAAATTATTATTTTATGATTATTTACATTGATTATCCCTTGAAAACCTGTTTTTTAGACACATTGGCAGACATTTATTTCGTGTGGAAATATTCAAAGATTCATTATTCATTAATTTCAATTGACCCTTAATAAGTGGATGAATAAGTGGATGAATGTCTGCTGCACAATCCATTTGAATGTTTAATTTGGTTCCACTAGGGAGCAAAACACGACAATTGTATGCAAATGCCGGAGATAGCGGAAATGCGGCATAAGTGGGTGGTTCTTGGCAAGAATAAGATGTAATGTGTACCACACTTTATAAAGGGTAGGTCTGGCAAAGCAAGACTAGGACATATCAGACTAAGCTCCTCTTAGATCTGCTGTCACACATTGACAGCAAATCTATAATGCATTACAGAGGAGTTTAACAACTTTCTGACAGTCTCCTTTTCTCTAGAAAATCTAGCATTCTCTAGCAGAAAAAAAGCCAGAGCAACATGAAAGAGACTTTATATAGAGGATTTTACTGCTTGCACTTCAACTCTGCTCTTCTCCACCTCCTTTGTGCTCCTGTGAGACTCACCAGACACAATCTTGCAGCTCATCGTGATCGGCTGGAATGATTTCCCGGGTGATTCGGCAGGACTGGGCACTTGCCCTTGTGGTATGATCTTACAGCTGGCCGTGATTGGCTGAAAGGCAGAGTTTCCGTGGGAACCAAGGGTGATTTTCTCAGACCTATTTGGCTGTGAAGTTCGTTCAGAACATGAAGAACGCATCGACTCAGTCTTGACAGTGACACCTGGAACTGAGGGGGAAACGAGAAAATAGAGGGACTTTTAAGATTCTAATCAACAGATTTAATCAAGAAGTCATTTACACACATATAACTTCAAGAAGTATTATTAAGAAACAGCTTAAGCTGTTCCCACAAACACAACATGCTTTTTCACACAAGTGACTTGGGCAAGGACTGTATAATGAAGATCAAGTCTTGGAAAAAAACGAGTTTGACAGTTGACACAGCAATAAAGTGCTAACATCCTACTAATCCTCTTAATTATGTGGAATCATGTGAGATGGACAAGCATTTGTGTATGTTTTGTCTACCTCTTTCTAAGCTGGGTTGATCATCATGAGCGTGCTGAGAGGGAGAGGAGTGTCGCCGAGAGCCCAGGGCAGCTGTGGAGGAGGAGGAGCCAGATCCGCCCACAAACGGCAGATGAGAGGAAGATGATGATGATGAAGATGAGGGGGCAAAAGGGAAGAAGTCATCGCCCAGTGAATTTCTGTGGAGCTCAACGTCCACCACCTTTAGGAAATAAGAATGGCATTTTAAGATAAATGCAATAAACATTGTCATTGCAAAATCATTTTAGAACTATAAAACCCCTGCACTCTTACTGTGTCCAGATTGAAAAGTAATTTTATGCTCTCTGAGTTCTGTAGCTAAAAAAAACCTACATCTTTCATCATTTCATTTTTTCCTTAGAGTAAAAAATTTTACCTTCTACACACCTTTTAGTACACATACTATGGAAAATAATTTACACAGTTTAGCATTTAACTACGCTGTGGCATCATTTCTTCCTTTGTTACAAGTGACAACAACAATAAATCTTCATTGGACACATTCACCCATACTGTTAATTTATCTGACACTTGCGTTCCCACACTAACCAGAACTCCAGTTTTGTGCTTTCCATCATCTTGGAGACTATGCCATTTTCATCACTATATTCACAATTGAGACCTTGACTCTTCTTAGCCCATTTAGATAAGTGTGCTCCTTATATAAGTTGATAATTTTCTGTTATAATTTGCAGCCACTTATACACAATGTTCTCACTCTGAGCGCCTTGCGTCCCTTCACTCAATAAAAATGTAATGTAGTTTTTTATTTTATTTAGTAGTGTCATGATGAAACAATTTAACATAACAGATATTTACATATATTCCACATGACAATAACTGAATTTATACATCCTGTTAAAAACTTTATATACTGGTTTTTAATATTGTGTGGTGCTTCCTTGAGCATTAATGTATGTTTGTAGCCTTTTGTAATAGTTGTGCTAATGCAGGGTAGTACGGAATAAAAAGAAAACTCAATTTTAAGCTCTCTCTCATTTTAAAATAATAATAAAAATCATTATGTATATTTATAAGCACAGCTGTAGTTTCTGGTAAATATTAAGATTACTCTGTGCGTCTTACCGTTTCAGCTCCCAAAGTCTGTAAACCTGTGTAAGTTCGGTCAAGCTGAGGGAAAACAAATAAAAGAAGATAAATAACAGAGACATTAAAGAACATTCAACAGTCTATGCTGTCAAGAATCTAAGAGGATGGTGGGTTAAGGAAAGTACTTTAATCCACAAACTTTCCTTTTGTCTTGACATCTCGATTCATCTCCCTCTATTTTACCTTTGTATTTTTAACCTATAACAAAAGGGATTGTTGTGACAAGAGATAAAGGAAAAAGGAAATATCAATAGACAGAATGCTTTTTAAAATCGACCATTTCACCCTTTAGACTCAGAGAATCCAGCATAAAGTGATGGATTCATACAGGCATATTCTATTATGTGCAATTTGCACACACAAACAAAAATGGAATTTCAAAGACATAGAGGGGGATGTCCTCTACTTTTTGAATGTCCCACGTAAAAAAGTACAAAGAAAGATAAAGAGAGAGAAAAGAAAAGATGAAAAGGGCAACAAAAGGGTTCAAAGAGAGGGTGTATGCAAGCGGTCAGTAAGCGTCTGACCTTTAAGTGGTGGATGATGTCGATACGCTTGTTCCGTTGATCTTTAAAGTGAATCTGCACACGGACAGGAAACTCTCCCCACCCTCGACGTGTCAAGTGGAATGGTGGCTCACTAAACACACACACACACAGTTTAAAAAGAGTCTTTCTCTCTCAGAAGAGAGAAATAAAAGCACCACAGGGATGCATATAGTCTCCTCCACTAGAGGGCACTGCCTGTTCTGTGTTGATATTGCTTGAAGCAAAAAAAAAAAAAAAACGAGCAAAATGAATCATTGCTAATAGGGAATTTTTTTTTTAAAAAGAAATTAAAACTTTTGTTCAGCAAGGATACATTGATCAAAAGTTACAGTAATTTATAATGTTACAAAAAAATATATTTCACATAAATGTTGTTCTTTTCAACTTTTTATTCACCGAAGAATCCTGAAACAAAATGATCAGTTTCCTCAAAAATATTAGAAACAAAACAGAAACAATAAATTAGAGAGGCAAGTTAACACACACCTGACTTCCACAAGATCATTGGGCTTGTAGCTAGGGTGCAGGAAGAACCAGACCTTCTTCACGAAATGATCGATACTAGGCTCTTTACGAGAACCTCGAACATACACCATCCATTTATGTGTGGACTGATCGTTCTCCTCACGTTTATCAGGAGCAATATACCTGAGAAAGAAAACATCAGTAGTCTAAAAATTAAACTCAAATCAATTTATAGTAGTATACACACAAGCTTTCACTTATTTGTTTAGGTCAGGGTTGTAGTTCAGAACCATGAATTAGAGAAGAAGAAAAAAACAGTGAACCTTCCAGTAACTATATTCAAACATTTTAAATATTTTGAAATACTTAACACTTTTCTTCAAGCTTCAGTAGGTAGCAGTTTTGCTATGTATTCATTCAGTAGCAGGAACTATAAAAAGTCAGTTTATTTGCCAAAGCTGTGAGTTTCTTTTCAGCTCAGCATGCATTGTGTATTTTCAGCAACCTGCCTGATTGTACACTTCATTTTAAGTTTCTCAGAAAAGAAAGCATCTGCTAAACACATAAATGTAGAATGCAGAGCTGTTTAGAGAGATGAACAGCTTGAGATGGTGAGTTTTTTCAGCACACTGGCCCTGAAGTAAACAGTCTCATAAAGATCTTTAGTAGCTCTGCAGGCAGAAAAAAAATGAGCTTATATCATTGCTCATATGCAGACACACACACTTGTGTCTCTCTCACGTGCTCTGAATGAATTTTATGAGGTAAAGTAGACGAGGACTGTGTGATAATGCAGAATAAATTAGGTTAGATCGCTGCCTAGGGAAAGCTAAAGCTTTGCTTTTTGCCACATAGAGGTTTATTGGGTTTCGGAAAAATAAGACTGAGAATAATACTGAAGTTATGCATTTAAAAATGAATACAAGCTCAGAGAAATAAACATTGTTTCTCATAAAAGCATTTATCCAAATAATCAATGGCTAGCATTCATTCAGGACCTTTTCTTTCTTTTTTTTGACAGTTGAACAAGAAAATTATTAAAATGAGAATTCTGTTATTTAATTACCCACATGTTATTCCAAATCTGGATGACATTCTTCTTAATTTATCAATCACTCTTTTCCATGAGATTTCAATGAATGGAGACTGTAGCGCCTCACTACAGATGTGTTATATATTCAAAGTCTTCTGAAGACATTTTTTAAACAAACACCATTTTTTACTTAAACTTTTGACATCAGGCGTATTTCACCTTGGTATGATCAAGACACTTCAGAAAGACATTCAGATTTAAAATGATATGAAAATAGAATGATTACGGAATGTTCCTTTTTGGGTGAACTATCCCTTTAAGGTTGCACTGCAGAACCGAGAATAAAGCGTCCTACTCAAGGGCACACCAGAATTGTTCAGAGAAAGAGCACAAACATCAGTGAACATCCCAGAGGTGCTAAATCAAAACTCTCTAGTGCACAAGTGCAATAACAAAGATTTAGGCCATTAGCCCTCTGGTTGTTGGGATAAAGCTGATCTACACTACAAATGATAAAATGTTTTTTAAATCATACAGGGTTCACACTACTAGTGCAAAAGACATCAAGCTAATCTAGTAAAATTGAAATTGGTAATATGAAGCATTCTGATCTATCCATGAAACAAGGGCAAGGAGACAAATAAAAGGCTACATACTTGGATACGTTGCCCACAACAATGGTTTTCTTCATGTAGAGTCGAGAAGCCTCCTCTCCTGTAGTATGGTAAGTCACATGCTGCTCTAAGGATAATGGCACACCAAATGTGTCCTACACATGGGCAAGTAATAAAAAATTGTTACTGTCAAGTAACGGCTCAGACATGTATTAAAAAGTTTTGGTAACACTTTACTTAAAGTCTTTATGTAGAATACATTATAAAAGTTTTTTAATGCATTAATTATGCCTTGTAATGTAGCTTATAATGCTAACCATACTAACTTTTTTTACTAGCAACACTATAGCCCCTCACTGAAAATTTTAGGAGCACAAACTGAAAATTTAGGGGCACACCTTAAATCGACCTGCAATGCAGTTATTCACATTTAGAGCTTTGAAGTGCTTGAAGTGCTTCAGTGAATTTCACTCTTTAAAAGGTTGAACAAACCCTGAAATTAATAATGTAAAAACATTCGACTATTTCTGCCACAATACCATGGTTACAGTTAGCGTTACTACATTAAATCCGTGGTGAATGTTGGTGATTTGTGGACAGGAAAGCATAGTTTCCACATCAGCACTGTTTGATCTGATATGGCATATAACAGAAAATTCTCCAATTAATTTAATTTTTCACTGGATCTGCCAGTGCTGTGTTGTAAAGTTGTCGCATGATCAAAGATCATCGCATGATCAAAGATCGGCCCACGATCGGCGCAGCTCAAACGAGTAGCACGATTTTGTTCTGCTTTCATTTCGTTTGATATTTCTCATATGCAACAGAAATGGCAGCTCTTATCAGTTAGGCAACGTGGTGGTCGGTCGCACCAGTGCGGCCTCTAACAAAATTAGTGGCACCGGCAGGAAAAATGGTCGCAGTCTGGAGCCCTGGTATGGTCTCACGAATAATTTTAACCACAGTTATAATACTTATCTATTAATTGTTATACCTTTAGAAAATATAATGCATTAAAAACTTTGCCAAACTGTGCCAACTTCAGATGTAACAAGGAATCTGCAAATATTATAATGCGTTTTAACTTTGGCTAATTATTTTTGAAAATATATAATGCATTATCTAACATACATTTTGACTACCTGAATACCTTTATAATGCATTATACATAAAGGCTTTGTTACCAAAGTTTTTTATATGCTACATAAGTACAACAAAATGTGTTTGATTTGTAAATAAATAAACTTGCATCATTATGTACCTTATGTAGCAATTTGCTATCAACATTTTTTGGTCTTGTTGCATTTAAAGTCAAAGTGCTGTTTTTATACTACATTGAGCATTTTTTGTATCTAAATAGATTCTTCATAAATGTTACTTAAAATTTTCTCAAAGGTTTGTTTATTAAATTATTAAGTAATCATAGAGGTCTTCGATTACTTTTCTATCTATTTTTCACATTGGGCTTAAACACCCCTGAACTATGGTAAAATCACTGTGACACAACCTTTGAGGTTTATTGAACTATTGCAGTGTTTCTGCTACATTCATTCTGTGGTAGCGGGGCGCCACACCAAAAATCATCCCTGCCGCGGCTGCAGCTTCTCAGTGACATCCGATATTGTGCGCACTATTCTGTGTTATAGTTAAGCCCCACTAAATGCATAAAACATTGTAAAGCACCCTACGGTTTTTATGCACTATATTCCAAGGTTTCTGAAGCCATTCAATAGCTTAATGTGAGGTACTAATGAATATTTAAGTTAAAGTTAATGGAAATGTATCTCTCCTCAGTCATTCTCCATTCAGCATTCAAACAGTGCGTCGCGTTCGGGTACGACAGTCAACAAGATGAAACTCACTCCAAGATCAATGTTCCTGTTTTTATACTTTATTTGTAGCAAAAGGTCTATGGTTTTTCATAAAAGTACTTTATCTTGCTGGAGTTTATTTCTGTTTCTATCATGAGTCTTTCTCCTGGGTGTCTGTTAGATCACACTAGAGTAGACTAGAGAACCCTATGAATTGTTCTTCACGCGCACAGTAAATTAAATTTACAACTGTTAAAAGAAGAGGCTCAATAAACTGTTGCATAGATATGATACACTAAGCATCAAAATATCTTCCCCTTGTTTTCTGCATTTTTCAATGCGAAGCGCTGCACGCAATGACTCCATGTTGCTTCAAGCGCATCATTCTGCACACGGGATGCGCATATTAGGCCTATAATACTTTTGGGTAAGGTTTAATGGGAATCACCCATGGGCGATGCCCCCTCCCCTGTGGAAACAGGCCTGCCACCACAGCTGGAAAAAATCCTGGATTGGAAACACTGTATTGTACTTCTAATAAAATGGGGTTTTGCAGCATTATTACTATATTCTGAAAACCTATTAAAGCCTTATGTTCTGATAGTGTGTGGGCCACTAACCTTTCCTGTGTTTCTGCCGGGTCGTCGTTCACGTGGAGCCCCGTCCTCTCTCCCGCTGTCTGTCTCTCTCTCCCCAGCTTCCCCATGCTGGCTGAGGGACTCGGTCTCAGACTGGACCTGTGATGGCGTCTCTGAATTCTGGTTCAGTGGAGACGAGGAGCGGGAGGGGGAATCCAGGAAGCGCTTTATGGCAGGGTGGTTAAGAACAGATGGGTCACTCTTAGTGGCCTGGAAGCAAATGAAATCAGTGATCAACTGTTTGGGCTTAAAGGAACTTTCTACAAAGTAGCAACAAAACTGGATGTTTATTCATGTAGAATGAGAAAAAACAGACATTTTCTGTTTTGTTTTTTCACATTAAGAGAGCAAGAGTGTTTGCACAATTTTTTGTGGCCTTAGTTCCAGCAGTATTAAATCAAATTTAAAATGATGGAGAAATATATAACTACCTCCTTGTTATTTCGTGAAGTAAAGTACAAGTCTCTACTCATTTCAATTGAGAATACTATCTCAGCATCCTTTTATGAGCACTGTTTATTTATATCACACATTAAAGCTAAGCTTTTAAAAACTCACAATGTACATTATAGGCTCTAAGCTCACAGTGTCCCAGACCAATATTTTAATGATTAATAAAAGATGAATCACTGTCTGGCCATCTGAGATTTCAATATGGACCTAAAGGTTAGGATCATGATTTTTCAGAAGTATTAGAGAACGCAGTGTCTATGTATCAGCACCATTTGTTGTTTGCTTTTGACATCTGATAGAGCATTTGGACCTGGAAACAGTGATGCGTGATGTCAGACTTAACAAGTGGATTCATTTAAAGATGCTAATTATGTACATAGAAACAATATATTTGGAAGAGGTTTTTTTTTTACAGAATCATGGGTATGTTTTTCCAACAGGAATTCCACTGTTGAATGACTTTAGGCTGATTTAACAAAAGCATGCAACATCGAATAACAATCTCATCACTCATAGTAGGTCTGTCTTTAAAGGTTTAAAAATTATTGTTCAAAATCAATTCCCCTATGGAGAAAATAAATGGGATTTTTACTTCTGTTTCATTCTATAGACAAAATGTATCTCTACACATTACCTCAGGGACTTTAGGCTGGCCAGCATTGGCATAGTAGTTTGCAACAATGCAAGCTCTGAGCTTGTCCATCATTCTCCTGGCCTCATTCAGCCTCTGAAGAAGAAAAAACAGATGAAAATAATAACAGTATTAATGGCAACATCAAAGTAAATCTTTTTTCTGATCTATTTATAGTGATTCATATATTTTATTACAATTTTATATTCATATTAAAATATTATATTTTTGTCCATACAAGCAAATCACCTCACTAAACCCTTATTTAAACCACAAACAAAATATATTTCATAACCTTGTGAAGAGACATCTCATCATTACTTTTGGAATCTTTTGACCTAAAGCAGCTGCTTTAAAGGAGAACTCCGGCGCAAAATGAACCTTTGGTCTAATAAAACATTGGTACCTAGTCAACCGTTCTCTGAGATTTGTTTTCATGATAATCGAATGTAAAGAGTTTTATCTCTAAAAACTGTTTAGCGTATAACGCTAGTAATGGGGGCATATAATAAGTAAAAAGAAATCGCTAGTTTATACCACTAACAAGGCTCAAAATAGCCCCACACGAACACAGTAATATAATGAGGGTCCCTACATGCAAAACGAAGCATTGAGAACTTTGTAAGTGTACAGACCGTTTAATAAGAAGATAAAGATAAAGACAGTCTACTTCGTGTATAAAGACAGGAGCCATCTTTGGAAAACAGTCTCGACTAGTCAAACCACGAACGACGTGCTAAGTGAGCTGAACAGTATGAAGTTCAGTGAACTTCTGAACTGTATGAATGGCGTTCGTGGTTTGATTACTAGCGTTATACGCTAAACAGTTTTTATAGATAAAACTCTTTACATTCGATTATCATGAAAACAAATTTTAGAGAACGGTTGACTAGGTACCAATGTTTTATTAAACCAAAGGTTCATTTTGCGCCGGAGTTCTCCTTTAACTAACGCGTTTCACTAATAATCACTGCTAATGATGGGTGAACTTCAGTCCTTTCTTTGAAGCCTACAAAAGTTTACATTTAAATACTAACATACAAATAGGAAACAAAAATCTGGAATACATTACACAACTTTTTCCAAGATTTTTGTCCAGACTTACAGTCTGGAAGATTCTACACTAGTTGCTGAATGTCAGAGCTTGCAATTGTATAATGCCTAGTGTTTTAAAATCTTTTCCGATTTTAAAAGTTGTGCAGTGTATTCCAAGTATTTATATAGACTTTTAAATAAAATATTGACGCATTACCCATAAGTGAATGTAGTTTCTCAGTACTTTTTACTCTCCTCATTAAAAGTACTTTTGTCCTAACAAAGTACTGCTAGCCTAGAAATAAGATAAAGTTCTGTCCTGAAGTCCAGTCCACATAATTTTGAGACATACTGTAAAGATTAGGTGAGTGTTGGACAGACAATTACCTGCCCGATGACCTCGATCTCATGCTCTTTATTCTTCATCTCAAGAGAAAACTGATCCTTGATGATGGCATCAATCTTCTGCACTGCAGCATCACGGGCTGGTAAGAAAATCAAACAAGCAGATTAAAAAAATTAATTCACTATTAAGTAAACCACTGTGGTATACTTTACATCACTGTTAGGAACCTAGACTTACCATTTTGCTCCACCACTTTGCTCCTCTTGCTCTCCTGCACTTGAGTGATGTCCTCATAGTCAGGATCTTTGTCCTCTATTTTCCTTTTCACCCCAGACATGATCACTCATTGGCTGGACTGCAGACAAAATATACAACATGACAAATAAACAACAACTAACTTATTCTACAGACACACAGGGGTTGTGTCTCAAAACTTAACGTTAGCTGCCTAACGTACTTGATTTCTTGTAATTCCCAAAAATGCGTCCTGGGTAGGCAACTTACTAGGTTTTGAGACACAGACCTAGTATCTAAGCATGATACAAGTGTCATTATATTTCCTTGACAAACTGCTATTAGTTGTTGCAGAGGTTTAAGAATACGAAAAACTGAAAGAAGACGCTGCTAATCTGACATACACACACACTAAGCTAAATAAAACAACAGCTTTTTAAGCAGTTATTGCAAAACTCTCATCACTGACACTTTACTAAACTGAGCAAAATGTGACGTAAACACGCACAAAAGTTGTAGGTGTGTTTAATTACACGTTAAACCTACGCTGAATGTGATGGTGAGGTGTTTAAAGGTGAGGTGTTTAGCCGTTAGCTTCTCTTGGTCTCGCGCACAATAAAATCTCGCGCGGACACACGAGCTCGTGCAGAGCGCGTTCCCGCTCAGGAAAGAGCGCAGCGAGCGCGCGGCCTGCAGAGGTTTTCAAAAAAGGGTCGAAAGCAGGGAGTGCTAGGAGGTCATTGTTTAGAGAAAAACTGTAGGCCTATGTAAAATAAATAAATAAATAATGCCTTAAATAATATGTGTAACAGTACAGTTCTAACATGAATAGGAAACAAATGTAATAATGAAACTTCTTTTTTTCCAAATAATGTTTTTACATATAGACTAATATAATTTTTTCACAATATAAATTGGGTCTTTATACAAGAAACTGTTTAGATGGCCTTTAAGTTTCAGGGTAAGGGTCCCTTGCATGAGGATAATCATATCTGGGTGTACGAAACATCTAAAAGATTGAAAATCCCTGAGCATTATTGTATTGAACCTGTACCTGCGCAAGGAACTAAAATTAACTCTGCATAAACAGTTCAACAATAGCTATTAACACACACACTGACTACAACTTAAAATCATACATTTAGGCTTTCAGTTCAAATTTGCCAGAGCAAATAAAATATGTTTTGGTAAAAATTTAGCCCCAGACTAGTGTATATGCCAGAAAATAGATAGAATTTTTTGTTGGTGGTGGATCCAATCTGAACCTAATACATTCAAGAAGAGTTAGGCCATGCTATACCCGAGCCTGACCAAAGGGTGGCGCTGAAAACCACATTTACATCAACATCTCACCAAGAGTTAATAATGTGATCCTGCCTTCTTATACTGTCAATGGATCCTGCTTATGCATGTTTTAAACAGCAAAAACCACACATCTTATGAAACGCATTTTTAGTTTTTTGTAATTTCTCATGCATGTCCTCATTATACTTCCATGGTAGGCCTACATGATAAAAATATATGACATTTTTCATATTTATCATACCATGACCACTTTGCATTTTCACATTTAACCCCTTTTCCTTGTTTCTTACACCTGAGTCAGTCATCTGTTCCAAACAGTAAATTAACACATCATCTCTGGGGGCCATTCATCACCTGAGGGCCTTTACTTTGACAGAATAATGAACTGAGAAGACCTGAAAAATTCCACAGGTTTTGAAGTCTCATGCTTGTTGCTGGCCAGGAATGTGATCGTGAATGTCTTCTTATTTCCTTTCACAAAACGACAACTTGGTAGCAAGTTTCATTCGTCACAACAGAGCAAACAAAGTCAATTTCATTTAGCTTTATTCAGATTTACCAAAGGCAGACACTTTTAACAATGGCAATTGTCTCAGGGCATATAGCATTTAAACAGTCAGAAAGCTAAAAATTAACAGTGGCAAGAAAAAATGAAGAAGAGACCTTGAGAGGAATCAGCACTCAAAGAAAGGTCTTTCTTTGTTCTGCCCTTTCGCTGATAATAAAATAATAAGGTTTTCGAGGTCAACTTCAATAAGGAGAGCTGTCTCATAAGTGCTGCAGAATACAGATTTTGATAAATATTATAATTGTTTATTTTTAAATATGCCTTTAACTACGGGTACTCTCCACTTTTTACATTCTGAGGATTTCCCCTCAAAATTAGCACAGAAAATGCAAAAATGTCTGGGCCTATAGGCATGAGCTGAGACATGCAGACATGTACAGGGCAAACTGTTTGGAGTCTTGACCAGTTGTAAAGTTTGTCATGTGATAGGACGACTGTCCATAACGAATTTAACAAATGCCAGGTATTAACCCTGCAGGTAAGAAAACTGTAAGCTAACTGGGGTTTTTTTCAATTAACACATGTTTTTAGTAGTTTTAGTTTTAGTTTACAATTATAACCTGACTTGCCTTGACTAGAGTATGAGGAATATGGTGCATATAACTTGGAAATCCTTTCATAGGAATTTCCATAGAATCTTGAAGACTGCACAAATGAATGTGTTTCCTCATGCCTGAAGAATTAATGAGCTGTACAAACACAGAGCACTACAAACATTCTTCATGCTTAAGATATAATTATGAATATAAAATGACAACATACAGCAAATATGGTGCATGAAGCACTTTTGCAGTTTTACAATTTAAGGTCTATTATATTTTTGGAAAATGTCCAGTGTTTTTTATGCTTTGGCTCAATTACAACAACAGTTTCATTCCAGATAAATGACGTGATGGTATTTTAGGTTTAGCGTCATTTTGAGTTTCTATTGGAACAGGAATACCAGGATATACTTATTTCAACCACAACTCTTGGAATAGTTTTAGCATGTTATTAAATGTGGTAAGGTTAATGTATTTGGTCTTGGCGGACTAGATCTGCTACGCTGCTGCTGCAGAGCAAGTATTTGCTACTGCTAATAGATACACAGAGCATGCAAGATATGCTGCTGCTGCATACATAGACAGAAATAATTCCTGTAGCAGATCTAGGCAGGTGGAGCTGGGGGAGGTGGAGGATTTCAGAGGAACTCTGATGATGCGCTGCAGGACTAGCTTACAACAAACAATAAACCAGACTATTTAAATGTTGAGCAAGCAATCTCATTGGCTGCATGATAACCAGAGGCCAATCATCTTGTGCCATGCAGTAATCATTTCCAAGTAAAGGATGTCAACCTTGAACACTCTCGAGTTTGACTGAACTAGATATGAATAAGCTGGCTGAAAACCAACTCAGAGCTGAATGACCAGTTCAGTCAAGAATCAGATTCCTGATGTATATTACAACAGTTACAAAAATACCACATCTAACTCAGAAAAAAACACAATATAAAGCTGGTTTATTATATTTATTTAAAAAAAGAAGTGTAAAAGTACACATAATGGTAAAATAACATTTACAAAAACCTTAGAACAGTAAAGCTGATAATAATTAAAATGATTGAATGGAAGAAATCAACAAATCACATATGTATATGAAAATATATAAATACATACATACAGACACGCATATCTTTTATCATTGCAGGCAGAAATGGCGATGCAGTGCTTTGCCTTTGAGTAAACTATCTGCCAGCATCCTGCCTGACCTGTATTGCAGAAAATGAAACCAATACTATGAATCTAATGTAAAGTAAGTAAATGTCTGTTTCCAGTACTTATGAGCACTAGAGCAGAGACTAATGATCTAACTGCAAAAACATGAAAACAGTTCCAAGGTAGTCTTATTTGAACTTGCACATTCACGCAAACACGCAATAATTTTTCCGGCAGTCCAACTCTAAAGGAATCAGATGTAATCTACAGCTATGAGCATTTTTCACCAAACACAACATAAAATACCAGATAACATTAAAAACATAACAAAAGAGCAAAATGTATTTACACTGAGATATATTACTAACACTAGTACATACAAGTGCATGATTGGGGCTCTGCTTAAAAATAAAAAAAGATCAGAAAGGCACGTCCTGGTTGTCACAAAGATGATGAGATGCTTAAATACAGATATGATACAAAGAAGAAAAAAAAATACAATAATTCACAGCTGTACGGTTCATCAAGAACCTAAAAGAACCAGACGTGACATTTCATTGACCTAAATCAGAGCTGTCCATCACTGAGCTCCTGCTATGAGCCTTAGGTTTTCAAGTGCTTAGAACACAAAAACCTCCTTATGAAAACCTCTTACAGCATGTTTGATGTATTATTTAAGTGCTTTCTTTTATTAAATAAGCTCAGAGGTTTAATATGATGTAGAAAGAGTAAATAGCGCGTTTCGGTCTGCAGACTACTTCTCCATGTCAAGAAATCGTTGTCAAAATTTAGGAGTAATGATAGAAAACAACAGTAATAATAACAGAAATAAAAAGGTTTAAGGCATAAACAAATGTACATTTACAAATAAAAAAGAAAGAAAAAAATGGCAGCATCACAGCATCTAAGCGATTACTCCATCAGATTTGACACATTCTCTGAATCTGTGTTATTTTAGTTATCAATATTTAGCTTTTATTTTTATATTTTTAAATGTTCATGTTAATTTTAGTTTAATGTTTAGTAATTTCATTATGAGCTTTTGTCATTTTGTTACTTTTTTTATGTTGCTATTCAGGTTTAATCGTTTTATTATTTTAGTTTTAGTTTCAACTAATATTTACATTTTATTTTATTTCAGATTTATTTCAATGGACCATTTTCACAGACTGTGATGATGATGAGTTTCCACAGTAATCAACATCACAAATCTAGTAAAGTTGTTCATATTTTCTTTTTTTTTCTTAAATGTATAATGCTATAATTTATGTGTTTTACATTACATCGGCAGTAAATAAAAAACGAATCAACACTTTTGCAAGGGTGTTTATAATACAACGGCTAAGAAATGAACGGCAAATTTGACATCTTTCTCTCTTCTGACTGCTGTAATCAGACTCTCTATATTTTTTCCCTCTTTTGGAAAGTCGTGGAAGCGCCATCACGGATTTTTTATTTTGTTATTGGAGCAAACAGGAATACATAAATTATATTTCCTGTCATCTCCCCTTCACCACTTTGATGACTTCCACGTCTGAGAACTGAGAAATGTGAGAAGTGTCCATTAACAGAAATATTTTTCATAGTTTTCATTTACTATCTAAATGCATTTCAGCTATGAGGAAGGTTATGCATAACATCCGTCTTCCAGAGAAACGAATGCAGGAAACTCTGCCAAACAGCTTTGGCATGATGAAAAGAGCACATCTGGTTATGCATGTTCAGACGAGGCCATGTTCGGGAGTTCGCATGTGCGTTAGTGGATGCTATCAGGCTTTGCGTTGTTTCTCACTGAAACGGTGTATGGTAACACAGCCATGGTAGGAGATAGGACGAGGCATAGCAGCCGTGGATGTGATGATGCCAGAGGCCGGGTCATAGCACACAATGTTGTCAGATGCGTCCCCATGTTCTCCCCGTCCACCCAGGATGTAGATCTTTCCGTTACAAATTGATATCCCGCAACTCTCCTAAACACACACAGACATACAATAATAAAATCAGTATATGGGACAAAATGACAGGAACGTTTGACTTTTTGGTTTATTAGCAGCTGTGCTTCAGGTACCTGTCTGCTGAAGGAGTGGCCCACATGCATCCAGTGGTCCTGTGAAGGATCGTAGCAGTAGATGGACTTGGTGAGGCCCCCGCACACGTAGATGACGTTATTGAGAGAAACGGCTGAAATATTGGGTTTGGTGAAGGGAATACACGCCCTCAACTGCCAGCTGTCTGTCTCTGGGTCATAACACTGGACCTGAAACACATATTTGTGTAGAAAGAACAGAAAAAGTGTGTGTTATAAAAGGATTCAAATTCTAAACTATATAAAGTACTTCATTTAATAGTGTTATTATAATATTATTTATATACAATAGTAATCTTTTGTGACGTTATCATGTCATTATGTCATTATTATTATTAGTTTTAAGTTATTCTTTTATGTTTATGAAGATGTCATTTTTTAAATTTCAGTTTTATTCACTTATTACAGTTAACTAGGCAACTTTTTTTTTCTACAGTAATATTTATATTTCAACTATTTCAATTAATTATTGTCAATGAATCAAATAAATATAGTTATTTAAACTCCAGAAGAACTAAATCCAAACTCCAGAAGAACTAAATCCAAAATAAAAAAATAATTATATATATATATATACACACACACACACACTCATACATGGTATACATAAACACACATGCATTTTTATATATTCTTGTTCCTGTGTGTAGAAATTAAACTCACACAAAAGTTCCTTTTTTTTTTACATGAATATGCAGGTGTTATAACAGTGATCAACTACCATATTCACAATTTCCTCATTGCCATCAGCGTAATGCCAAATATATTGAGCTGAAACCAGAGAACAGGCCCTGAGGGTGAGGAAACAGAACCAACTAGTATTAAATATATGCATTCTTCAGTGCAAGCAATCTTTCAAGCTGATGTATAGATTTAAAAAAGCATGACAATCTGGATGTCACCGAAGACACGCACTCTGACAGAGAGTAAAGATGTATTGTCGAGCAGACACCATTTGGAAACTCATTTTGTGGAAGAGAGCTTTGTATTAAACTAGATCAGCTCCTTCTCTTTCTGTTCCATATGGCAAGTAAAGAATGCAGTAATCTGAGCACTAGAAAAATCAATGAGAGAAACCTATGTGAGATGTTATCCGAGATGGCACCAGTGTCTGAGGACAATAAGCTCACGACGGAGGTCCACCTGTTCACTCGGTTACAGACCACCTGCACAAACACACACATTCACTCCCCATCTGCCCTGCCATTAGCAGCCCTTCTGTTCAAAAAGATGCCCACACTCGAGGGGTTGCGAGGCACAAAATAAAGGTGAGCTTAGCAGGACCCTTCTCATACCCAAAAGTCTGGGGTTATCACTTTTTGTTTACATTAATGCTCGTTCAGCAAGAGTTATCAAATGTTACAGTAAAAACCATTTATAACAAAACAAAAGATTTCTATACCAACTAAATGCTGTTCTTTTGAACCTTATATTCAAAATAATCCGGAAAAGTTTTCCACAAAAATACTAAGCAACTGTTTTCATCATTGATAATATTAAGAATGTTTCTTGAGCAACAAATCAGCATATTAGAATGATTTCTGAACGATCATGTGACACTGAAGACTGGAGTAATGACACTGAAAATTATTTGTCAGGAATAAATAACATTTTAAAATATATTCAAACCTCTTCCAGAGGTAGTCGAAAACGCATTTTGACCGGACTGCTTTCGTTGCGTCGAATGCGTTCGAACAGCCACAAAAGACCTCCAACTCTCCGCCTACTGACCGAATGCTTAAACATTATGGGAAGCGTGCTAGCCAGACAGTATTTAAACGTTTGTCGGCTCGAGACCCAAGTTTGGCTTGAAGAGGAAAAACGCACCAAGCACAATGTTCTCTCACAATTCCTGATTTCTAACACGCACTCACAGCGTTCGGCGTGGTCTTGCGACTGTCAGAGCAGAAACTAAATCTGATGTTCTCCGTATGTTTTTGCGTCGTCTCTGGGCGCATTCATATTTAAATTGAGGGAGCATAGTTTGTCCATTAGATTGAAAGATCTCAAACAGGTATGTGTCTGCTTCGTCTACTTGTGATCCGATCGTCTAAACGCATCTTAATACCAGGTGTAAACAAGGCGTGCGTTACAGGTTAGTTAAACTCTCTTGCTCTGGTAATGGTCTATTTGCTTCATAAGGCATTGCGTCAAGGAGGAAAAAAACATGACAGTATCATTTAGACGTGACTAATCTTTTCAAGTTGGAATGAGCATGTGGTTTATTCCAGGTAACTTCCTTTGAGGAAAGGAAGGACAAGGCAAAAAAGCAGTTTTTATTTGATGAAAGGCATCATCTATGTCAGTTTTTAATAAACAAATGACACCAATACTTTTTTTTCCCTTTAATGCAGCTAGTCAAGAGCACTCATTGGAAGGGTCTGCCACCACTTAAAAGTCACCTGGCATCAACTGCATTATCCGTGCTTAAGCTGAAGATTAAAGACCAAAGATTTTTGTTTTGGATCAGCTCTGCCTAATTTTATATTGTGTGTTTGTTTAGTGCCGTTTCTCAGTCACCTTATTGGAGCAGCCGTTTTCATCAGGTTGTCCTCCGATGACGAAGAGTTTTCCCGCACAGCTGGTGACCGCCGGAGAGTAGACGGCTTCTTTCATAGGGGCCACCTCGGTCCAGCGGTTGGAGAAGGAGTCATACACCTCCACGTTACTGAGACAACACTGCCCATCATAACCTCCAACTGCATACACCTGCAGGATACATATACAGATATGAAATATATATATATATATATATATATATATATATATATATATATATAGGCCTATATATGGGTGTGTATTCAATTATTTATTTGTCATGTAATCCATCACAGAGATCTTAAATAAATCAACACTATCTTTTCCCTAGCTCATGGCTGATGTTCAAGGACAATATAAAAATGGTCTCTGTAGCCACTCAAAAACAAACACTCCTCATATCCTCTCCACAAACCTCTATATCCTCAAACTGACACCGCAGAGGAAATGTGGAGGAGCCAGGATAACAACATGACGACACCAACCTACATTAAAGCTGTTAAACGGGAAACCTGTTCAACAGATTGCAGTTGCCTTAGGCCTAAATTCATGTGCAAACACACATACAGACAGATGACCTCTGACCTAGGAGAGTAAAGTTCTCTCATTCACGCTCTCTAATGATTTAAACTCTGTCACACCCTGTCCTCAGTGACAAATGGCATTCATACCAATTTGCCTTGGTAAAAATTAATAAATAAATAGGATAAGAATTTGAACCCCACTATCTTTGCACGCTAATAACAAATCATTTTATACAGGAAGGCACAAACAAGATAAGAGAATGATGGATGGATATAAAGGTAGATGGAATGAAATCATGTTAGATGGCTGACTCATTCTTTGAATTGTAGTTGCTATCCTGTAAGTGCAGGTGATCATATTTCAGCAAAACAATAAAGAGGTTCTTCGGAAATTAGGAGAGTCTTTAAAATGACACCACCTGCATACAAGAACCAAAAAAATGCCTCTGCAGTACAAATGTGGGCATAACAACATGTAACAAATAACACTAAATGAAATGCTTGGGATAGTTCACCCAAAAATGTTCCAAACCTGTATGAATTTCTTTCTTCTGCTGAACACAAAAGATGATATTTTGAGGAATATGGGTAACCAAACAGTTGATGGGCCCCATTGACTTCCATAGTATTTTTTTTCCATACTATGGAAGTCAATGGGGCCCATCAACTGTTTGGTTACTGACATTCTTCAAAATATCTTCTTTTCAGCAGTGTTCATCAGAAGAAAGAAATCCATACAGGTTTTGAACAATGTGAGGGTGAGTAAATGATGACAATTTTCATTTTTGGGTGAGCTATCCATTTAAAAGAAAACCTATAGAAAAAAAAATCGAATGGAAGATGGAATGAATTAAATATGTAAGGGATAGTTCACCAGAAAACATAAATTCTGTCACAATTGACTAACTCATGACTAAACTCATTGACTAAATGTCATTCCAAACATGTGTGACTGACTTTTTTCGTGGAGCACAAAGACAGTGGTGTAGAGTTTATACCGGCCCAGTGGGGACAGGGACCCGCAATGTGTCAATGGGGTCACAGTGAGCCTGCTACGTCACTGGCAATCAACAAACTTCTTAGTTGTTCCTCATACAGTTATGACATGGGCCCGACTGACCAGTCAGACTACGCTTTTCAGAAGCGTTCAGCGTTTTAAAACTGAGCGTTCAGACAGAGGGTGAAAACAGGTGTTGCAACAATGTAAATTATAAGAAAAATAACGAGTTTTGAAAAATAATTTATGTATTCTAGTAGACCCCATAAAAAAAATTTGTGAACCTGTTAATGAGCATTACAGAGGTTTTTTTTTAAATTGCGTTCCCCTGAAGAAAAAGTCATACGGGTTTGGAACAACATGAGAGTGAGTACAGGCTCAGATACACTTCAAGCAGAATCGAAACAAGAACTGATGTGACGTCATTTCGAACAATATCAGGCCAAAATGAAGTTCGTTCTGGGAGTTTGAAACAGCTTGCCAAAGCTAACTCTCCGGAAAAGTTTGCTACGGCTGGTAAACACCTTTGTATTACCATTGGTCTGTGGCGATTACGTAATAAGTAGGTGTGCGCTGAGGCTCCACCTTCTTTCACGTCAAAATCTTTTCCAGTTCATTTATCCTGTTCAGTCCGTCGTGGTCAACACACTGGAGAGCTGCTTTATAGTAGAAAATGAAGTTGTACTTCTGATGAAACGAGACACTGACACTGTTTTTCCATGTTTAAATACAGTAAAGCTGCTTGATTGTAAGCAATCTATTGAATAAAGTGCTATATAAATAAATGTGACTTTACTAGAGTGCCGAATTGCAGAGCTTGTGCAAACATATCCACGTTGCTATGATCAGATGCTTTTCTTGTGCTTCACTAAAATGCTTGGCGTTTTCCCAATTTTGTTGTGAGTTTATTTTGTTATTGAAAGGAAAGCGCACAGCACATAATACATATTCATCTAACCGTTGCTCTCAGCAGTGTGGGTGGCGTCAGATGTTCGCTAACAGTACAGTATATCGTTGCTCACTTATTTTGAACTTCGTTTTACCCCTAAGCAAAGAACTACAAGGAACGTTGCCGTGAGTACACCGGGGCCTTAAATATGAACAAAATTTCTATTTTTGGGTGAACTACTTTTTTAAAAAAAAAGGAGGATTTCAAATGAGTTTCCATTTTAAAGCAACTACAAACATCCTGTAAATCATGCAAACGTGCTGTAAACAACCAAAGAGGAGGACAGGCACTGGGCGGACAGATAAACACACATAGAGGAAGAGAGAGAATAACAACTGTTTTCCAAGGAAAACAGATTCTCAAGAGATCTTTATGTGCGTGTCTATGCCTCTCTGGGTGTACGAACAGAAGAAATCTATTACATCCAAGCAGGCAGAATGTTATACCCCCAGCATGTGTAATGAAATGCATATGTCTCAAACATTTACAAACACCCAAAATTGAATACAGTATCAAAAGACCATCAAAACACTTTTCATGAGTAATTACAGAAAGAGGATCTTGATTCTGCATAAGACAAATAAAACATACAATAACGGGACAGCTAATTTCTACATAATTATCAATCAAATGAGGTCAGATTACAACAGCACAATCTGATTAGAGCTGTAAACATCTGATCGTAACATCAGTCCTAAACACGCACTGAAAGCCTGGATATTACAATGCCTAAGTGACAACTGTACACTTTTTTAAAAAAAATCTGCACTGATTAATTTATAATGTAAAGTTTCATGCTGCAAAAACGGTCAAATTGTTTGGTAACACTTTACTTAAAGTTAAATATAAAATAATGCATTAGATTAGTATTTTAATGCATTAATTATGCCTTGCAATGCACCCTTTAATGAATTGTATGGTCTCATGAATAATTGTAACCACAGTTTTAATATACCTATAGAAAGTATAATGCATTATTTAACAAAGAATCTGTGAATATTATAATGCATTTTAACTTTGGTTACAATTATTTATGAAACAATATAACACATTATAACACGTAATGCCTTATACATAAAGGCTTTAAGTAAAGTGTTACCAATTGTTTTTGTCTCGTTTTAAGCATAAACCACACTAAATGCTGTAAAACAAAAAAGAAAAATTTGACAATAGGATACAATTTGTTTTTTAAATATCTTATGCAATTTGTTCCCGTTTAGTTGTTTATTTGTTTGTACTGGAAAATAAAATGATCTTTACTGAAATTGTTCTTTCTGTATGCATAATTGATTTAAATATGGATAATGTGTTGTTATTGGTCTATTCTTCTTTAATGAATGGTTAACACGTTTTACCAAATACACACAAGAGAGGAAACCAACTGCAGCAAGAGATTGTCATTTGTTAATTTTAATTATATGGCACATCAAAGGCTGAAATTGTCCACAAAAACATTTGCTGGAGTCGAAAGTAAGTGGAGCAAACATTAAGTGTATTAAGCTGAAATATTTGAAGATTAGGGAGAAGAAAGATAAGAAGAATTCAGGGGAACTACATTACAGGGCTAATTATGATAAGGAAAATCAAAGGAAGGGTGGGGGGAAAAAAAGATAAATAAATAAATAAAAATGTAACTAAAGCATTATGGAAGTTAAAATTTAATTTCTAAAAAGTAGCCATGTATTTGAACCAATTAAAAAAATGTCCAAGCAACATTGAAATCACAAATATTTTAGTACATTAGATGTGTAACCCGTGCAACACAAAGCAAATCCTGCATAATTTTCTCCAAACAGTTACACTGCTCTAAAGGATGTGTTCCTCTGATTTAGGAAATGGGACACTGGGACTGGAAACACTCACACATATGCACACCACACTCTCTCTCTCTCACCTTCCCCAGTAGGACGGTCATCTTGTGTCTCCAGCGCCCCTTATTAAGAGAGGCCACTCTGATCCAGACGTTGAGCTGGGAGTTATACATCCACACGTAACTGCTGTTGATGCGTCCACCTGTAAATAATAACCAAAACATTACCAAGCAGCAAGAGCAGGCTCTGTGTGTTTGTACACCAACTTAACCTTATTTTGGGGACAAATTTATATCAAAAACTGCATCAGGCAGTTGTGGCCTAATGGTTATAGAGTCTGACTTGTAACCCGAAGAAGGTCACGGGTTTCGAGTCTCAGTACCGGCAGGAAATTAAGGTGGGGGGAGTGAATGAACAGTGCTCTCTTCCCCTCTCATTACCCACAACTGAGGTGCACTTGAGCAAGGCACCTAACCCCCAATCACTCCCCAGGTGCCGCAGTAAAAATGGCTGCCCACTGCTCAGTGTGTGTGTGTGTGTGTGTGTTTAAAACTCACTGCTGTGTGTGCGCACTTGGATGGGTGAAATGCAGAGAACAAAAACCCCCCACAAACAACGATCGTGATGGCAATCCATAGGACCCCAGTGGAAGAATCAATGTCTTCTGAAAGAAAACGATAGGTCTGTCTCTGTGTGTGTGTCTAAGAAAATAAGTATTTTTCTTTTTTACTTTGTTAAATTATAAAGCATTGCTTCTGGTCTACAGTCATACGAGCGTTCATGAGAGGGACGTTGTGATGTAAGCGAGTCGTGAAGCTCTCACGAGAAGTAACACGGAAGCACAGAGGACCACCATTTCTCTTGTGAGCTTCACAATGCTATAATATGGGTTTTTCCAAGTGTCAAACAAGCAGCACCCATTCAATGCCATTATTTGGACTTACAGAGATGGAATATTTTCCTAAAAATTTTCATCGCGTTTATCTGAAGAAAGAAACTCATATACATAAGGGATGGCACGAGTGAGTAATGATGAGAATACTTTCATTTTTGGGTGAACTATTCCTTTAAGTGTCCAAATACTTTTTGGGGCCACTGTTTAGTTATCAACCACTAGCAGCTTTTTTTTTTTTGTGGTCAAGAATTTCAACATTGCAAACCCACAAACATGTTTTTAGTTCTCAGTTTGAGAAGACACAATGTCTGTAATTACACAAACCACAGTGCTTCACTTGTGTTCCTGTTAAACAGAAATGCTCCCTCTGATCTGAACATCCTTTCTTGTTGTCATATATGTTTATCTAAACCTGCTGAGGGCTGTTCTATTCTGTGCCACTTCACATCTGACCCAAATGGCTGGTTATCATACAAACAGCAGGTCTGAGGCAAGCTCTGACAGTCCTTCTCTCCCACACACGCTAAAGACCTGGCAGCAGGCCGTTCCACTTTAATTCTGTTCATAGACTTAGCTAATGTAGGTGTCAGAAGTTCTCAAATAGCACATGAGGCCCTTCCTCCCTCTCAGAGTCCCTTCAAGTTAAGTTGGTGCACTAGCTGGGCATCTTGGCAACACCTTCATTCAACTATTTTCGGTGCAGGAAACGCTGTTATCATAAGACTTTGCCTTTTAGCTTATATAATTGAACGCACATGCATTTAAGAGTAAACATACTAAAAATAAGCAGCAGAGAAAAAAAAGGAGAAAGGGGAAGCCCAAAGAAAGAAAAAGCAGGGGTTTTTGAGGAAGTACGAGCACCACAGTAAGAACTAAAGTGCTCATAAACTCCATTAGCGGAATAGCTGAGCAACTGTCTGGTAAACAAAGGCAGAGTCAAAATCTCTGTCTAATTAAAGAGGATGTGTTTGTCATTTCCTCTAATACTGAGTAAATATAATAAAGCCTGGAACCAGTCCTTTTAGTTTGCTCTTCTGTCATAAATATCCCCTGACAAAAAACATCAGGCCTTTGTGACATTCATTCAGACTGAAGACCGGACAAACCAGCATTTAAGATGGAGTCAGTCTCCTGCCGAGACTTCACGTTGTCACAGAGATTGCTTAAAAACAGGATGCAAAACCTGCAGGTGAACAGTAAAGCTACTCATTAGCAGAAACATTGCTAGACATGCTTAAGGGATGTAGCTTAAAACATTTAGGATTATCCTAAATGGATTTGAAGCACATTTAGGGCTTGGATAAGTGCTAAATTGGTTGCCAATTTTAATATTTTACAAAAATACAATTCTTTTCAGCATTCATAACATTTCTTGCAAAATCATTGCAAACATCAAGTCAGAAACAGTATTGGATCTTGGCATACACAATATAGTCAATAAGTATGGTTCCCTAGACCAGGGTTGCCAGGTTTTCATAACAAAACCAGCCCACTTGCAATTCGGAAACCTGCCTGATTGTGGCCAAAACCATGTCCAGTAGCCCAATCGTGTTCAGTGAGGATACTCTGTAAAAATTGGGTTCTGTGTGGTAAAAATCGTGCTCCCGTGGTTTGGGGGTGGACTTGGTTCGCTACAACCCGCAGACTACGGGGAAAACAAAAAAACCCATGTCAACAGTATAAAAGTAGCGGAATTGTCAACACTGCCATGAACACGCATTCAAACTGCCTTATAAAAAAATATGTAAATATTTAATTCTATTCCTTTAATTGTGAAACTGTACAATTTCATTTAGTTCACTGTCTGTAGAAAAATAATTAATGTTACACCATGGTCTGGGTGAATACTCGATTCTGATTGGCTGCAGGGTGTCCATTAAAAAGTGATAGAGGACACCTAGTAAAGGAGTTCTGGTGAAATTGACCGTTTACCGTTCGATATTAATAAATAAATGCGCTGGCTACATCAGCTGTGAGTAACCATAGCAACAGGCAGTCAAAGTAAAGTAAAACAAACATCTAGTTAGCCGTTATACTATGCCTACTGTGTGTTTTAATTATAGGTTTTAAAAAACAAACAAAAGTGTAACGCCCATGGCTAGACAAGCCTAACTTACATGAAAAAAAAAACACTTTAACTTTCTGGCTCGTAAGTTAGCTAAACTGAAGGGTTCTACGAGCTGAGCGGACTATAAATATCTCCGGTTGCTAAATAAACCGTCAGGCGTAACCAGGGAAACCAAGTTATTGTTTGTAAAAACTTTAGATTTCGATTGTAAAACTAATTAAAATATAAACTAATGTTTTAAAAATTGTGTTATTTGGCAAGTGACCATGGTATAAGCGGGTTAATGCCCGTCGAGGTGTCCATTGTCTAGGTATTAATGGACTTCGGCGGAGGCAACCCACGCCTCTCTGTCGTCCATTAATACCGGACAATGGACACCTCGACGGGCATTAACCCTTATCAATAATCCTGAAAAAAGGAATCTTTTATTTGAGTTGGTTACACATGTATATAATAAGTACATTTGCATTATGCAATGGCATTAATAGAGTGGTTCTCTCTATATGATTTATGTTTATTGTTTAGTGACGGCCCTCTTCATTAGCCTCCTAAAATGGACAACCGTGAACAGGAAGCACCAGATCATTCAAACGTCAAGCGAGAAAGCATATATTTATTTACTCATTATTATGCCATTGCAAACCTGTATGCTTTTCTTTCTTCTGTGAAACACAAAATATGGTATTTAAAAAAAAGATATAATATATTTTTGTCCATAAAATAAAGGTCTATGGGGTCCAATGCAGTTTTGTAGAAGAAAGAAAGTCATACAGGTTTGGAATAATATGAGGGTGAGAATGATGGCAATTTTTATTTTGAGGCTCTTCTGAAGAAGGGCTCCCTTGTAAAAGAGATTTGAATATCTCAACGGGACATCACCTGGTAAAATAAAGGATAAATAAAAAAAATAAGAAATGCAAATAAAGGGCTCCCATGACAGATTATTTGGCAAGTAATTTAACACCATACAAACTGTCCAAAATGCAGGGTACTTTAGTGTATTTCAAGTTTATTTACTTGTACACACTTTGATTGTATTTGTATGCAATAAACCGAAAGCAAAAGCTCATTAACTGCAAATTCTTACCGGTTCTGCAAGAGTAATGTTTATCAAAGACAGCTGAACCACCAAGCCTGTAGGATATGACTTCTGACAGAGGAGAGGGACAGATTTAGTAAAGGGCCTCTGAACCTAATACTGGAGGCCGGCCAACTGCACGTGCACACGAGAACAGCAATAAGTAGCGTGTATGTGTGTGTGAGAGAGAGAAGGGCAATCCTGACACGTGAGATCATGAGCTCAAAAACACAGCTCTATTCATGGAAATCAGTCTCACACTCCTTACTACTTTATATTTTTAAAGCACTAAATAATGGCTCTAGAAGGAGAATAATAAGAATTATACAATTCAGAGTTCCTGGTTATTACATCTAGCTTGTGTAAACAAAAACACACACATGACCTAAAAGTTTAGATCAAGTTGAAATGTATAAAAACGTCAGCGTTATAGAAATTCCTCGAGTGCATGACCTGTATACATAGACATAACCTTTGGGCACTGGATGACGTAATGCAATAACTTCACCAACATCTGCAGATCATTCCTGGAACTATTCTGAAACTTTTGGCACAAATACTCCCTTAAGAAGCCGCTTGGCTGTGCCAGTTTAGAGTTTAAAATGACCTAAGCTCTCAGCCAATAGAACGCTAGAGTTTGCCAGTGAGAACAGCCCTTGACACACTAGCTGGTCACAGAGGCAGCTGTTGTTTCCGATTTTCATCGAATCATAAACAGCTGTTCTAGAAATGTCCTCACAAACAAGGCATTTGCTAAAAGCCCTCAACTCACCACAGAAAGCCCAGGACTAATTTGCCCAACCCATCCCTAACAGAATTTGTTCAAATGAAGCTCAACTGAACAATGCATTTAAAAGTAGAGGGTTACATTGTTTGAAGAAAATGAGAGTGGTGCTTGCTAATGCACAAGGCACTGCCACAACGCCAGGATGGTGTGTATGGTTGAAAGGGTGTTGCTATGGAGTTACTAAAGTGGTATAAAACATGTTACTATGCGGATTTTAGGAACTTGCTACGGTGTTCTGAATGGTTGCTTACTAGCATGATACCTTAAAAGCTCATTCTCTGGGAATGTGAGTGGTGCTTGCTCATGCCAGGATGGTGCCAGTCAGGATGGTGTGTAGGGTTGCCAGGGTGTTGCTATGGAAGTATTAATGTATTCTGAGTGGATTAAAGTAGCCGTAGCATAAGCTTAGGTGAGAATTGATGCGGAATCCGCTATCGCAGAGGATAGAGCCAAACAAAACGCAGATCACAAATAAGTAGTCTAAAACAAGAAATTTTAAAGAAAAATGTTGGAGGATTTCGATATAACAGAAGAGGAGCTACATCCTACCTCGGATCAGAGGTCACCCTTCTGCCGGAACTCGACTCTCTTGAGAACGTACGTACGTACGTACGTACGTACGTACGGCCGTTCACAGATACCAGTGATTATACTTTATAAGGTTTTAAATATGGGTGTTTTTCTTACAAAAACACATCACTTCAGAAGGCATTTATTAACCCCCTGGAGTCTTGATTACTTCTTCTATGGATGGATGGATGCGCTTTTTGGAGCTTTAAAAACTCGGGCTCGATTCAATGCCATTACAAAGCTGGGAAGAGCTCTGATTGTGTTCGGATGAAAGAAGAAAGTCATATACACTGCTGTAGGATGGCTTGAGTGTGAGTAAATTATGGGAAAATTTTAATTTTTGGGTGAATATTCCTTTAAGAGCCCATTCCCAAGTGACATTCTAATCCCCATTACGGCTTGGGTCCAGTCCTCAAAACTGATTTTTCTTTTTTCAGTTTTTAACCCGTCAACTGGACATCATGTCTGACTACTTAAAGTTGCAGCCCACTTTCCCCCCACAGATCAAACAGTGATAGACTTATCAGAATTTGGACATTTCAAATGTTTTTTGTTTTTAACAGTAAAATTAATCAAAACAGTTCAAACTGCAAAAATCAATCGAGTCTAAATATTCTTGTCAGCATTACTCATAAATAGGGTTAGATGTAATTTATGTTCCAAGCAGACATCAAGACTCCTCTCTAACATGTAAATCTACATTTATAGGAAGTTCCACATGCCTGTGCCAACAACACAGCTAGAGAGAGAGAGAGAGAGAGAGAGAGAGAGAGAGAGAGAGAGAGAGAGAGAGAGAGAGAGAGAGAGAGAGAGAGAGAGAGAGAGAGAGAGAGAGAGAGAGAGAGAGAGAGAGAGAGAGAGAGAGAGAGAGAGAGAGAGAGAGAGAGAGAGAGAGAGAGAGAGAGAGGGAGGTTCTGCAGAACTAGCCTCTTGCTAATCAGTCACTGTGACCAAGTACAGGACACACAGTACTAAAAGTATGGCAAATATCACCATGCCCTAAAATGAAGCCTCATGTGACAAAATCATAACCATTTAGAACATATAGGGTGTTACATATACAGTTATGACAAGGGTTTTGAACCAATGAGAATTTACTGTTGATGGGGGTACCCGAAAATAGAAAACAATATTTTTCAATTTATAATTTGTGAGGCGGGAATATGAGGGTCTCACCTGACACAAGAATGTCGTTGCGGAGGGCACATACAGCATACTCAGACTTCGTGTACTCGGGGTGTTTAGCAAGAGATGTCCACTCTCCCGTCACAGGGTCGTAACATTCTGTGTATGGCAGATTGAACCCCCCCACTCGCTCACAGCCACCCACCACCACAATGACCTCAGAGAAACCAGTGGACCTGCAGATAGGAAGAAACAATATCTTTAGATAAGCATGAGCTTGGAAGTGGAGAAATAAAGAGATGACAGCATCAGGATGTGGTTAAGCTTCATTCCATGCCTAAGGTACAATGAGCTTCTGCAATGATTCATTGGAAAAATAATACTCTTCCTAGACACTTTCATGTGTGTTTTTCTTTTAAAATAACATTCAATGTTGTGTTTGAGAATTCTGACCTGAACAAGCCAAAACCCCCAACCAAACACAAACAGCCGTCTGAAATACACTATGCGACAATGTTAACATTCTATGTGCGTTTAGTGCAGACATTAACTTAAGTCCTGAACAGTGAATGTTTTGCATTTGTGGTTTCTCTGGGCTGAATGTGTGCGTTTTTAAATCACTAAATCATTTTGAAATATGATTTTGACAGAGGTTTTATGGCAGAGTGGAATGTCTGAAAACAAGCTCATACATTTTCAGCACCCAATGCAAGATACTAACTCCAAACACAGATAACACATGCAGAACACAGATACGGCTTCTAAATACAGATACAGACCCCATATTAGGATATTGAATCTAAATACAGAAAGTCCATATTAAGATACTGCCTTCCAGTACAGATTACGGCTCCCCACATCTGACTGCTATAAAGACAGTAATCTAAAAATACAGATACTTCCTCCAAACACAGATATTTCCCTAAATAAATACTGCCTCCAAAATAAGACATGCTGCCACTAAACAAAGACTTTTTTTTTAATTAATGCCGAGCCCTCTTTTAAATGAATTCTTTCTCTAAACAAAAGTACCTAATGTCCTCGTCACTCATGATTAATCGAGTGAGTATGTAGAAATGGATTACATTTGCTCTCTGGAAGAAAACCGTGAGTGGTGCCCGCCCATGCAAAAGTCACAGACACAGTGTGTTTTGAGTGGTTGTAGTGGGGTTCCTAGATATGACGTCCCTCCTGCAATGCAAGTCAATGGGATTTTTCAGGTCCAATCATTTTTTTACTGATTAATGGCAACACTGGCCCAGGCCATTGTTTCAAAGTCGAGGTTAAAGGCAAAAAGCGCATAAAACTGAAGTATACTTTGGGTTTAAGGGGTTTGTTCAAATTCAAAAAGAATAAGCAATACTGATAAAGAAAATGAATTACAAAACAGTCAACGTTTATAATAACTTCGTATTTCAAACAGAATCATGTGCCTTCAATTTGTTCAGCTGTAGTGGATTTTCCAGTAAAGCGTGAACTCCGAGTCAACATGAGTGCATTTTTATTTGATGTGTCATTGAGTTAATTGTTGCATGTAAAATTCAAGGTCATCATAAATAATGTTCTACATCTCATCCTCAAATGTTCAGTGTTCAGCGGTTTAATTTTCTCTGTAAAATGCATGTTATTTTAGTCCTTCACATGAAGAAAAAAATATTTCATGAGCAATGCGGTCAATGTGATCTGACATCTCATTGACCAATTTTTGATCAGAAACTACATCGTACCTGCGAGGTCTTGTACGTGGTGACATCATCTCATTGCCAAGTACATGGTAGCGACGTGCTTCATGCAGCAGTTGGTAACATTCTGGAGCATTCTGGATCAGTTTATCACCTTCCACCTGCAGCAGAGAAATGACCACAATCTTATTGCTTGACCTCAAACCTGTTTCCTCATATCTGCTTTCATGTAGAGTCCAGCTATCTTGTTTAAATAATCTTGTTCTATTATGACAATAAAGAAAGCTTGAACTGACTAGTTCAACACACCTGCCGATAATTTTCAAGCGAACCCCAGGATCTTGATTAGCTGGTTGATTAAGTGTGTTTTGAATTGGAGCAAAACTCAGCAAATAGCCAAATCTCAAGTCCTTGCTTTATCTAGTTTCATAATTTTACGACCATATACTATACCCAAAGACATTTTTTTTGTAGGTCAAAACCCTGAAATAAGTAGAATTTTATAACTTATGGTTCCATCGTCCTGAAGTCAATGGGTTTTTTTTTATTTGTTTTTGGTAAATGCCTAAAATAAGGTCTGTGGCTAACAAGTTCAAGATATTTTCACGTTTTATTCTGTAACTTAAAATATATTAGTAATTCCCCATTGCGACTTTTTAAAAACCTTTTACTTGTCTTGAAAAAAGTTGGACTACAGAGGTGGCCTGGGACATAAAAAAAAAAATCCTATTGGGTTTTTGTTGAGTGAACCAGGGTGATGTTAGCTTCCAGGTTGGCCTATAAAAATACAACAACACTATAGCACTCTATAAACATCTAAGCGGCAGAGCATGTCTGGATTTGTTAAAAAAAAAAAAAAAAAAAAAAAAGAGCTTCTCCACCTGTCCAAATGACTTTGAATGTGCCACTCACCGTCTGGACAAAATAGTTGGGGTGAAGCAGAGGCAGTCGGACATGTTGCAGCAGATCTTTCAGCATGGGCCTGCGATACTCCACGCCGTGGTAGACCCAATGCATCACCGCCTCAAACACCACCTCCTCCTTGCCAATGGACAGTTCGTCGCTGGCCAAGTATTCCTCCAGCTCAACCTTGTGGAGGTCTAGAAACTCCTCATGCTGAGCCACCTCTGGAAAATTCAGCAAGGCGAAAGCACGGCAACGACTGGCCAGCTGTTTGAGAGAGTGGGCATCTGCGAAGCGCTGGATACCGAGGCAGTTGCAGGGGTCCAGCTGCTCCTCCAGGAATTTTGCGCAAGCATCCCGCAGAGTGGCGATCTGGAAGAGGCTGGAGGTCTCGAAGAGGAACTGGACGTTCTGTGTGGTGATGCAGGCATGTCCGGTGTAAACGTACTGCAGGAACGTGTCCATAGCGTCCGCCTGGATGCCGTTGATCTCCACCAGCATCTCGTGGCTCTCCTTGTGGTCGTTGCAGAACATGGCACGGAAGTAGCTGCTACAGGCCGACAGCACGGCACGGTGACAGGGGAACTGGCGCCCCTGGACACTGATGATCACGTCCGTGAAGAGGCGGCTGTCGCGGAATTCGTTGAAGACCTGGAGGACGCTCTCAGAGTGAGAGGAACCGGAAGAGAAGTTGAACACTTCGCTCAGGGTCTTAGACTCCATCTCAAAGATTTTACGCTTGATTGCTGGCGATTCAGGCACGCCACCAGAGTTGCCATGATTCAGACGCCGACCCAAAATGAGCACCATGATTGTATCCGACAGGAGTCCTTCACCAACTAACAATCACTATCAATGCCTGCAGGAAAACAATCAGCAACCATCAACACCTGTAGAGGAACAGCAGTTACAATCAACAAACACTATAAGTGGTATTCAGTCCTACTGAGGTCCACCTTCTTGAGAATGGTACCCCCCTGCTACAACATTACAGTCTGTATTTTAAAGGAAATCCACAGACCTGGTTCAAATGTTGTTATCACTTACTGAGAAAGAAACTACTGCAGCCATATATTATTGACCTCTTAGATTATTACTTTCATACAGAATATGGCCAGACTCACACTTTCAAAGTGACTTTTTGACCCTGATGCAGAGGCTAAAGGTCAAGTTCATGCTCAAGAGAATTTCAATAGTAACAACTATTTTGCAAATCTATCATTATTTGTTATTATAGCCATAACCCCAGGTATCACAGACAAGACTTAAGCCTAGTCCTACACTAAAATGCATTGAGCTGTTTAACTGAAAGCAACTTGCACTGACATATCTTAAAACATGTCAGTGCCATTGTTTTGTCTCAAGATGCCCACCAGTAATGTATTTTTCTAAGGCATGTTTATAAAAGCTAATTCTTTAAAATGTCCTAATTGAACTAAGGCCTAATCTTGGCTTAATCTTCTAAGCCTTGTCTGTGAAACCGGGTCTATGTTTTTGTTGCCAAACCAAATAATTAATTATTAATTCAGCATTATTATTAAGGTAAAATGTTAACTTAAGTGTTATTATAATTACAATTGTATTATAAGTGTTATGATCTGTCACAAGGGTCATGACAACCAGCAACATTTTAAAAAATACAAATGTGTAGTTCATAAATATCTGTGAATTTTACTAGAGCACACTGAAATTTGTCAAGTCGTGAGCAGTAAAAACAAAAAACTAAACAAATATATTCCTCAAGGCAATATAGCACTGATATAAAGGGAAAACTGATTCTTGATTCTTGAACTGCTGAGAGATAACGTGAGCGAGCGCGTGTGTGAGAGAGGGGGAGAGTGAGTTTGCGCAATCTTTTTTAAAAGTCACTCAGGTTTGTTTTGTTGTGGAAGTAGAAATAAAAGAACATGGACGGTTGCTCAATATTTCCCCTACATCTAAACATGCCCCATGTGGACTGAAATGATGACCTCATAGAAATGAGATCAATTATGTGTGATTCTACTCTATAAAAGGCTAGAAAGGCAGGGTACAAGCAAGTCGACCAGATATTATGTTCCAAATAACCATCCTGGTATAACCATTTTGTTGCTGGTCCAAGATAGTCGACCAGGGCAGGCTAAACATTTTCATGCAGTTTCTGAATAAGTAGCATATAATAATACTATAGATTATATATCCTGAATAAATCCTTGTTTGTTAACTCGCCATAAACAACCATGACAGAATTAATCTTTAAAAGCACATACTAGTGTTAACGCATTCATCATATCGCAAATACTGACATCATATCGCATTATACTGACATGATCTCTCAATCATTCAAGTTGTTCAGAAAAGTTTTTCAGCATTATTTTTCTCACCTTATCCCCAAGAGACCAACTTTCTGGAAAACATCAAAAACAATATAGCAAAGAGTAGAGGTCCTTAAAAGTAAATACAATCAAACAAATCCAGTTTGTTTCTGAAAAATAGCTCCATAAAGCGTGAGCACTTGTGTTGTCACTGTGAAGATTTCTTTGTTAACGTCCGTCTCATAGTGGCTCTCTGCGTGTTCTGGCACAAAGAAAGTATACACACAGCTTTTAGTCTTCTGTTGTGTCAGCTGTTCTGCAGGGTGTTTATAGGGAAATGTAGTTCTGGTGGCATATCAACATCATATCTCCAGTCCTTCAAACCAGCAAAAGAACATCATATCCCAGAATTCCGTGCGGGAGAATTTCCATGTGGCTGGCCGTTGTTTGCAAACAAAAACCTGATTATGATATGAACGAAGACAGTATGTGTCATGTTGTTACGGCAAAACAAAACAGCCTTTTCAAGTGTAGTAAAGCCCATACTGTTGTTTGACGTTATTATACATATTATTTTGTAGGCTACTACAAGAACAAATTATTTAGATTAGAAAAAGTCATGTCTCACTTATTTACATGTGTTTTTGTAAATATATTAAAAAGGCTGATGTTGATATTGCGTTCGTTTCTTTCAGTAACTGTAGAAAGCCGACTTGATTAAAAACTAACAAAACAGGTAGTTCACTTCACTTGACAGAAACGGAAAAACAACGTCACGCGTGACTAGATACTTGATCTACCTGATATTAAATTCGATAATATGCCAATGATAAAAGGAATATTATGTGAATTATATAAATTGCGATCTATGCAAATAATTATAGGAATATTAGTTTGAAAAAAAAAAAAAACATTTTATTTCCAGCATAACTACAAGGAGAAATCATCCTTTTAAAAAACTGTATCAACACCGCCATCTTGTGGTGGTGTTTCGCGCGCATTATTTTCTGACATAGCCTATAACAGTGTCCCACAGCACAGACAAACATTATATTACACAAATGTATTATACTTATCACAATAATAGGGATAGGCCTATGTATTCTTGGATTAATTTCCATTAGAACCTTAATATATGAATCGAATTTTGCAGCAGCAGTGACATTTGTAAAGTTCATTTTTATCAGACGAACACAAGAGAGAGAGAGAGAGAGAGAGAGAGAGAGAGAGAGAGAGAGAGAGAGAGAGAGAGAGAGAGAGAGAGAGAGAGAGAGAGAGAGTGAGTGAGTGAGTGAGAGAGAGAGAGAGAGAGAGAGAGAGAGAGAGAGAGAGAGAGAGAGAGAGAGAGAGAGAGAGAGAGAGAGAGAGAGAGAGAGAGAGAAAACAATGTTTAACTTTAACACTTAAACTTCTCTGGTAAGTGTTATTTATTCATTTTCAGTAACCTTTCAAATAACCCAGACGTATAATAACCATTTTTACATAAGCTTCAGGTGCTCGGTTAGTCGCCCTTATAACAATTACCATGGTTTACACAGCCTTTCAGTCGAACTATTACAACAGTCACTGCAATAAAATATAGCAACTTGGATTCAGCCACAGCTGTTATCAAAAATAAAATAAAATTAGCGATTTTCAAAGCCTCTTACACTTCTTGTAAGTTGATAGGGTTTATAGACAGGCGATGTCATAGTATGAGGCTAAATCTGATGCATGTGCAAGACTCTGAACAAAGCATATGAAGGCTGGGAAATGACTTAGTAGTTTTTTTATTGATAGTCTAGAAATAAAAAGTGTTAGTAACAAAATGCATTGTGTAAAATACCATAAGTAAATACATAACACCAAAATAAACTACAACTTTTTGAATATTCACACATATTCTCAGGCATTTCATATTATTACTTTCCTCTTGTGAACAAAACCACAGTTGAGCATCATTGGAGCTATCAAATGTAAGGTTTTAACTGAATGAGTTAATTAAAGCTCAACAACACCCTTTCAAATGTCTTTTTCACAGGTAAAATAAGCATCTTTATAGCACAGGTGTGATAGTTCTTGGCCTATTCAGCCGAAAGAACTGGAACAACACGCCGCACAGTTCTCTATAGCGTAGCCCATACAGGTACGGAGCTAAGGCTTTGGGCAGGATGAGTAAGACGTTACACACCACCAGGGACATCCACAGGCTTGCTCTGAGGTCCAGAGTCTCACTATTGTGGCAAAGCATCAGCTCGATCTCCAAAACCAGCAGGGGACAGAAAGCCAGGAACAGGTGGAGATAATGGATGAGAAATGTTCCTTTAGCACGGGACGAGGCTTGGCCCTTCCACACACCCGAATTACGTGTATAAAAGTAGAGGATGAGGTAACCAGACAACACCAGAAGGAGGATGAAAATGATACCGGTGACTGTCAGCAACATTGAGACATAGAGTGGGCGAAAGTGGCTTACAGTCAAAACCATCAGCAAAGGCAGGGAGCAGATGTGGAGGGCGCAGGGGGCCGTACTATGGTACCACAAAAACATGCCAACAGCTGCCGCAGGGAAAAAGACTGAGACGGCCCAGATGGCAGCAACTGCTCCGTAGGTTCGTGACACGGGCCACACTGCCAGGTAGCGAAGGGGTGCTATTACAGCAAAGCAGGTATCCATCACCATTGCTGTAATACTTAGTACGCCAGAACTGTATAATACCGCGGATAGGAAGAGCAGCACGGCACACGGCCACTCTGTCATCAACACACCGGATAAGTTGATGCAGGCACTAAGAATATTCATGCAAACAAACAGTAGGTCGCTGAAAAGAAGATTGGCCAGGAGGAGGAAACGCGTCTGCTGCCGCAGGTCAACGCGGGACAGGATACGTATTAGAAGAACCGGAGTGGTCAGCAGAATGGCCAGGAAGGCCAAAATGGGGCACATCTCAAGCACTTTCATGTGGCAGGGAGGGATGAATCCATGCCACTCGTGCGCAAACATCTCCGCTTGGCTTTCAGAGGAGTTGGAAAAATTTGAGGAACGTCTGTGAAGCTCAGCTCGACCAGACCTGTTGTACCAATTGCCAAATGAACAAAGCAGAGATAAAAAAAGGTCTTCCTCAGCTAGGTAGAAAAGCTTAGACTTTCCCTCCATCAGAGTTTCCATCTCTTGGCACGTGTTTGTGCGTCCAATCCAAGGCAAAAACAGCGACGGACAGGTAAATTTGTCTCTCCTTCTCTCTTCTTGCAGACTGTAGTAAGTGATTCAGGGGACAGATCTGTCACAGGCTTGTAGATCGTTTCCGTGGAGATAGAGAAACGGGTAAATATCACTTCACAGCTAAAAGGATCAGAATGACACTGGGATTTTGCACCAAGGCATAAATATTGATATGTCTTCCTAGAATCAGGACTATTGCGTAACATTTACACTGTTATTTTTGGACTGATTGTTTAACTTGGAGGACTAAGTGCCTCAAGTTAAACATTGAATGCATATAGGAAATTGGAGAAAGACACAATCATGTAAAAATCCTGTAATGTAAATTTATTTAGAGAACAAAACAGCACTATCGACCAGTACTTACAAGAGCTTGAATCAATATTGTGGTCATGAATAACAACATACAGTATATTGCTGGGAGAATCTCACAAAAAATTGTCAAGAGATGTCCTTAAAAAAAGGAGGATATTTTGCATGAGTTTACATATTTTTGTTTACATATGAGAATGGCATGCAAAAAAAATCTTATTGTCATTATGAAGATTATCCTGTACACACACACACACATACATATTTACATACTGAGTTTTGTTTCCACATGATGACGATGAGAATTTGCAGAAATTGTGCTTAAATTTATTAAAATACCGGTATGTATATTACAATTATATATAGAAATATTAGTGTGTGTTTTTTTTTAAACCTTTTTCTTTGGTGTAAAATCTGACCTGGACATTTCTTTCTGAGATTCACCCAGTTGCACTTGATATAGTTTTGTTATGATGAATAACAGGACATAGCATTAAATGTTTAGTTTACAAATGAAAATATAAAAAGATTTAAATATATGTGATATTTCATATTAAAGGTTAAAATGCTTTAATATAATATTAATACTAAATATTAAATGTTTCTTTTGAGATGTCTTTCTGGCTCAGGAGTAATTTAAATTCACTCTTCTGCAAATTAATCCTCCAAAAACAGAGGAACCAGATACAGTTATTTTGCAGGGTGGCTCTGCTCTAGCTTCAAGTCCACTCTTCTAGGCCGCACTTCTCTGACTCTGTCGTCTCTTCTTCCACAACACCTGCTGGACAGTCTCGTAAATCTCGCGATAGCGCAATATGTACAGGTAAGGAGTGCAACAGCGTGGCAACAACATCAGTATGCACATATTCACCAAGTCAATCAACACTCCCACCACATCATCCTTGGTTGCTCGATTTAAAAGAGCCAGCTCGACTGCAAAAACCAACGCCGGTACAAAATACATCATGAGCAACAGAGTGTGTGCCAAAAGCGTCATACGCGCCCGGGAATAGCGACTACGCCATATCCCAGAAGTCTTGGTGATGATGTAGAGATGTATGTAACAGTACACAATGAGAGCAGTGCAGAGGCTGATGGCTATGATGAAATACAAATGAACGCCATCACTGAGTTTCTGCTCCAACGAGTGCAACGCAATCAGCACCAAACACACTGGACGGCTCTGTTGGTCACTACCCATCACCATCGCAAACATCACCAGCAAGGAGACCGGACACACTGCGGCCATCACCCATACGCTCATGATTATCTTCTTGGCCCGAGATGGCGGGAGAATCTCTTTGTAACGTAATGGCCAACGTACAGCCACATATGTGTCGACAACCATCAGTGTGACCGTGATCACAGAGCAGCTGTACGTCATCACCATGCTCACCATCATAAACTCACACAGCGAGTAGGGCATGTACAGGCCTACAGAGTTGCAGGAGACCATCGCAAGGTTTATGGTGAGGAAAAGCATGTCGGCGAAGAGCGTGTTAGCAAGGAGCAGGTAGCGGGTCTCTTGGCGTAGCGAAGGATAGCACAGTATACAGATGGACAGAACGGGGTTGACCAGCATTGTGACAGAGGTTAGCAGAACCGTGGGGATGAGGAACAGATACATATGTCTGGTGTCCATTATTCTGTACCACTCCAGAGAGATGTTACCGATTTCTGTCATATTTAGAGTCCAATGACGCACTACTGAGAGAAAGCGTTGGGGTGAAGAACAATTGCTCCTCGGTATGCTGAGACTGGAACGGTGGAGCACATATATAGCTTCTCTACCTACAGAAAACAGAAAAAACATGATGAGTACAGAAATATGTACATCACCATACACACCGTATGACCTGTAAACTTAGGATAAGGCTTCAAAAATATTGAACGTTTTTCAATCAAATGCAAATTCAGTTTCATTTTTTGTAAACCAGAAGAAGGAAAGACAATACAAGAAATATTCGAGACGCATCCTGCAAATACACTGTCCAATCAAAAGCTCTATAGAATAAGAATGTCCATCCTAATATTACAGGCAATTTTCTTATAGGAACTATCTTCAGTATGTCCCAATTCCTGGTGGACTGTAAAAGAATAGTTCACCCAAGAATGAAAACTCTCTTACTCCTCATGTTGTTCCAAACCTGAATGACTTCTTTCTTCTGTGGAACATAAAATAAGCTAATTTGAGAAATGGTTGTTTTTTTTACATTACAATGGAAGTCAATGGTCACCCAAATGGTGTAGGTACCTACATTCTTTAAAATATCTTCGCTTGTGTTCCATGGGAGAAAGAAATACTTAAAGGTTTGGAGTAAATGATGACTGAATTTTAAGGTTTGAGTGAACTATGCCTTTAAATGGTTATTATAGCCTGAATTAATCTTTCCAGTTTGTAGTTTCGCCAAAAAATAATGATGGATAAATATTACATTAATCATAAAAAATAAAAAAATAAAAATTCTCCCAATACACAATTAGACAAACATAAAAGTAATTTTTTTTTGTAAATTATTGTAATTTCTATGAATTTCTAAGCATCTCATTCCAGTCTCTGGTAAATGGACCTGAATGATGAACAGAGAATAAAAACAAATAGTCCAAACAATATACCTCTAATTAGAACAAGTTAATTTAGATTTTCTTACAGATTCCTGATAATACTTAATTTTTTTTTTAAAAGAGAAAGAAATGCAGAAAATGGGTGAGAGTCCATATTTTCATGAAAACATTAAGACACAAATGAAAGGGTTAATATCGATAACAATATGAAATATATAAAAATATACTTTTGAGTGAAACTGAATGAGCCTTATAAACCTCATTACAGTTTCATCTGAAATTCTCAGTCACAATGCCAAATGGCATAATTTTCAAACGAAAAGCAAACCAAATCTATACAAATAATAATGTGTTTATTTTGTGCTAGAAACTCTTATCTCTAACAACACACCAAACATTGTGACATGGCAGAGTTCCTGTACTATTCCTGATCCACAAAAACACTTCTGTTAGTTTCAGCCCCGTTTCACAGACAAACAGTTCACAGAGGAAGAATGAAATATGGTTGTATTGACTAACAATCGATTAACTGTTAAAATGACTCACGTACCTGTTCCACTCATCCACGTGCAGTAACCTCTGCTTCCATCCAGACCTCCATTAGACTAATGTCGCCCCAGATCAATACCTCCCGACTCTGTCCTTGTTATCAGAGAGCAGGCGTTCCACTGATGCGCACAGATCCGTAAACCATCGCACGGCACTAACACTCTTTAAGCTCTCTATGGTTACTCAGCATTTGGTGTAAATTGTGCTGACCCTCCCCATGACAGGCCGTTCAGATAAACTAACACTAACACCGTTATTACCTCAATGTCCCACGACACTACTATGCACCTCATATCCGGAGCTAAAAGCTTATAAAGCAATAAATGAGATGGAGGGTTAAACAAACAAATAATTGACATAAATGTTGGCATGACCACCAGTCCGTAAACAAATGAGGTTAGTATTTGCATTGTTGGTTTTATGCAAAACCGACATCATCATGCATCACTCATAAAGAAAAAAACATTGGTGAATTTTGCTGAATTAAAAAGTTTATTAATTTTGATTCATTTTTATACAAAATGCCTCATCTCCTGTCCTTCTTGTAACCAGTGTTCCAGTGATGCTTCCTCCCGTGCTGTCCGTCATCATCATCATCTTCTTTATCCTCCCCTAACTCCTCGTCCTCATCACTGCTGTACTCGTCCTCCCTCCCTTCTTCCTCCTGCTCTCTCGTCATCAGTTTGCGAAAAACATGGAACTCCTCTACAGTTGCCATGGCGACCTGTGTCAGGTATTTTTCCTCTGAGACGCAGAGGACGTCGTTGAGCGGGGGGTTGGCGATGAGTGTTTGGCCTTTCTTGTCTGGCGTCTGGTACAGTCCCCTCCGCTCCAGAAAACAGTGACGACACCGCAGCTCAGACAGAGACATCCGGAACACCTTCGCCTTCAACATCTCTGCCTGCCGCACACCCATACGGAAATATGCATACTGGGGGGGGACAAGCTGTGAGTCAGTTTGCAACTACAAACACTGCCCTGTGAATGCAAACTTCAACAGGGTTTTTCCTGGCTCAAAATGAGGCGGAGGTGGTAAAATTGTAACACTAGGGGGGTCCAGGGGCATGCCCCCCCGGGAGAAAATTTTGTACATTTTAAAGATAAATTCATTAATCTGGTGCGCTTTGAGTCACTCGAATCTGTTGTTAAAAATAAATAATAATCCACCCGCCAACCACCCATATTCTTTGATTTAGATATCTGCATCTAATCATCACATTACAATTATTCAATTAAGCATGATGATATGGTAACATATCACACAATTAACATTTATTTAAATTAAAAGTTCTTCTTTTGGCAAAATTACATTTTCTTTATAGCCTAAACAGAGGCTTTACTCCCTTTAAACTTATTGTCAATGTTTCATTTTTGAAAACACTCTTATCGGAATAATTTTTTGTACCTTTATAAAGGGCATTTTCCCCCTAATTTTATTTAATGTATGCTCTAAATTTCATTTAAAATTCTTACATTTTATCAATACATTCAATTAAAATAATAAGACACTAGGCTGTTACCAATCAAATTAAATAATTTACATTGAAAAATTATAACTGTATTAAATGAGATTATTTTGGATATTTTTTGAATATACAAGGAATGTTGAAAAGAATGATACTTTGAAACTAAACCGCCAGTAGGAGGAGGCAGGCGGCCGTCTTAATGAGCGAGTCATTGAGTCATTAATGTAAACGATTCGTTCAAACGGCTGATTGATTCAGAATGAGGCGGTTTAATAATGGGCAATTGAATCTTTGACTCAAGCGATTAGTTCAAAACGCTGAATGATTCAGTAATGAATCATGGATGAGTGTTGCTGTGAGACGCGATATGGTTCTGTTGTTTGGAACTATTTTCGCTGCTAAAACAGTCTAAAAATGTAAGTAACTTAATTTTAACTATTTGTTTATTGAACTGTTATGAAATTAATATCTCGGTTTCAATCGTGATGGCATTCAGGAAAACAGCACTCTGGTCGTGTGTAGCCTATATATTGTTTCTTAACTATAATTAATGTTATAAATAACTGCGCGAGACTCAACATCGCAACTTTGTTACCGTCCGTACATTAGGTACCATGATGGGAGTTCCGTGTCTTTATTACACTCATTTAGCTGTCATCCACCCTCGATTGAATGGAATGTTTTTATTACTCGGCCCGCGGATTATGATCCGTGCAGCACTATCGGCAAACTACACGGTTAGAGAATGGACACAAGCGGGAATCGCGACAGTTGAATGTCCGAGTTTTGTCGAGAGGCGGAGGCGGCACGAAATTTGACGGAGGCGGCCGCCTCATAATTGTCTATGCAGGAAAAACCCTGTTCAATGAGCCGCAATGGCTCACAAAACAGTCATGAGAAAACCATTTACAAGGATAGTTTACTCTAAAATCATAGTTCTGCTAGTATGTACTGTCATCAGAGCAAGGGAAACTTTTAGTGAAGAATGGTTTAAACTTACAGATACCTGTCGTACCTGAAATTTGTACTCCAGCTGGACCAAATCCTCCTCTAAAACCTCAGGTGAGTCTCTGAGGATGTCTGTCACCTGTTGGACGGTGAAGAGGCATTTTTCTTTAAGCAATCGGGACACCATGTTTACCCTCTTGATAGGCAGGACCATGATCTTGGGGTAGTGACTGATCATCCTCTGCAGACTGCCTGTGGATAGATTTCAGAGAGATTTCAACTTGACTGGCTTTCAAACTGGGGTCTATGGAGTAGTCCATTTATTTGTATTTTTTACTAAATGTATTTTAACAATGAGAAAAAAACAAAACAAAAAACGAACAGTCAGAGATAATAGCCTTGTGGGCAGCGCTCTGACATGCGGGCGACTCCAGTTTGAGTCCTGGCTCGTGGACCTTTCCCTATCCCGCTACCCCTCGCTTACTGTGTATTGTCTATACTGTCCTATCTCGATAAAGGCAAAAAATGGCTAAAATAAATCTCACACAAAAAAGAAAGAATTAGCGTTATTAGAATTAGAAATTAGCGTTTAATTTTGAGAAAACAAACTATTTACTTTCTCTCCTTACTTGCAATGTACATAGGTTTAAGGTTTAAAATGCTTTGGAACAATATGTATCAAAAACTGTTCAACACAAATAAATCATAGTTGAATTAATTTTAAAAAAAGTTTATCTTTTATTTTAATAAAGGTTAAATATTACTTTATACAAAGTAAACATTTTCCAAATAATGTTTCACATTTCAAACGTTTACACCCCCGTTCTAAAGTTTGGGGTCAGTAGAATTTTGATAAAATGTTTTAATAAGCATTTATTTTAAATAAAATAAAAAGTTACTTTATAAATGTATTTACTGTCAGTATTTATCAATATGCATGCATGCTGAACAAAAGTATTAATCTGAAAAAATAAAATATCTTACAGACCCCAAACTTTTGAACGGAAGTGTAATTTCCTACCAGAAAAGATGCATCACCTTCTAACAATCCCATCTTCCTCAGATGATTGATGCGCTGCTGTAATTCCGCACCTTTAAGTGAATATACCTCTGGACACTTTTGCATTATTTTCAGGATACTGGAGGGATTTAATCCCAGGAGCAACAGTGCTGTCAGAACAGACGGAACATGTTTCCCACGGCTCTTCGTTGCACCTTCATGCATCTCCTCGGCTTGAGTTTCTGAGAAGCCCATTTCAAGCAAAGAGGACAGAGTGAGCTGGGTCACAGGACTGTGGGTGACCTGACCGGTGCGAGATGGATTCAAGTGAAGGGGCTCTTGTGTGGTGCAGAACGGCATATGACCTCTGCTCGTAGCCACAGGACAAACACGCCATCTCCACATCCATTGCACCATCTAGGACACAGAGAGAGGAAGCAAATGCTGTTCAATTCAGTAAATAGTGTTTGGACAATAAATCTGAGGCCTGGTTTCACAGACAGGGATTAAGGTTTCACAGAGACAGCCTGGTTTCACAGATTAAGCCAGGATTTTTTAAAAATTAGGACATTTAAGTAGCTTTTATAAACATGCCTTAGAAAAAACATTACTGGTGTGCATCTTGAGACCAAACAGAAATTGCTTTCAGGTAAAACAGCTCAAACATGCAATTAACTTTACTTTTAGCCCCAGTCACCCTTATGTGTGTATGTTGAGATGCTGTAACTGTTGAGGGGCTATACATTATTTTTAACCAAATTTAGCTAAAAGAATGAGAGTTCTAGATGTACGAATGAATGATTGTGACCTTGCAGTTCTAATCATTGAGGCAGACGTTTCTTGCTAAACTATTTTCAGTTTTAACGTTGTGTTAGGATATCCAGATTTTCTAGAAATCACATAAACGGTTATAATATTAAATACGCTATTAAACCATTTTTATAATCAGATTCATCACAATTGTTACTCTGGTTCCCGGAATCTGCTTGATACAAAAATAAAGTTGGCTACATCGCGACAGTTTCTTAGCAGCTGTTGAACATTCAATCGAGTGTATAATTCCATAATAATGTATGAAATTTCTTTAAACATTTCGTCCTCACCTGTTTTCTGCAAACATGCGTTCCCATATCTGTGCCGCGTCAAAATACACCCGCGCTGCAACAACAGCCAGAGCTCAAAAGTTCCGGATATTTCAACAAAAGACGTTATTAAAAACTGCAATAATTTTTATTGAAGAATTCCCGTGACAGTAACATTTGATGGGGGCTTTGCAAAGCCTGTGAGCAATATGAAATAATACCAGTAACAGACAGCCAAAGCAAACTGAAATGATGCCAATAATTTATTCACAAGATAAATATTGCAATGTTAAAATTAATTAATATGTTAATTATTTAAAAGGTTAAAAATCAACCTAAAAATATTTTAAAAACTCTGAAGGTCTAACAACACATATCTTAAAGCTCAGGTAACCCTCATCCAGGTCTAGAGCATGTGCCATATGTTTTAATAGGACAACCCTTGTGCTCAACACCATTACAACAAACAGCAAGAACTTTCTACATCTCAGAATACCATGTTTTAAACCTCCATGAAAGGTGAAATACACAACACGTTTGATAAATACACTCCTATTCCTTCACCAAACACAGAGATAAAACTGTTTCTTAGCAACACAGATTGCTTCCATTCCCAGTCACACTTTCCTTTTGCTCTTTGGACGGACTGGTATCATCAAGAAGGACAGCAGCAGGTGGACGGAGAGTTCTGCAGAGATTGTGCATTAGTGTTCATGGTGACATTAGATGTAATGCCATAATTAGTTGGCCAGAACGCATTAGCGTTTCTTTCACAACAGTTCCTCACTCGTCTGTGAGGTATTTCAGCAGCTCGGACTGCAGCGCCGCCATAGTTCTCCTCTGCTCCTCATCCTCCTCCTCATCTTCATCTTCTAAAGGAGTGTCTTCAAGGTTGTTTTCGGGGTCCAGGTAGAGGATGTCTGCTCGGTGCACACATGACGAGTTGGACTCCACATGCTCTGTGGATTTTGAGTTAAAATCGTATATTGTATGAAACCTGCAGCATTGGATTTAAAGTAAAATATGTTTGACTGAGTTGAATATTATCTTTTTGGTAGCATAAAAGGCCACAATATAAAAATAAACTAAAACCAATACCGTTGCTGGAGGGAAAGACCTCTCCCCACGAGTACTCTGCTAGATTTATGGGTTGCTGTATCCACTGTGATTCCAAGAGCTCCTCTAGATTCATTCTCTGATCAACCACTGGGTGCAAAAGACCAGCCAACAGTGCATACAACTCTAAAACAAGAACAAAGCAACAGGTTGTACAGTAATAAAGCCACAATTTGCAGAATTTGTCACATGTCTCCAGTTGATTCTTATTGCTGTGATGAAGCAGATCTTCAAACCTGTAGAAATCTGGCATGGAGGGTGGAGTCGGGCCTGCAGGGTTTCTTCCACACTGCAAAATGGGTTTTCACTGAACAGTAAGGTGTATAAGAGCACTCCTAGAGACCACATCTCCAGCTCTGGACCCTCGTATCTAAATACATCAAAAAACATCACAATGAAATATGGAACCTGCAGTCTCATATTTCACCTTTAAATGCAAGCAGATGAGTGGACATACACATTTATGCAAGATTGCATTCATCATTTTAGTTAAAATTCTCATCAAGTTTTCACTTAAAGTCACATAACATTTTTTTTAAAATGGAATATTGCAGAATTTACTATAAATCATCGATCCGTTCACATTTAATTCATGTGTCCTCATAATCTTTAAGCGAAATAACTTCCCCTTCATCTTGAGATCACAGCAATAGCAAACCACAACCATCCAATCAATTATTGGACAAAATCAAGTCCCGACCGACATTTATTCTTGTTCCAGAAGCCATTTCACCTGGATATACATTACAATAAAGGAAAAGACTAATTGCAACTTTTGACTTTAAGGTGTCAATTTTATTTGTTAAAGCCATTATAGCACTATATTCATGTGACATTCACCTACATAGACTTTTAAAAATTTCACAACCTTATTTTACTTGTGATGTTGCATATTTCCAAGTTAAGCAGAATATTCATTCTTAGTAAGTAATTTAACGTTACTACATTTTTATTGAGGGAGAATAAATAAAGACCTGCTTTGATGAATCATGCACAATAACAGTATTAAATGTAAATAGGATCAATTTTGATTTAATGTTGACTTTAAAGGGGAACTTGGCAACTCTAGTCGTTTCTTCGCTGATTTTCACATTTGTTGTCGCATGTCGTCTCAAACAGCTCCCCCTACAGCTTTGGGGCATATATTTCACAACACTGTCGTAAAAAAGAAAATCACTTGTGGCACCCTCCTCCCCCTTTCTACCGCTGCTCATGTGCATTTGTTATTATCGGAGCCGGACAACTTTATCGTGTGGAGCTATGTCTACCGAGGTGGGTAATACATCATACACAGTATTGTATGGCGTGTGTGTTAATGTCGAATTGCCGTAAAGCAGTTTGTGTTCTTCGCTCGTTCTCGCTTCTCATGAGACTTCCTATTTTCAACTTACCGGGACGTTAGTCCCTGTAAGACTGGAAGAACTGGTTGATGGAATCAACCTCACCACAGATCTATAAGACAAAGGACCTTGTTTGCAAATTTACATCTGAACACCTCTCACACACATACTCCCGCATCCCCCACTCTTGCAGAGATCACCCACACTCACACAAGAATTTATATGGGTTTAATTTGAACAACTATCATAGAGTTTTATATATGTGTTTAGTATCATTTAAACTGTCGCAGGGTGAATGGTACAAATGTCTCATTTCCAAATAAGTAAAACAAAAGGAAATAAGGTTTTTAAGAGTTTAGGGACATCTGGCACACAAAGGAATGTGGTCTCTAGGCACTCCCAAAGGTGTAAATTCATGAATGCTAATTTCCACTGTTCTTAGCAGATGGTCAACTTCTACCCCCAGTAATGGTGGGGGAATACAGTCAATTTCCACTAAACTCAAGTTTTACATATCAAATAAGGTTTGGCTATATAAGGAAAATGCAACGAGAGCTCAGGGCTCTTTCTGTATTTCAGATGTTTTATATTGATGATCTTTGAACTGATAATGAAATTGGCATAATACTTTTACCTGACATAATAAATTGTTATATTTGATTATTCTAACAGACTTTGACGTTATTTTCATTGGAGTTAAAAGGAATAGTCAAACATTAACGTATATTTAATGATGCACAGATATCATTGAAAAACCTTTTCATTTTATGGAGTCAGATGAAACGAGTTAATACATAAGATAAAATGTATTGCATTTAATTAAAAATCCCTTTGCCATGGGAAGAGACGGAGACCTTCACCTCTAATAGAGTACCGCCATTTGGATCGAATTAGACGGACTTACATCCCCATGTTGCAAGGTTGTTTTTTTGCCTGGGAACGCTGGGGGGAGCGGGGAAAGTCACCATTCTCACCAGAACAGGTTATTTAACCATCCAAATGATTTCTAAACTGGTTTATTAAGTTGAAATAGTTGCCAAGTTCCCCTTCAAGGGCATCGTAGCGATATAAGTTATCCTGTGAAGTTAATGTGTGGCTCTTTTTATAGACATGAATACATAACCCATGCGTTACCCTTCTCACAGCCTTAACCACCTGATCCTATCCTCTATATTCTATCCTTATCAAGCTAAGACACACAGATGGAACTGAGACGGGCTGTGTGATGTTTCAGTACGTACGGGTTTCCCTGAAGCACCTCTGGTGAGCAGTACTCCAAAGTGCCACAGAAGACGTAGAAAAGTTTTCCGGGTTCCAGCAGGGCAGCTGAGCCAAAGTCGATCAGCCGGATATGAAAGTTGGAGTTTATGATGATATTTTCATCCTTTATGTCCCTGTGAAGAACTCTTTTGCCCCGCAGGTAACTCACTGCGGCTACCAACTGCGTACAGACACATACAGAAATATCAGGTGAAAGTGAAAGAAATATTCAATAAAACTTTACTCCAGAGCTCACATCAGAATATTATAGGACTACTGGTTACCGACACATCTACTCTGTGCTAGTTCTCATAGCCGGTTTCTCACCTGTCTGAAGATGTAGCTGGCAAGAGGCTCGTCCAGTCTAGGCTGCATGTCGATGAACTCAAACAGGTCTAGTCCGTCCCCATGTTTCTGCATGACCATTTGGAAGAATCCCTCATTCTCAAACACCTCCAGCACCTGCAGCAAAAATTTAGGACACTAAACGTCAACCACAGTGAACATGCAATAATAACGATTGCATTTTCTCAGGATTCTTTGATGAATTGAATGTTCATTTATGTAAAATAGAAATCTTTTGTAACATTATAAATGTCATTATATACCATCAATTTTGATCAGTTGAATGCATTGTGCAGAATATATATATATACACTACCGTTCAAAAGTTTGGGGTCGGTACGATTTTAAATACTTTTAAAAGAATTCTCTTCTGCTAACCATGGCTGCGCTTATTTGATTAAAAATACAACAAAACAGTTATAGTATTAAATATTATTCCAGTGTAAATCAGCTGTTTTCTGTGTGAATATATAGTAAAGTGCAATTTATTCCTGTGATCAAAGCTGAATTTTCAGCATCACCAGAGTCAGTGTCTTCAGTGTCAAATGATCCTTCACAAATCAGTATAATATGAGGATTTGATGCTCAAGAAACATTTATTATTATTCTCAATGTTGAAACAGTTGTTGGTCTGTCAGTTGTACGTTTTTTTTTTTTTTTTGGATTCTTTGATGAATAGGAAGTTCAAAAGAACAGCATTTGTTTGAAATAGAATCTTTTGTAACATTATAAATGTCTTTACTGTCCTTGATAAATAAAAGTATTGATTTCTTTCCTCCAAAAAATAAAAATAAAATTCTCACTGACCCCAAACTTTTGAACGGTAGTGTATATATATATATATATATATATATACTTTATTATTCTGCACAATGCATTAAACTGATCAAAATTGATGGTATATAATGACATATATATATATATATATATATAAAAATTAATTAAGGAAAATAATTCTTAATGACTCCAAACATTTTGTGCACCAATAATACACATTATAAACAATGTTTTGGTTAGAATTGACATAGATAAAGCATGTGTTCTGAACATATTCTTTGAATTGGACAGTCTGAAAGTACTGATTTGCATAAGTTGTAATGCAAAAAGTGAGGTATATGCATTATTTCGGAGTGGTGATTGGCTGCCGTGGCTGGAGAGTACGATTTTACGTCATGATATCAGAACTGGAGTTTGACTACCAATACACGGGAAAAAAATTTGACTGTAACAATATTTAATTTGTAACAGCATGCGGAGCGCGGAGGAGAGAAGTTTCTGTGTGGAACGCTGCAACACTGGCAACGCAGATCACAGTTCATATCCGGACTAGAACAAGTGTTTCAAGTTTTTACGGACATATTTCCCATAGTCTCCTGCTCCAAACATGAACCAACACAGTGTATGCGCACACATTTCATCATGTCTTCTTCAAATGAAATAGTCTATGTGTGCAGATAAGGACACTAATACAGCGGTACGTCTGATCATGAACACAAATGACAAGGATTATTCTGATGATAATAATGTAGACCAAAAATGTTTCTTAATTCCCCCAACTCTGTTGCTTGTTTTTTATTCACTCATTTTTAATAATGAGTGTGCAGCAGGTCTGTGTTTTAATGGTTGTTAAAATGCCCAATTTTTGGAGTTCTTCTCAAATCTGAGGTGTGAATGATCAGGCTAAAATAGGGGGGTTTCATGACACTTTAATGGCCAATTTATTTAAGCAATGTTTGATCATTTTATTTGGGCAAAAACACTCTAAATATTTAATATTAATATATAGTCAAACAGTTCTCTGAGTGTACCTTCACAATATTGGGATGTTGCAAACGAACCAGTATGGCCACTTCCTGACTGATCCGGCCCAGATCAGGATCATCCACCCAGCATTCACTCACCACCGCACTTTTCCTAATGAATTTCACAACCACCTGAAATTGAAGTGAGTGATAATAAATTCAACATCTCTTCAGCAGCTCATATAATTGTCCATAAAAGATTGAATGGACCCTACAGCAATGACACTAACTCAGTGTGTAAACATCCTCTTTTAAGAACCCTGTCTAAGGTTTGAACAACTGACGTCAACATTATCAGGTTATTATCTCTCAACCGGATAAATATGAGTGCATGGACAGCAGTGAGCGCAGAAAGAGTGTCACTGACTTCCTGTCCACATATCCGTCTTGAAGCGAGCCAGACAAAGCCGAAGGCTCCCTTTCCAATAGAGCGCAGTGGGCGGTAGTTTTCCTCAAAATAACCCTCACATGCTCCGGACTGCTCCAGGTCCACAGAAGAATGCAAAGGATCTGACCGAATTGCCTAAACGAGAAAAAAGTAGTTGCTTAGGAAATGAGCTTTTTAAAGCCTGTCTTCTAGATTAAGTACTCATGCAGATCACCTCAGCAAGGCTGCAGGCAAAGGCCTCCTGTTCTGGGGCTCCTGTCCTCACTGTGGGAGACATTGTGCTCTGTAGCGCCTCCTGGTGGTGGAGCAAGAGATGACTCCCACTCAGCCATAGACAGACCAGAGAGCTGCCGCTGGACAGGGACACCCATTGCACATCACACTGCACCTCTACACAGAGTGAGAAAAACATGCTGAAAATGACCACTTTATCAGTTGGATTCATGCACTGAAACATCATAAATGTACAGTAGAAAAGATGGATGGTGCTTTGAAACATGGCATACAGAAAGAGTACACAGTGTGAAATGGAAAAATTAAGTACAGTAAGAGATAACGTACAGTCATTATCACAGAATAAGCCCAGGCAAGGTTCACCCTGTCCCTGAAGGGCTTTATTTTGCGGTAATGACTACAATATCCTGCTTATTACACGACTACTTGCCAAATAAATAAATGGATAAGAAATGTTGATTGGAGTTTATATTATTTATTTTATTATCTCACTTGTGGTTTACCTGTCACAGCCTGTTACAGACTGTGCGGTTTCGGACAGAATATAGGACAAATCCTGTAAGATCATTACAAATCACACTGTATGAATGGGGATCTAATAAACTTCGGTACGACATGCATGTAGACTGTACAACCCAAGTTTGCATAGAAGAATAAAACGTCATCAGCATAAATGGTAAACAAATAGAGCAAGATGAAATCGCACTTTGGCAATTGTGCGAAAGAGAATTTAGATGCGGTCATGGCTAGGGAAAAGAGACCTACTTGGCATGCCAATCTTGCAGGGGCGTAGCCAGAACTTTTTTCCAGGGCTGGCCAATTAAGACCCATTGATTTTATTGGGGTGGCAAAAAAGAAATAAAATCCAGCTTCAAATCTAGAGAAAATCCCTTAAAATGCAAATTGCAATTGTGTGTAATAGGCTACCTTAAAACGGATGTGGGATGAAACACATAAAACGGATTTCATGTGACTGCGTCTCAAAAACAGCACTGGTTAAATCATTGTTCTTATGGATCATCATCGTTCTTAATTATGTAATGATTGCATTTTTGCCTGACATAAATTCTCTTCCATATCCATAGACAAGGAGCTCCTTGAGTAGCCTATAACCAATTAAACAGCTTATATTTGTTGGTAAACATCGCAAAATAATGTTTAAGTGGTTTTAAGTTTTAGCGCCATGTGCCGTCGATCAATACGGCATTTCCTGCTGCATTTTTATTGGTCAGTTAAGCAATAAATTATTATTAGTCAGTAGACGTAGGTCGTAGCAGCAAACACACGGAGATGAATCATGACCATGCTAAATTTCTGATACTGTCAGAAAACGATTGCAGGCTATCTTTGGTCGCAAGACGGTGACAACGGCCGTCTTTGAACCTCTCTCACTGTATGACGTACGATTACCGTTTAGGAACCACAACCACAGAAATCGCCACAATTGATCATGTTTTGTCTGGGACAGCTCAAAATCGTACAATGTGTACCAGGCATTTAAGGGATAGTTCATCAAAAAAATAAACATTCTGTCAACAACATTAAATCACCAAACAAACTGTTAAAGGTAATAAAAGATTATATTTTGCATAGAATGTAAGTCAGTGGGCTCCAATGTTGTTTAGTTCCCAACGTTCCAAAATATTTTCCATTTCCTCTAATTTAAAGGTCTTGCATTTCATCGTCCTTGTTGACATTGTCAATGTTTTCTTGCTTTAGCTGAGAGTTTCTGCCTTCCTAGCCATCTAAAATCAAAACGTTTATGCTCACCATAAAACTAGTATTGAGAAAAAACCCCGCTACTTTAGGCATTTCAATTTACAAGATGGCACTAATTAGCCATTCAAAAAGACCACAGACAGAGTGATAATAAACATGAAAGTAGCACCGCTATAATGCTATGGACAGTTTAACAGTCAGTATCGAAAATATTTTTGCCACTCAATGCAGCGTAACTGATATGATGCTTCTAATATTGGCCTAATCAGACTAATGGCAAGTAAAAAAAAAAAAAAAATTATATAAAGTTCTACACAATATGGTAATTGTGTGTAAAACAGGTGAGGTAGAGATTGACATACCGATTGGCGCTCCATCTCTGTTGTAGCACGTCACATGAATCCTGCCCTCTGGAATGGAAGAGTTCACCTTGACTTTCTTAGGAGTGGAGGTGGCAGGGTTGTCACCTGGCAACAGCATTCCACCCCTCCCCCTCCGGAGATCCAGAGCTCGGCCAATGGCATGTTCCGAAAAGGAATTCCACTGTTCCAGAACTTTAGTTAGATGATTTTTTGGCAGTTGCTCTAGAGCCTTTACCTGAGGGCTTGCCTGCCTTTCTTTAGGTGATGGGGCAGTTCCTTGTGTTGCTTCTTGCCCAGAGCAGACTTGAGCTTCTGCTTCAGTGTCTGACTCTACAATGAAGGGTGAAAGAGTACGCAGGAGCTCAGCAGTGTCACATGAGGTAAGTGAATGGTTAAGATCTACAGGTGCGTTTGGGATCTCAATGCTGTCGTTCAGGTCCATCTCTGACATGGCATGAACAATGACATCTCCGTTACAGTTCAAATCGAGAAAGGTGCTGCCAGATTCCACTAGCTGACATCCCTGCTGAGACTCATCTATCTTTTCCGGACCAGAACCGCCCACAAGCCGCTCACAGAACCCAGATGATGACCCACTGCCTAGGGAAATCACCTCAAAACTGGAGTCCTGAAGCTGGGCCTGCTCTGAACACCGGCAGGCCTGCGTGTGAGGTTCAGGATCTGGTACAGAGTCACAGGACTTTACTGGAGCTTCTTTACGATCTGAGTTTTGGCCTGCCTTGGAAGAATTTTGCCCAGTGAAGAGCCGCCCAAATGGGCCACATTGAGCGGAAACCATAGCAGAAGGGAAGGTCCTGTGGACCTCCAGGGACTCCACCAAAGCAAAGGTCTGTAGCAGAGCGGCGGTAGAGTTGGCAGAGTCAGACTCAGACTCTTGAGTGGTCACATCCACAATCTTCTCGCAAAGCTCTGTAGTGTCATCCAACCTGAGATAAACAGAGAGAACGATGTCAAATCATGGAAATCTGCACTAGTCAGTCTTCTTTTATGATCTATAGAGCTTATTCAGAGCAGCACCATGACAGGTATGAAAGCGAGGCGGTAAGCCGGGATAAACTTGCTGTGTTTTCAATGGCATCCGCTATAAAAAGCTCCTAGATCACTTATAATTTTCCACAGCTCATGCTGTCTGGAACTTTTTGTCTACTGATATTTCTTGGAAAGATATTTTTGCAGTGTTTCATCAGGAGAACAATCCAAAAAACACCTTAAAATAAAAAGTACAACCCACTGAAGAGAAGTGTGTGTCCCTCACAGACTCGCTTTCATTCCCGTTAAAAATCGAAGATGGCGCTGCTTATTCATATAAGGTCTAAAGAGTGCTTATTTTTTTACATGAAAAGACGATACATATTTTTAGGTTTAAGTGGGAATCACACAAAGATGGATCATATTTCATCACAAATTCAAAATATAATGAATTCTTCAAAAAGAAGCTTATTTTTGAAAGCCAATTAGGAAAATTAGAAAAAAATATTTTTTCGACAAAGTGAAATTTTCATAATTAAGACAATAATGGTACACTACATATAATAGAAAAATAACATTTCAATTTATTTTTATTTAAATCGCTAAAATATTACAAGCAACAAATGCTGCCATGACAATCTGCAAAAAAAATTTTATAATAATAATGGGTTTAATTTCCTTTAGTACTTTCACTAAAAGTACTTTGTTTCCAGGTACAATATGACCTGGACATGTTTCTGACAGGCTTTGAGAAATTCATTATTAATCTGTGCACATCAACAAAAACTAAATGGGAGGATTTAGTGGAGTATCTAACCCATTCAGTGGTGTGGAGGTGACAGCAGGTGAGGTCATGGTTGATGGGACATTGCTCTCCTTCTCCAGTTTAGCGATGGTCCCAGTAAAGATTCTCTTTCCTTTCCCAAGACCCGCTCTCCTACGCATGGCTAGATGCACCATTACACTGTCACCAGCAAGCACTGTGTTTGGATCTGCAGATATCATCCAGAGACAAAACACTGGTTAACATATAATGAAAACAGCAATAATTTATTCAACATTGAAGTTACAGCAAAAATCTCTCATTCAAATCAGTACAGGAAAAAAAACAAGTATAATAATAATAAATAAATAAAAATTAAAGGGGTGATAGACTGGATTATTTTATTATTTTATAATGTTTCCTGGGGTGCCCATATAATGTTAGTATGATTTTAACATCATAAAAAGTCATAATTTATAAATAAAAGGCATTTTTCCAAGCTTGATTTTAGCCTCTGATTTGAACGCTCGGTTTTAAGGGCCGTGTCTGCTGTGGGATTCAGTGTAACCGGCCACTGCTGTGATTGGCTGCATATGAATATTGGCTGCATATGCATATGAAATAGCTAGCATAGCTAGCAACATGTGGAACTCTCTCTAAAAGTTACTACGTTTTATTACAGCTATCAAGATTAAAGGTCCCATGACATGAAATTATCACTTTCTGAGGGTTTTTAACATTATTATGAGTTCCCCTAGCCTGTATATGTCCTGTCCCACAGTGGCTAGAAATTTAAATCGGTGTAAACCGAGCTTTGGCTATCTTTCTCTGCCTTTGAGAAAATGAAAGCTCAGACGGGCTGATCTTGAATCTCCTCCGTATGACGTCATACGGAGGAAAGGTAACCTCCCCTTTCTCTGCCCAGAGAATTTGGCTCGCCCATGAGAAAATGAGCTAGGAAGTACGAACACCCGAGCGCGATTTGAGTTTTTCCTAGAGAGATATCATGGCTTGCAAACGAGTGAAGCATGTCAGTTGATCAGTGTTCGGATGTACAAATGAACACAAAAGTATTTTTTAGTTCCTTCATCCGAGCCTCTGAAGAAACAATGGGTTAATTTTATTTTCTCTGGAAATACACCGACACAACTTCCCAAAGTTTTGTATGGTCCAAACATTTCACCGACGACTGTTTCCTCAACTTAGGCCGATACAGAGCTGGCCTCGATGAACGTCTGAAAATAAATCGATCGAGCTACCAAGCAACAATTTCTGATGTGTAGCCTAATTGTTCAAGTTCAGACAGGTAATCTTTTTCTCAAAATCGTTCAATATTGTTTATGCATCAGGAAGTCAAGCCAATGACTAAAATATCAACTTCACATCGTTTCCTTTAGTAGGATGAAAATAATCTTATTTAAATTGTGAACAAATTATATACAGAAAGCGATCAAAGAACAATCTTTCCACACAGCGCGAGTTTATCTGGACAACTCGTTATGAAATCAATGACGCACGTTAACACTGCACAACGTAGCTCTTACTGTATGTACATCATCGTGTTTGCATTGGTTAAAGTATTAGAGAGAGTGCAGAAACTGCGTTGCAATGATAAGATCTTCATTCTCGCGATCAACAGACTGTCATCTGCTCAATGCTCATCACGGCAACATTTTATGTGATGGGAATAGATCTAAATACTTTAAAAACTTCTCACGATTAGTTAATCTTGATAGCTGTAATAGTAAAAACGTATAATAGCTGTAGTAAAAGTATTCGAGAGAGTTTCACATGTAATACATAGCTATTTCATATGCAAGCATGTCAGCCAATCACAGCAGTGGGCGGTTACACTGAATCCCACAGCAGACACGCCCCTTCAAACAGAGTGCTAAAATCAGGCTAGGAAAAATGCCTTTTATTTCTAAATTATGACTATTTTTGATCTAAAAAAAAACATACTAACATTATAAGGGCAACCCAGGAAACATTATAAAATAATAAAATAACCCCATGTCATGGGACCTTTAAGGAATCGAGAAAAGTATTGATCATAATGATCTATTCCCATCACATGAAAGGTTGCAGTGAAGAGTATTGAGCAGATGACAGTCTGTTGATCGCGTATGAAATTACGCCTCTGGCTTTCACCAAATAACAATGAAAACACGATGGAAATACAGTAAGAGCTTCATTGTACTGTACGTTGATTTTGTGATGATTGATTTCAACTAGTTTTGGCAAGATAAACTCGCAATGTTTGATTGACAGCTTGGGCAATTGGAAAGGAAGCGTTCTTTGATCACTTTCTTTATATAATTTAATCACAGTTTAAATAGGATTATTTTCATCCTACTAAGAGAAACGACGTGAAGTCGATTGTTTAGTCAATGTTTAATGCATAAACAGTATTGAACGATATTTTGAGAGATAATCTGTCTGAACTTGAATAATTACAACAGAAATCACTGATCACAGATCAGGCATAAGAATAAACATGACTACTTACATGTTTGTGGCGTTGCTGGGCTGGCAGATCCATACTGTAAAAGTCTGTTTGCAAAGCCTGCACCGAAATTTACCAAATAATCCACATTGAAATACACCGAATACAAACAAATAATGCACTGCTGAGACATTCACATTGTTGGGAAAAAAAACCCCACTATCCTAGCATTAAGATAGTTTGGAAGGTAATGGTATTGATCCTGTATCGATCTTTTCTCGTTCTCATGTCACTGTTCACCAACACTCCAGTGGGCGGGGCCAAAGCTGAAGTGTGACGTCACAAGTCTCCACTTTTTAGATCCTGTCGTTTGCTGGCATTGGTTTCAATAAAAGAATGAATTCTCATTTGAATTCTCATTCTATGACCCCTTTGAAGGACAGCAATATAATTATAGCAATATAATAATAAAGTGTGTATTGAGCAATAACAGTAAGAACTCACTACATGTCTCCTGTTGGTCGTCCTTAGTTGAGAGCATGTCAGTAGTGAGGGTTAGAACATCACTAGGGGGACAGTTAGCACTAGCAGAACATCTACAAGGGTCTGAGAAGTAGGCAGACAGGATGAGAGGGGATTTTAGAACAGCATCACAAGCTAAAGTGTGTGTCCTTACAGCACATGTCTCTTTACCTGCGTGGCTGTCAGAGGGGATGGATGCGTCTCGTGGATGAGATGCAGGCTGGTCGCTTCGTTCCGCAGCACGAACTCGCTCATAAAATGCTGGTATCAGGTATGTGACGTTCTACACAGGTGCAAAGGCTTGCTGTTAGCATGTAAACTAGCTTCGACACATCGCTTACAGGTTGGATCAGCTTTGACATTTAAATTTGCATATTTGTGTTATTTCCTCTGAGGGCATTGCATTTATAAAATGCATAAGAGTGGAGGTGAAGAGCGGAGACATCATCAAAGTAATCCATGTGACATCAGTGGGTTAGTTAGAATGTTTTGAAGCATCGAAAATACATTTTGGTCCAAAAATAACAAAAACTACGACTTTATTCAGCATTGTATTCTCTTCCGGTTCTGTTGTCGAGCCACGTTCAGTGACGCTGCTGACGTGTTATCTGGTGCGCCCGAGCTTCGTTTACAGTCTGAGGGAGACGCACGCTGTAAACAAAACAATCTTCGCAAACATGTCTAAGAATTTTAACACAGAAGAAGACTTGCATTTTTTTGCCCAGCCATATTTATTTGATCCCGAATACACGGACCCACCAGATACACGTCAGCAGCGTCTTACGTCAGCAGCGGATTGACAACAGAACCGGAAGACAATACAATGCTGAATAAAGTCGTAGTTTTTGTTATTTTTGGACCAAAATGTATTTTCGATGCTTCAAAACATTCTAACTAACCCACTGGTGTCACATGGACTACTTTGATGATGTCTTAATTTCCTTTCTGGACAAGGACAGTATATCGTACATACATTTTCAATGGAGGGACAGAAAGCTCTCGGACTAAATCTAAAATATGTTAAACTGTGTTCCGAAGATGAACGGAGGTCTTACGGGCTTGGAACGACATGAGGGTGAGTCATTAATGACATAATTTTCATTTTTGGGTGAACTAACCCTTTAAAAGGGTTCTACAGACCCTAAAAAGTCAATCCCAGCAAAACGGGGCAAATAAATGGGAATGTTTCATAGCATCTCTACCTTTCCAAGCAGCTGACTGCTGTTGTATCCGAGCAGCAGAGAGCTGAAGGGGTTGTTGAGACTGTGAATGGTGCCGTTGGGCAGGAGCGTCAGGAGACAGCTACTGGGAGCAAACACACACACTGACCCAGAGTACAGCACACCGGCGCTGGGGGACAGGACACCACCCGTACACGATTTACCACCTGCAGGACAAGAGTGCACTGTGTTGAACATACTGAAAATCAATAGCAATTTGAAATGTAAATTGAAATATATTCGATATAATTACATTTATCAGCAACTTTCTTAATTAGATTGGACAAACACCAACAAGAAACAATAGTATAGATTTTCTTTATGTCAGACCAAATATTGGAAATGCACTATAACTAGCAACCTTGGGTTATAAATAAATCCCCACATATAAATAAATCTTGACTGTGTTTGTGACTTCTGTCTGTTGAAGCAGCACAATAAAACTAACAGTTCTAAAACTCTGCATGCACTGCAGTGAACGAGAGGACGGACCTGAAGGAGTTCGGTTGGGCCATCGAGAGCTCAGGAGTGAACCATCAGAAGGTTCTGGATGTGCTGATCCATTCATCTGGAGTGGTGATCTTCCACAGGACACAGCGGCCTGCAGGCGGACACATGCTGGAACCACCAAACCAGACCTGGCTTTCACAAACAATCTCTGCATACGCAACACCTGAGATAAAGAGCAAAGAAACAAAGGTGCACAATAGGATTGTTATTGAAAATGAAACTAAATCAAAATGATTAAAAACACTTGTATATATTAATTATTTATATAAATATTAGATGCAAAAAAAACTAAACGCAAATTCAAAATGTTGCCTTGGCTACAATTACTAAAAAACAGACAAAAACTAAATAGATAAATAAAACCTAAATAAAATAAAAATGACAAAAGCACAATATTAGTAAAAATTAAAAAAGCCAATTCAAAATATTAATAAAAACTATATTAGTATATAAATAATACAAATATAACACTGTTGCACAATGCTGGTTTGACAGAACCAATCATGAAGTTCTGATTCAGTCTGATATTTTTGTTGTCACTAGCATGATTAAATGAAATTGCAAAAATGACAACCGTTTCCCAAGAGTTTTTATTTGATTTTTTATGATCATGACCTTGGGAGTTGACCTGCAGTGGAAGGGAATCTGCAAAGATGGCATAAGAGACATGATTGAAAGTCCAGTCATCTCCTCAGCAGCGTGGTAACCATAGAGATGGGCAAAAGTGGCATCACAACTGAGGACTCCACCCTGAGGAAACAGTAGGAGGAGCTGGAACTTTTCTGGTCCACTGAGCAGAAGTTTTACAACACAATTTTCTTCAATGGCACACTACACTACCCCACCCCAAAAGCTTTGGGTCAGTGAGAATTTTTTGATAGAAATCTCTTAAGATGACAAAAGGCTGCATTTATTTGATTGAAAAAAAAATACAATTAAAATAGTAATATTGAGAAATATTATTACAATTTTAAAAAAGTTGTCCATATTAATACATTTTAAAATGTAATATATCTCTGTGATGGCAAAGCTGAATTTTCAGCATCATTATTTCCAGCTTTTAATGTCACATGATCCTTCAGAAATCATTAGAATATGCTAATTTGCTGCTCAACAAACATTTCTTATTAACAATGTTGAAAACCGTCGTGCTACATCAGAAATAGAATGGGGCATCAGTTTACTGTTGACAGTTTACCGCATCCAGTGTTGACAGCATTACTGATTATAATGGGTTCTATTAGCTTTAATCACGTCGCTTACTTCTGGTCTAGACACGGTGTAAGTCACTTTTGATCAATTTATGCATCCTTGCTGAATTCAAGTGATAATTTATTTAAATATCTTACTGACCCCAAAACTTTTGAACAGTAGTGTATGCTTCAGTTAAACTCTTTTGAAAATAACACTAATGATCAACATCATGCTTACAAATGCTTAACTTAATAAGTAAACCTTTCAGTTCACAAGGGAATGAATCTCACATTTTGAGTGAAAGTCACGTGTGCCGTGATTCTCTCCACTCGCTCCAGCAGGAGCTCTAAGATCTGCTGCTGCTCCGATATCTGAAGCCACACAGACACAGGAAACTCAGCTCCTGTCAAACTCACTGCAGTCACCTGTGGAGAGAATGAGCCAGAGCCGTGCGTGACGCTCACATCCAGCACATGAAAGCACGGATCAGAAGACAAAAGACACTTTTCCACCGTCGGGGTAAAACTGATAATAACAGAGCTTTTTGGAATTAAATAAATTATCAGTCGTTGCCTTGCTAACGCGAGAGTTTACAGACGATATGTGATGTAAATGGTAAATGGATGTAAAAATGATTTTAATTTAATAATTAATTTTTGTTTACGCTGCTCAAATAGGACACTGTCAGCTACAGAGAAACTGGTAGCCAGGCAGCAGGCAAGTGAACAATCCTGAATGGTGACGACAGTACACGCATTCTTCCAGCACTGCAAAATCCAGGCTGAGAACGGTTTGTAAACAGGCTGTACCATACCAGGCTCAAGTGGAAATATAACTGGAACCGTTCGGCTCGACGACGGAAAAGCGGCTAAAGACAAAACGTACAGCATAGAAGAAATTATAAATTCATGACTCAAATAAGTTGAGCGACAGCTAAGTGAATTGTTGTTTAATTAAATGCAGTGTTTTATACCACTTTTGCAGAAATAGCAACTAGGTTCCCATCAGAATCCAGAGTCTCCTCCTTCAGGACTTCCACTAGCGTCTGATTGGCTCTTAGTAGAGAGGTCAGCTTCCGGCCAATCAAATCACTGTATGCACAATCAAACAACTTACAAGCATGCTCATTTGCATCCAAAACCTTGCAAAAAAGAGAGAGGGAAAGAAATCATTGAAATCCTTCATAATTTAGTAATTTTATGAATAATAGTGCAGCTAAAAGACCAGGCAAAGTATCCCCATTACCAATATAATGTAGTGTAGGCCTTTGTTTAATCAGAAAAAGGGCTTTGACGAGCACAACCGTCTGATACCTGTGATGTGGTGCAGTTAATGGACAGGACAGCTTTATTAGGGTTGATGGTGAGAGCTGTGCCTCTCTTCTCTGGAGCGATACAGATGAGCTGTCTGAGCAGAGAGTTCTCCAACACAGGAGACCCTTGATTTGATGACGGAGGCACAGGTTGGAAGCAATGCAGATCAGAAATGTGAAGATTCCTCATCGCCACTGATGAACCAACATGCGAATCACCTTTTGGAAAAGAAACAAGTCAGGTAAAAATGTATATTCTTCCATTATTTACTCAACTTTCCAAACCCGTTTAAATTTCTTCTTCAGTGGAACTGGAACACAAAGGGAGATGTTCGGCAGAATGACTGCTTCAGTTACCGGTCACTTTAATTACATACACAACCATTATAAAGTTGGGGTTAGTACTTTTTCTTTTAAAGAACTTAAAACTTTTATTCAACAAGGATGCATTAATTTGTGAGAGTTAAAAAAGCATTAAAAAAGTGAGAGTAATGACATTTATAATGTTACAAAAAATGTCTATTTCCAAAAATGCTATTTTTATGAACTCTCTATTCATCATTTACAATAATAAATGTTTCTTGAGCACCAAATCAGCATACTAGAATGATTTCTGAAGGATCATGTCATATTGAAGACTGGAGTAATGATGCTGCAAATTCAGCTTTGCCATCACAGGAATACATTACAAATATATAAAAAAGAAAATAGCCATTTTAAATTGCAATAAAATTTCACATTATTACTATTTTTACTCTATTTTATATCAAATAAATGCAGCCTGGGTGAGTATGGAAGCTTGTTTCTGCCACAGAATAAAAAAATAAAACCGGGTAATTGCGACATTTTATCTCACTATTCTGACTTTTTTCCTCACAATTGCTAGTTCATATCTCACAATTCTGACTTTTTCCTCACAATTGTCAGTTTATATTTCACAATTCTGAGAAAAAGTCCGTCTTTTTTCCTAAGAATTGGACCTTATAACTTTCAATTGTGACTTTTTTCCTCGCAATTGCAAGCTTACATGTCGCAATTCTGAATTGATCAGAATTGTGAGATAAAAAGTCACAATTATCTTTTAAATAGTTTTTTTTACATGGCAGAAACAAGCTTCAATTTAAGAAACTTCTTTAAAAACAAAGAAAATCTTACCAATCCAAACTTTTGACCAGTAGTGTATTTTCTCAACACAGTGAGAGTGAATGTTGACTAAGGCTGTCATTCTGACTAACATCTTTTTCTGTTCCACTGAAAAAAGGCTTACAGTTTTGGAACAATATGAGGGTGAACAAAAGTAAGCCAATCATCAGAGCAAACTATTTTAGAAGAGAATCTCTTTAGCAACCACCCTGAAACTCATATCTGAATAATCATATTTTCTAAAACATTTTGCAACAACTCTTAAAAGATCTTCCTTGTGGTAAACACTTTATTGTCAACAACAACTACTGCTGTATACTGTATTGTTGTGATTTTGATAAAGTTTATTGTTATTATTTTATATATTTATATTATTTTATAAGTCCACACATTGTGGCACATGTGTGGAAGCTGCGTGGCCCACCTGATGCGTCCATGCGGGTGAGAGTGGAGTTGCGTGCGGAGGGAAAGGACTGGTTCATGCAGAAGGAGCCACTCTTCATCATACTGCTGATACTGCCATCTTCATCATCATCAGCAGCAACACAAACATTGTCGCCCCTCGGGCTGCTCCTCCGGCCGTGTATCAACATTCCCGATGAGCTTCAAATGAAAGTGCATAGTCAAAAATTGTTTTCGAGATATGTTTAATCACATATATCGCATAATAAACTAATACATCATGATTGTAGCTAGCGCGACTCACCCACCGCACTGCTGTGCTTTCAGTTTACAGCCTGCAGCCTTGGAGACAGAGAGAGGGAGGTTTCCTTCTTTCCTTTTAGACGACTTAATTGAATAATAAATAACAAAACAAACACTTGCTTAGAAATAAAGTTCTCAATGGCCGTAAACAGTGTAGTTTCGAAGTGTTTGTTTGAGTGAAGTATATCGCGGCCTAGAATGTTTGGCGCGTATGAAATCGAATTAAGGTGACGGAAGACGAGGGAGAGCAAATGAAAAAAGCGGATTTTGAAACGGACAGGGAGTCTAGCCAATAGTAAACATAAGTGGGAGGAGCTTGTTGCATTGAGGGAGGGACGTGGTTTCTATGGAGACCAAACGGTAATGTTTATGTTGTTCTGCTGCCTCTGACCTAGTTTTTCCTCCGTTCAGTTATGCCTTAGTTTTTCTACCCTTTAAATTAGTTATGGTTCGTTTTTTTAACTGTTGCCCATACTTTTCATGTTATTTAGATTCCAGTCAACGTTTTGTAGCAATGTTCTTGATGAAATATAGCAAAATAACTTCAAATTTGGTTACAAAAACACTTCATTACTTCAAACATTCATTATATTATATTTAATATTATTATATATATTAAACACAACCTGGAGATGCACATTTTTATTTTGATGTTAAAAGCACTCTGCACAACTCATTCATTAACAGCTTCCTCATTTTCATGTTTGTAAACATTTCGACTCATTTTGTCACTCCTTGGACATTCTAGTTGCTTACAGTAGTTGTGCAGTTTATCTCTCTCCGGCTTCAAGTATGTACTGCTTAGCAGTTCAAAACTTACCAAAAACAGCAGCAAGCATTTAAGTCTTTAACCAGTGTTTATCAACTTTATCACTGGAAAAGCATTTAAACAAACTAAGTTTCTTATATAATGTTCATTTAAAATGGAGAAATAAGAAATTATTGAACAGATTAGACATGACACGAATTGTAGGGATTACAGAGGGAACATACACAAACAGTCTAACAACGATGGATGGAGCAACTTTTTGGAGAACATTTAAACATCATAACAGCCCACTTTGCTGTTGATGGCTTTTTAATCCAACACATTTTTACTAATGCACACATCTTACACAGTTCAACTCCACATGCTCTGCCATACATCACAGTTCTTTGCCATTACATTCTCAGTGCGATATGCAGTGTGTTTTCCTTACTTTTTTTTTAATAGACAGTAAGCAGGGCCTGTCATTCGCCCCTTTTCAGAATGAATATCCAGAGGTCAAGGGTCAAGACCAGGTTCACTTTGGCACATATGGGTGATGGACAGCTGTATGCAAAACCCCATGGATGAGGGAGTCCAGGAGCTTCTGTGCTTCACAGGCAGGTGTCTCTCCACAGAGATTTTAATGCAAGGTTGAGCTCAGGTTTAGGTCGAACAGAAGCATGCATAACACTTTAGCATTTCTACTGTAATGGTAACAATGGCTCTCTGCAGAAGAAGTTGACATAGACACACAATGGTGGGAAGAATCACACACTGTGGACACCCGCCGACACAATAGGGCTGGCACGGGATCCTGAGTCTCAAGGCTTACAGGTTCACAGAAAGGCCTAGTGATGGTAGTCCTTCTTACTGTGGGGACGGTTACCCAGGACTTTGTCGATGTCCGAGGCCACTTGAGTGGTGATCTTTGGAAGAACCTGTCAGTGAGAATGTGATATAACTATTAAAAATGCAGGCAACAGAGTCAAAAGTTCAACGTCATTATTTACTCAAAATGAAAATTCTTTCATCATTCATTATACTGTACTTTTTTTAACAATACTTTTTTTTACAAACTTAAAATTAAAATTATTTTTGTTTTGTTTATCAAACTGTTTAAATTAAAATAAAATTAAAATACACTGTAAAATTAAACAAAACTTAATATAAAGATTCAAATGTTTTTCATAAAAATGTATTATTACTATTGTTAAACAAAAATAAAACAATATAAAAATAATTATTATTTTATTGTGTTTTTTTTAATAATTAAAAGAATTCCAATAAAATAAAATTAATTGAAAACAATGAATACAAACATAAAAGATTTATAATTATTATTACACAAAAATGAAACTATTAGTAACGTAATAATTTACTCAAAATTCTTTCATCATTCACACCCTCATGTGAAAATCAAAAATTCATATATTTTCTTACCACCCCCAAACTTTTGAACGTTAGTGCAGGTCACACTACTTTACACCAACATACGCTCTTTCAGTAAACTATAAACTACCAATCCCAATTACTTTGACTTACTGTGTAAACACGCCCAATCATTTTCACTCCTTTCTTTAACTTGTTTAAGCTGTAAATGGTAAATAAAGCATTGGAGAGAAACCTGTGAGAGATGATTTTTTTTTATTTTTTTATTTTAAGTAAATGAGAGTAAAAGATTATGGATTCCTTTTATTTTTATGTCAACTTCATTAAAAGTGGTCAAGCTGGTTTTTAGAATACTAGAAATAGTTTGATTAAAGGACCTTTCACACTGAGCGAAACGCGATAAAGCGAAGCGAATCGGCGATGAACAGTACTTTCACACCAAGCGCGAAACGATTGATTGCCTTCGACAAATTAACTCCTGAACGATAGGTGGCGCTGACCGAAAATGCATTTAACACTTGCACACTAGGCTTTAACACATTTGAACCTTTGGCTTTAAAGGGACAGTTCACCCAAAAATGAAAAGTCTGTCATCATTTACTCACCCTCAAGTTGTTCTTTCTTCTGCTGAACACAAAAGAAGCTATTTTGAAGAACGTCGGTAAACAAAAAGTTGATGGGCGGCATTGACTTCCATAGTATTTTTTTTCCCATACTATGGAAGTCAACAGAGCCCATCAATGGTTTGGTTTCCCATATTCTTCAAAATATCTTCTTTAGTGTTGTGAACTATCCCTTTAACCTCGTCCGCTGCACAACATACAACAGTAAATTAAGATAAATAAAGTTTGGTACTACACCAGAAACACAAACAATCTATAATGCTTACGACTTTAATAAGATATTAAACTCACCATCGATTCCTTGCCACAGAACTTCTTTTTGTCTGTTTTTGTAGTCGCTGTGACATTTATCAAAAAGTTCTCTGTTCTCAGACATGAATGATTACGACCCTGTCCCAAATGGAAGCCTAAGCCCTTGCGATCTTCCTCCGAGTCCACACTTCCACAAGTCTACAAGACCGCAAGTGCACATGAAGTGTGACATTTGAGACAGGACCAACATCCATTCTCTTCTCTCCTCCGGTATACTTCTCTTTGGTTTTTACACTGGTTTTCAAAACTGCTTTCTGTGCTATGGTGCCACTAATCTCGCCTTTTTGTGTGGCTCCAAGCACGTGATCTTAAACTAAAATCTAATCGGTTGGCCCATTTCATAGCGGGGCGACGGGGAGAAAAATTGACACACTGAACGAAGAAAGAAAGCCCCACAGGGATCTACTGTTTCGATTCAAGAGCGTCATTGCATCGCTTAATCACGCTCAGTGTGAAAGACCCTTAAGGTAGTCTCAATCTGTGGTTCTCACCCTTTTTGACTTCATTGCCCATTGTCCACATCAAAAACTTGTCTAGTTGTTTCTGATTTACTGATTAAGAATTTAAAAAAGAAATATGTATTAGGTCACTATTTCTACCTAATTAAATTTTAAGATTAAGATTTTTTTTTTAAAATACATGACCTTTTCAGGTCTGAGGGGGTGAATTAAAATTTTCATATCTTGATTTTTAATTGTTTAATGATTAATTAATTAATACTTGTTTTGTTTTCATTTTAAATCATTTTAAATCATATTGAGGCCCCCTTGGAAGTTTGCTGAGGCCCCCTGATTGAAAACCACTGGTCTAAATAGTTGTCCAACAATTTCGCCAAGCTAGAAACCACGTAAAACCATCTTTTGTCTGAGGCTTTAGTTGGATCTTCCATCAGTGTGTGAAAGTTTGCCATAGCAAATAAAAGTAGCATCAAGCAATATCCTGTTTTTGATGTTTTAAATGTAAATGAACCATGTGAGATTCAGAAGTAAGGTGTTAAAGGAACACTTCGACTTTTTGGGACTTTAGCTTATTCAACGTTTCCCCCAGAGTTAGATAAGTCCATACATACCTTTTTCATCTCCGTACGTGTTGTAAGTCTGTCTGACGCACTCACCGCTAGCTTAGCTTAGCACAAAGACTGGATGTAAATGGCTACAGCTAGCACACTAATCCCAATAAGTGACAAAATAACGCCAACATTTTCCTATTTACATGTTGTGATTTGTATAGTCACAGAGTGTACAAATAACAAAGTAATATGAGACACAGCCACTTTTTAAACGTTTAAATACTGGGAACTATTTTCTCAAAGGCGAAGCACTGCTACTTGGGTGGAGTGATAACCGCAGGACTTGAGACGCGCTCTCTTCTCCTCACCACGGCGCTTCTCGGGTGCTGCGGTTGTCACTCCGCCCAAGTAGCAGTGCTTCGTGGCATTGACTATACAAATCACAACATGTAAATAGGAAAATGTTGGCGTTATTTTGTCACGTATTGGGATTAGAGTGCTAGCTGTAGCCATTTACAGTAGTCTTTGTGCTAAGCTAGGCTAGCGGTGGGTGCGTCAAACAGACTTACAGCACGCACGGAGATGAAAAAGGTATGTATGGACTTATCTAACTCTGGGGGATACAGTGAATAAGCTAAAGTCCCAAAAAGTCGAAGTATTCCTTTAAGAGATAAGAGCAGAGAGATGTAAGGCCACCGGAGCTTATGATTTCACAGTGTGACAGTGTATTTGAGATGTTTTGATAAATCATAAATCTCTTGCCTGTATCGCCCCCAGGTTTTCAGTGAGCTGTGCAGGGTTGGAGGTCCCCAGGAGAACCGAACTCACTCCTTCATTACGGAGGCACCAGGCTATAGAGGAACACGGAGAATAGATGTATGAGGGATCTGTGGTTTGGTCATACAGTATATGTATGAAAGTTTCAAGCCAGTGAATAGTTGGAATCTCAATTGAGCTGGTGGGATTTTGATCGGGTGCTGCAGCCAAAGGTTTGTCATACAGGACTTTTTAACAGTACTTTTTTAACAAACTTTTTTTTTTTTTTTTTTTTTTTTTTTTTTACTATTTAAATTAAAACATTAATAAAAATACACAATAAAATTAAATTTAAAACAATTAATACAAACAATATATTTTTTTAGAAAATATTTATTAGTATTACTCAATAAAAAATAGAACAAAATGAAAATAATGACTTTTTTTAACATTTCATCACCATTTTTTGGCCTGTTTTGAATTTTAAACCAATTAAAGAATTAGAATTAAGAATTTTACCATCCAAAGCTATACACTTCTATTAAAACTGTAAGAAAGGCTTCCAAATGGACCAAAGCATGCCAAGATCGGGGTTTTTTTAGGTATGTAATTTTAGTAGTATACGGCCATGTACTGTAAAGTGTCATGAGTGCCAACCACATTTGAATACGGGATTGAATCCCCTAAATTGTTCTTCCGTGTGTGAGTGGGTACGGAACATGTCTCACACCTGAAATTGCGATGATTGACAGTTCTGGCGTCTCGAGTGTTTGGTATCCGCCATTTTTGACAAAAGTAATATTACAGAGGCCAAAGACTCATTATGTTCTGCAATTTTAACTAAACCACCATATAGAGATGCATATAGGCCATATCCACTTAAGCGTTTTTTGGTTTGGTTCATAAAGCGATCAAGTTTATGGGGATTAAATAAATTGAGTTCCATTTAATTTGTTCAAAAACGGGTAAATACGTATAAGCCACAACAACAACAACAAAAAAGTATTCAGAAACAACCCAAAGACTTGGTGATTTTAAAGCCATGTGGGTTATGTGCATAAAAGAAAATTCAGCTTTTTACTCATGTCTGTACTGCGTGTGACAGAACAGTCTGAGTCACTCTGGCATTGATAATATGTGGCACATTGTGACAGTTGAAGTGAAAATGAGTGAAGTTCTTTTGACCTACCGATGGCAAGTTGTGTCAGGGTACAGCTGAGCCTCTCAGCAATGTGGGTCAATTCCTTAAGCTTCGCCTGCTGCTTTCTGCCATCCTCACTCAGAATCTTCTCCTTCAGCCACTGATACGGCTGCACGGAGAGAGAGAAAGTGAGACAACCACAGCAAACCTGCCCTGACAAACCTGCCACCCTCATCGCTGGATAGCCTACTAACTGAAGGTGTAACTTATTAACTATAGACCTCATGTAGCCCCGCCCCTTTTCAGCGCTGTGCTTTTTGATTTCTGTCTTCTAGTTTGTATTTCCACAGCATGAAGGTAAGATCTTACGGATTTATTAATGAACCGCTCGTTTTAAAATCTTCCCGGTCTACTGACATTTGTTATGACATCCACTTCAAACATTACAATGCTCATGATAACTTTCGTTAACTCTACAAAAAGTCAATCCACTTCATCAGCAACAGTGATGCCATAGAAATATACAGAGCTACTGCAAAAACGGAAGTTCAAAGACAAAATTCTAAAGATGGCTGCACACTTGTTTCTCTGCCGCATAAGGTCTATATGAGCTCCTAAATCACTTCATCCAGTGACAGACTGTCCTGTTCAACTCTTGTTTTGTTCTTCAGTTGTTTTGGAATATATCTGTTTTACACAGAAATCTGGCACTGATTCAGTTGGATATGGATCAGTTTACTCAACAGATATCCATCCTTATGTCTTGAGGAAATGATGTCTGCCATGACACAAGATTAAAGTACCTTCAAAGAGGCTCTGGAAGATTCTGGGATGCCATTTTCATATTTTCCTGTGATGATGCCACAGGCCAGGGGAGACCAGGACACTACTCCAACACCTGCGGTACAAGACATATTTGAATAAAATTAAGGCCATTTTAATGATGGGTGTTTATGTGTGCGTATTTATGTACAATATGTGTTTGTTTTTACCAATCTTATGGTAAAGCTCTGGCAGTTGCATCTCCACTTTATCCCTCTGAAATAAATGATACTCGGCCTGTTCACACACAGGTGGAATCAGATTAAACTGCCTCGCTACAGAATACGCCTCCTACATGGAGAGAAAGACATGACAAAAAATAAAAGACAATGATATTATTACTGTTAAAAGGGACATATTATGCCCTATTAAAAGGAACCTTTTAAGTCCCAATTTTGATTTTGGGTATACTAGAATAGGTTTTCATGCTTGAATGTTCAAAAAACAATTTTTTTTTTCTTTTTTTTTTTTTTTACATATTTTACATTGTTGCAGCACTTCTCCTCTCAGTCTGTCAGTAATGCTTTTAGTTCCGGTCTCTATGAAGGCCCCCCTTCCGAAAAGCGCAATGTGCGAGTGTGTTCAGCGAAATGAGTGTGTTCAGCGAAATGTCACGTCCCTTACCATAACCACGTTTCAACACACTTCAAATGCAACTCAACCAGGCCTCGCCAACTCACCCCCTTTTTTGAAAATGCCTTTAGCGGGAATTATTTAAATGAGGAATTTTGTGAAGTGTAGCTACGTTCCCGGAAAAAACTGAAGACTACATTTGAGGCATTTCACAGAGAGTATAGAAACAGTGCTTACTGTTACCTCCGTGAAGATGGCACCCCATAAAACAAAACAAAAAGAATCCCAAAACTATGCTATTTGTTTGTGCTGATTTGTTCTTCAAAAACGAAGATATGGTGTTTGAGATATTGAACATTACTTTTTTTATTGTGGGACGTCACTCTTATTAAATATTCCAAAAAAGTCCCCCACTTAATACACCCAAACAGTGCCCACACTGTCATAGAAAATCAAAAAATAAACAGAGCAACAAAACAACCAAACATTCTTGATGACAGACTTAATATTTATAAAATATGACAATATAAAATAATTTCATAATCAGGATTGACTTAAAGCTGCAGTCCGTAACTTTTTTATGAGTGAGTACATCATGAAACAAACTGTGTTTTTGTCTTATCAATCACTACTGTACACCTATAATCAGTGTTGGGGAAAGTTACTTTTAAAAGTAATGCATTACAATATTACGTTACTCCCCCAAAAAAAGTAACTAATTGCGTTACTTAGTAACTTTTTATGAAAAGTAATGCATTAGATTACTTTTGCGTTACTTTTTCTCATCTGGGCTTGCTTGTTTTTTTTTTTATAACAGCAAAAAAAATGCTATTTTTGCCAAATGTTAAGGCCCTTTCACATCAAAAGTGAAATGAATAAGCCTCAGGCTGAAGGAAATGCATATTTACTACTGTACAGAGGGCGCCGCTCAAACAAACCTTTCAGCTGCTGCTGTTCTGGATTAAAAAAACAATAGGATACAGGAGAAGGAAGTTCAACACTCTTATTTCTAAATCTAATCTAAAGTCATTTTTGCTTATTATGGCTGAATTAGATCAAGGTCAGCAGCAGAAGGTCGGCACCACGGTGGAGTATCCCAGTACCTGTGTGACTCTTCATAACATAAACCGAGAGAAGTAGCTCCGGCTACAATGTTCTTCCGCAAGTCGCATGCAGTTCTGTTTATTACCGCTGTAGAGCGCCAAAAGTAACGGACTGCAGCTTTATATATCAAAAGGAAAGAGTGCACAGAAGTTTGTCCTCTCCACTCACCATGATCTCCATAGCTGACCAGCGTGATGTGCCCCAGTACATGGACATACCGTGGTTAATGACATGCGTCATGGCTCTCACTATCTCTGAAACACACATGTATAGACAAAAATATCAGCCAAGCTTTTGAAATAGTTTGCTCTAGATCCAGAGAAATCATTTGTGTCTGCTCACCGTTAGATGGCGCTATCTACATCCTCTCCTTGTGCAGAGTAACTGGGTTTATTTTTTCATAAAGTAATTTAAAACTATGGGAATTCCCAGGATGCATAATTGCCCTTATAATTTAATAATTGATTGCAGGTCCAGTTGTACATGTGTATTTGAATTCTTTTTTGTAAAAGGATACTTTGAATTGTTACACAAATGCCCAGAACATGACAAAGGATATAATGGTAGTACATACATAGGAACTAAAAAGGACAACACAAGTTTTTTATTAAAATTATTCTGCAGCATAATAGATAAAATCTATCATGTTTATATTAAGGGGACTGTTATGGCAGAATTATTCCCATCTCTTCCAAACCAATGAAATGCTGCTATTGCTGATTTGCTGATTGAAGCGAGCAGGTGAGGAGAATGGACGGGGAGAAACGGATGGACTTTGACCCCAAAGGTCAAAGTACAGGCCGGTTTTAGAGCGAGTAAGAGAGCATGCCCAAACCCTAAAGTTCAGGTTATTATTATGATTTCCTGACTAGAGAGAACTGAGCTTTAGTCTATCTATGGGCAGAAGAACAGACCTTGAGATAGGGTATAAAAAACTGCGCTCCCCCTCCACGCTCTGTTCACTTTTGTGTCGCAGACTGTACATTGACTACCTCTGTGGAACAACTGAACCTTTCTTGCAAGAAATAAATCATTTTTAATTATCAGACTGTCTCTTACGCTTTGATGATTGTTTAATAGAAATTTGCTATTACAGGGACCCTGAATTGCAAAATACAATTTATTCTACTCTTAATAAATCAGATAATATTAAAGGGATAGTTCACCTAAAAATGGAAATTCTGTCATCATTTACTCCCCCTCAAGTTGTTCCAAACCTGAATGAATTTCTTTCTTATGCTTATAAAATTATGACAGAATTTAAATTTTTGGGTGAACTATCCCTTTAAATTGGCTTATTTAGCCATGGGAGGCTTATTTTGGGATGTGTTGTCAGAACAGTTTGCTTGTTTTTCCTGTGAGATCTGGCAAAACTGACAGAGTTCCACAAAGGATAAACGCTAATAATGCAGTAGAGCTGAAGCCATTTCACAGACTGATTTAACAGGATTAAACACGAGAAGCATTTCAGCAGTAAACTGACACAACGGCTCTATATCTCACTAAGCAAGTTGTATTGTACAAAGTACCATAACTTTAAACTTCTCTGTATCATATATTCAAACATAGCAGCACAACTGTATTCATTCCAAAGGGTTCGAGACATCCTAATGAAAGAAAAATATTTTTCTATCATTTACACATTCTTTGTTGTAAGATAATTCATTCTTAATACATTCATTCATTTATTAAATCATACATTATATCAGAAACTTTCACAGCTGATGCTGTACAGTCCTAAAGTATAGCATAGCATCCCTAAAATTCAGAAAAGTCCAGTGCAAATTGCTTTCAGCGCTACTTTCTTTGCTGTGTATGCATTATTGTCTGATTTATTCCACTGGACTGGGTCCTAAAATATGCAAATAGACCACCATCAGAGAATCACAAATGGGCATCAATGCCTTGTTAATTCAACTTCACCCTAAAGAAAATGCTCACATCTCAAAGTACTTTTATATCCATTTCACTCGATGAGTTATAATAAGGATAATGGTCCGCATGATGGTCTTTAAGAGGAGATGGGGCATATTGAACTTTTAACACACTAAGGAAGGCTCAGTGTCAGGACATTTGTGTTTTTATCGTCTGGAGTTTAATAAAGAGGAATTTAACTATCCATCTGTGTGCAGAGCATCATTCCTTTTTTATAGCTTACACTCAAAAAAACCTAAATGGGCCAAGCCATAAATGGCAAAATATTTAGTGGTCTTATAATGGTCTTTATCTATTTTAATCACAAATCACTGTAGATAAAGTATCGCACGGAATAGCCTTGCCCTTTGTCTCCTTTAAATGTTTAAGCCATGGGTAAACTTGCAGACAGCTTTTTACAGAAAGAAGAGTCAGTGTTGTTCCAATGTTGATGTCTCCCAGTTCGTATAATTTAACGTGAGAGCAAAAAATTCACTATACGGTTCAAATCTGGACTCTGCAGGTCAAAACATGAGCCTGATGGACTTGTTCTCAAGCCACTTCTTGGCTGTCTTGGCAGGAGCATTGTTTTGTTGAAAAATAACATCTGATCATTCCTCTTTAGATAAGAACTTTTCATTTGTGGGAAGCAAGCCATTTTGTAATATTCTCCTGTATCCAAAGCATTAAATGACTTTCACGGAGAAGCAGCTCACCAATACCAGCAGCTAAAATGACTCCCCACACAACGACACTCTTCGTCAATGCTTCACTGTGGTAGAGATGCATTTATTGTAATATTTCTCAACAGATTTTCGAAGACACCGCTCTAGAGTATCACCATGCAACTCGTGTTTCATTGTGATTCATCACTCCTCGCAACTCTGCTGAACCCCTCTGAATCAAACTTCCCATATTCTGCCAAAAATTCATTCTGGTTTTTTTAATGTTTTTCTGAGGCTTCCTGTGTGCAGCCTGAGATCATTAGTTTTTGATGTTCATATATAACATAAGATTTTTGTAGGCCTACGTTTTGATAAATGCTGAAAGGCACAATATGCACAATTTGGAAGCGTAAAATTTGTTACAAATCCTTTTCATTTATATTATAAATAAATTGGAATACATTTACTATTGATTGAATGATGACATAATCTTATTAATTTATTTTTAAGTTAATTATGTTAAAGTTTTAAAATTATGTAAATTTTTCCAAATGAGTTGAATTCCACACAAGAAATCACACAGGATAATGAAAATGTTAATCATATCAAATGAATGTGAAATAGGTAAATGGGCTAAATAAATGTGATGGTTTTTAATTAATCTTCAATATTCTAAATATAACAAAAATATGTAGACACATCAAGTTGTTCATACATAAAATGCTTAAGTTTCACTACTTTGATAATGTACATTTCAGTGTCTATGCAAACATATGAAAATGTACGGTGCTTTTCAAAAGTTTGGGGTCAGGTAAGAAATGAATGGGGTCACTGCGGAAATTAATACTATAGATTTTTATAACGTTACAAAAAAATTATATTTCAAATTAATGCTGTTCTTAAAACTTTCAATCAAAGAATCCTGAAACATGTGCCACGGTTTCCTCAAAAATATTAAGCAGCACAACTGTTTTCAACATTGATAATAATCAAGAATGTTTTTTGAGCATCAAATCAGTAATGATTTTATGTAATGATGCTGAAAATTCAGCTTCGACGTCACAGGAATAAATTACATTTTAAAATATATTAAAATAGAAAATAGTTATTTAAATTGTGATAATATTTCACATTATTAAGTTTTACTGTATTTTACATTATTTGATCAAAAAAATGCAGTTCAACTTTAACATGAACAGTAGGCTAGTGTATGGGCGCTACAACCACACTTTATGGGCAAATACCAATACCTACCATTTTTAATGAGATCATGTAATGATAAATAAAAATGAAAAATCATGTATAATACCCACAGTCTTTGTTTCGTCACATAGGCCTACTTTCACACAATATCAGTGTGTACATTTGACAGAGCGAAAAAAGAAGCGTGAAGTCCGCACACTGAAAATAGCTGCTCCAAATTCATTTATTAATAGCACAACGTTTCGACCCTCAGGTCTTCATCAGGCATCAGTATTTTTGATTACATTTGACAGAGCGTCACTCTGCAGCTAACAGGAACACCATCTGCCCTGAAATCCTCAAGGCACTATCCTGTTCTACGCCATTACCAGCGGAGCCCTTTTACCGCTGTTACTCTTCAGCGGTGCTTTATAGCTTTTGGACAAGAACAGCGAGTACAAGATTTACTCAAAAACCTCCGTCATTGAGTTAATAAAGCTGCTTTATTGCTTCATCTTTCAGATTTTCATATGCAAAGAGCTGCTTTTCTCTGTCTCATCAGTGTTTTGACTCAAGGCGCTTCGCTGTGGCCATTACTCTGCGTCCACTGAGTCTGCGTTTCATCTTCACATGCCACCAGTGAATGATGTCTGTGGGGAGCTCTTTGTCTGACAGTGGTGTTGCAGGGATGCCCTAGTCTCATCAAATGCCACGCCTGAGGACCAACATTTTGTTCACTGACTGTCTGAAGTTCTGCAGAAAAATTGGAACACACTTGCTAAATCTGGCAGGCTCTAATCTGATTGGCTGGCATTAATCAGTCCACCTAGTTTATGTAAGATATAGGAGATTGGTGCCGCTAACAGCTTGCACCGTCTTTTTGCTGCTGGTAGAGAAATCCATTTTCTTTATTTTACTTTTTAACAGTTTGTGTGTCTTCTGGTGCTATGCAACATTTAAGTGATTCTTCTTCTCAGTGGTCAAAGACAATAGGCCGATCAGCTGAATAGTGGGTTGCGCCACCTAGTGTGCAGGCGTGAATTAGCCAAAGTTTCGCGTTTGGTGTGAAAGTACTGTTAGCTTCGCTTTATCGACACTGGTCGCTCAACGCTTTTCTTGTCTAAGTGGGCAGGTCATAGTCCAATGTGGACCAATCCTGTAAGACCAGGGCAGCTAAATGCATGTGTGAGAAACATAAGAACTTATGTTCTGGAAAATAAGGCAAGAGAAGGTGAAAAAAGATTAAAAAAAACACAAAAAAACAGGAGAAGCCAAATTTACCTCAGTAGCCTACATGATGAAAATGAAAGCCCACACCCACTCGCTCATTACGAACTCCGTACAAGTGAAAAGAAATGTCTGTGGGTGAGAATGGAGGAGAAAAAGCGAAGTGAACGTCAGCTAAGCACAACAATACATCTGCTCAAGAAAAGAGAGAGCAAGACAAAAACAAGGAAACCAGAGGCACATGCCAGTGAGAACAAAAATGAATGGTTCTTCAGCAAACATAGCTTCTTCTAACAGAGACTGTGAACTCTAGCTGAATTCTGCTGGATCTCTCAGAACATCCCAACATTAGAGCCCTGAAGTATTAATCTAATGTAATGTGAATGTCTGGGGTTTGTGCAGTGCGTAGGCTGAAGTGTGCATGTGCAGATGCGTCATGCACAAGTGTCCCCTCCGATTTTCGAGACAAGTGGATTTTGATTGCAATTTCACAATAAATCACGCTGTTGAATGCTTGTTGTAGGGAAAGGAAAATGTAGGGGGAAAAAAGCAAAAATCATCCTTTTACATTCAATAAATTTAGTCAGTTCAAATGTAACAAAAATACATGCTCATCACAGCCTTTCAAGCTCAGTCACACTTTTGCTTGGTTTATTAAAAAACTAACAAAAAAAAAAAACCCTGTATTAGTTCAGGTTTAAAACACATACACCACCATTCAAAAGTTTATTGTTCATACGATTTTTAAATAGTTTTTACAATCTGAAATATGGGTTACACTTTACAATAAGGTCTTATTTGTTAACATTAGTTAATGTAACTAACATGACCTAACAATGATTTATTAATCTTTGTTCATGTTAGCTCACAGTGCATTAACTAATGTTAACAAATACAACTTTTGATTTTAATAATGTATTAGTAAATGTTGAAATTATTATAAGACTGGAAAAAACTGGAAGAGAGGGCAACTCTCTACGAAAACAAAGGAAATTACCATCTGAACTATCTTGCTATATTAACATCCCCATTCGAGACACAATCACACTTGAGTTGATCACCTCCCAATTTACAATTCTCTCCCTTCCCCATCTCGTCACTCTCTCATGCTGAGATCCCCTGAAATTCACCCAAAAATCTATATGGGTGTGTGTGTGTGTGACAGAGAGACAGTGGCAGTGCTGTATGATTTTGATTTATGGCTTTTATATCTCATGGACGACTCAAGCACAAACAGGTCATTTGAGGTTTGTGGAAACATCCAATTGGTGCTTAGTCTACAATATCAGATGAACACTAATAAACACAGATGTGTGTTTGGTGTTTATAAAAAAATTCAACAAATATTACAGACCGTGAGTGCATTATAGAGTCATGCTGTTCATTAAGTTTAAAGAGATCTTTAAATGCACAGAGAGGACTGTGTGTGTTTGCATGTGTGGTATCCAATAGTGCTTCAATAAGTTATGCTCTATCAAACAGCATCCATTACATACTGTTAATTATTACAGAAAATAATTGTTTCCCCTAGTTTGTAAAAAGCAAACAAAAATCCCATTAGACTAATGCACTGAAAACTAAAGTCTGAGCACCATAATTAACATTAAAATTAAATCTTGATGACCTCATCTGTATGTATGTATGTACACTACACTCACCAGGATTATTAGGAACACCTGTTCAATTTCTCATTAATGCAATTATCTAATCAACCAATCACATGACAGTTGCTACAATGCATTTAGGGGTGTGGTCCTGGTCAAGACAATCTCCTGAACTCCAAACTGAATGTCAGAATGGAAAAGAAAGGTGATTTAAGCAATTTTGAGCGTGGTATGGTTGTTGGTGCCAGACGGGCCAGTCTGAGTATTTCACAATCTGCTCAGTTACTGGGATTTTCACTCACAACCATTTCTAGGGTTTACAAAGAATGGTGTGAAAAGGGAAAAACATCCAGTATGCGGCAGTCCTGTGGGCGAAAATGCCTTGTTGATGCTAGAGGTCAGAGGAGAATGGGCCGACTGATTCAAGCTGATAGAAGAGCAACTTTGCTGAAATAACCACTCGTTACAACCGAGGTATGCAGCAAAGCATTTGTGAAGCCACAACACGCACAACCTTGAGGCGGATGGGCTACAACAGCAGAAGACCCCACCGGGTACCACTCATCTACAAATAGGAAAAAGAGGCTACCATTTTTTAAGAGCTCACCAAAATTGGACAGTTGAAGACTGGAAAAATGTTGCCTGGTCTGATGAGTCTCGATTTCTGTTGAGACATTCAGATGGTAGAGTCAGAATTTGGCGTAAACAGAATGAGAACATGGATCCATCATGCCTTGTTACCACTGTGCAGGCTGGTGGTGGTGGTGTAATGGTGTGGGGGATGTTTTCTTGGTACACTTTAGGCCCCTTAGTGCCAATTGGGCATCGTTTAAATGCCACGGCCTACCATTGTTTCGAGCATTGTTTCTGACCATGTCCATCCCTAAATGGCCACCATGTACCCATCCTCTGATGGCTACTTCCAGCAGGATAATGCACCATGTCACAAAGCTCGAATTATTTCAAATTGGTTTCTTGAATATGACAATGAGTTCACTTTACTAAAATGGCCCCCACAGTCACCAGATCTCAACCCAATAGAGCATCTTTGGGATGTGGTGGAACAGGAGCTTCGTGCCTTGGATGTGCATCCCACAAATCTCCATCAACTGCAAGATGCTATCCTATCAATATGGGCCAACATTTCTAAAAAATGCGTTCAGCACCTTGTTGAATCAATGCCACGTAGAATTAAGGCAGTTCTGAAGGCGAAAGGGGGTCAAACACAGTATTAGTATGGTCAGTGGCGGTTCTAGAGGGAGGCCAGGGGGGGCCAGTGCCCCTGTGACAAAAAGCTTGGCCCCCCTTGTGGCCCCCCTAAATGTGGAGTTTGAAATAATTTTTACAAAACTGTTTTTTTGCTATCGTATGCGTATTATTTTTTATTTTTCTATCTTTGTGGATTTGCATTTTCACGTGACAATTCGCATCACATTCGCGGGAATCGCGGCAGAATAACGCCTGTCTCCTGCACGCGAGAGAGGAGAGAAGAAGAAAGTTGGTAAATGTCAGTTCAGTTGTAAGTTCATTCATTATGTGCGTATGGGGTGTGCGATGTGTATTGTCTATTATGATATTGTAATCATTGTTTTAACTATGTACGAGGCACTGTGAGCTGACATAGCATTTGTCTATCGTCCTTTCACTGCTGTGTGCAGTTCATGCTATAGCCCATGTCCCCAAATTATTTTTGTCTTATATTTATATCATATTATGTTCTTATATTAGAATATCGCATCAGCAAGAGTGCCGTTTTCCCGTGCACAATTGCAACTGTGATATTTATGTTATACAACAGTTAAATTAACAATAAGTTAACATTGGGAGTTACTTTTTAGACACAATATTGTCAATATTGTTTGTTTTCCCTTTATTTCGCCGACTAGAATTTCATAATGAAACCGTAGTGAGTCTCAATGCAACACAGCAATGATTTATTGACTGAAATCCGCGTTTTGAACGAATCACTTGCTTCTTTCCCGAATAAATCAGCCGTTTGAACAAATCGTTTGAATGAATGAATCCCTCTTACAGGGACTTGCCGCCGCCTACTGGCGGTTTTAGTTTCATATTTAAAGTATCCTTTAATTAAAACGGTAAAATTAGAAATAATTGCATTTTTAAATATTGATTTAAAAAAAATCTCATAGCTTTATTTATGCAATTGTAAATGGAGTGTAAATATATTAATGCCTCTTCTGTGTCACCTCTGCACTGCAAAGATGGATTTTGATTGAATTAATTAATTTGACTGGTAACAGTGGTACTGTATAATTATTGCATAATTAAGTATTGTTGTATAAATAAGTATAATTACTGTATAATTTGAATGTTAGTGGTGATGCAAAAAGGTGATGCATAACTCTAAATAAGTTTAGAAAAAATGTCCATATATAGGTGAAAATGCCCCTGGCCTGGAAATCAATTTAAGGTGGCAAATATTGCCTCTTAATTAAAAAATGTATTTCTGTCACTGCTGTGAACTGACCACTGCATAGAATATGAAAAATATTAATATCTTCGTGAGTCAGCTGTCAACAACAGGCCTAAACCAGCCATGGCACCAGCACAAAAACACAATCAGTAAAATATTATCTAATTATTAACAAAATGTTGAAAATATTGAAATATATTTTTGTCAATATTGCACACCCCTAATGTACGGTATTAATTTTGATTTCTTTAGGTCTTAAAAAGCCTTAAATTTGACTTTAAAAAGTGTGCAGGAACCCTGTAAACGGTTAGACATATCAAGTCAGTTATTTTCAGTAAATGAATTAATAAGCTTCTTGGTCCCCATTGCTTTTGCTCTATAGTTCTCAAAATGAAGAGAAAGAAGGACATCATGTCTATTACAGTTACTGTGACTAATACTGAATATGTAATGCAAATGTAAAAATATAATGGAAATGCAAATACATTGTTGAATGATTATAAACACGGTATTTTGCCTGTTAATGCCTGCAGCAGTGCAGAAAATGATATGACAACAATAAGGTCTAAATGTAACTGGCCCCTCTAACAGTACAACTGGCCCCAGCTTGGCCCCCCCAGTTGAAATGGGCTAGAACCGCCACTGAGTATGGTGTTCCTAATAATCCTTTAGGTGAGTGTATATATGTATGTATGTGTGTGTGTTTTAACATTCATTGAAGCCCATATACGTACAGAATACCAATATATCTGCTCTAGCATCACATTGATGATCTTTCTCACAAAGCTTAGTAACAACATGTGGCAAACACTTAAACAACTCTCCAGGGAGACCACGGGTAGTAAAATGTGTTCTCAGTTCAGCTCCAAAATGTTCTTTTATTAAAATACCCTATTTTCTTCCCACGAGTATTCAACTGCATGTGCCAAGAACAGACTGCACATCAATTTGGATTAAAAGCATTCCAGTCTTGATGGTAGAATGATGATTAAACGTTTTACTTTGATAGATCTTCCTCTTTTCCTCACCGCAAAGTGCAGCAGTGCCTCTAAAGCTCTGATATAGAGTCCTCTTGAGATTATCCTCACACTGTAGGAAGTCTATGCAGTGCTTTCTGGCTTGTAACCCTGATGTAAAATGTGTTTACGGGTTGATAAGACTCGCTCAAGCAGACAAAAATCCTAAAGCAGTCAAATGGCAGAAATCAGTTGGTTTACTAACAAATTTGTCTACAGAAGTTAGCTAAATCTGACTTAATAAATTAAAATAAAATAATGTTTTTTATTTCTAGAAATGTAAAAAGCCTCACATAAAAGCAATTCAAAGAGATATGTTCTCATTAGATTGCAAGTAAACATGAGTATGTGCATGTATGTGTAATGTGAGAAGAAAAGTTTAGAGTTTGGGGACACAGTAGGCAAAGAGCAGCTTAAAAATACACTATCTACCCCATGGGCAACTCAAAATCCCCCTAGAGAGAGAGAGAGAGAGAGAGAGAGAGAGAGAGAGTCAAAGAGAGAAAGACAGACTTGATGACGGAGAGAGTGTGTAAGAAGCAGACTTCCTAAGCACTGCAGTGCCACAGAAATTGAAAGAGAGTGAGAGATTGGTTAGATTGGGATTATGATAACAGCATGGAAAAAAAAAATGAAAAAAAATAAATAAATAAAAAAATGTATGGAAATAGCAAACATCCTGTTTTATACACACACACTTGGTGCACCTATCATTATGAGGACATTCCATGGGCGTAATGGTTTTTATACTGTACAAACTGTATTTTCTATTTCCTTACTCTAAGCCTACCCATCACAGAAAACTTTCTGTATTTTTACATTTTTAGTAAAATGTTGTTTAGTATGTTATTTTTAAGCTATTTTAATTATGAGGACTCAGGAAATGTCCTCATAAACCACATTTACACTGTAATACCAGTGTAATATGCTATTACATTATTATGTTGTTATACAAATTTGTGTCCTCATAAATCATATAAACAAGCACACACACACACACACACACACACACACACACACACACACACACACAAAGTAAAGGCCGGTTCACACCAAGAACGAAAGAAAATGTAATGCTGCTGAAAATTCAGCTTTGCCATCACAGGAATAAAATACATAGAAAACAATTCTTATAATATTTCACAATATTGGCCTACTGTTTTTACTGTATTTTTGATTAAATAAATGTAGCCTTGGTGAGAATGGAGACTTCTTTTCTGACTCCAAACTATTGAATGGTAGTGTGCACTTAAAGGTGCAGTAAGCGATTTCTGAGAAACGCTTTGGATCGGACTGAGCATTACAACACACTTGTAGCCAATCAGCAGTAAGGGGCGTGTCCTCTCGTGATGGTGGAGGAGAGAGAGTAAGCGAGAAAGAGAGAAGGCTGAGAGACATCACAAAAGAGAAAAGATAAGAGGAATATCACTGGAAAAAGAAGGGTTATGATCAGGCAAGAGCTTTATGACCCGCATTCGTTTTAGAAAAGCTTGCCATCGCTGGAGAGACCGAAGCGGGAAGGCCTGAAATCAGACGGCAAGGTTGCGCTGTTTCTGCTCCATACGTGAGTAACATTGGTATTGCTATTTCACAGAAGCAAGATATGCTGTTGTTGTAATGTTAATGTTGTAATGTAATAGTAACCGGACAGTTTTGAGTGTCATTGTTTATTTGCAAATGCTGTGCTGTTGGCGACTAACAACCGACTCTTGCTTGTATACTCTAGTGTACTGTAAGTTATTTTTTTTGTTTTTCCTTGTCGTTTGTTCTTCATCTTCGCTTTATTTTTCACGAAGCATTATTTTGCTTCGCTTCAGCCATGGTAAAGAGACATCCACGTGCATTTTGAGGGCGGATCAATGAAGCGAGGGGTGTGTTTGTTTGGGTTGATTATAAATATCAATAGTGTTTCTCAGAAATGTGCTTACTGCACCTTAAAACAGTGTTCTAGCAAAACCTCAAGGTGGCGCTAGAGTTATCTTCAAAAGTCTATGCAATTACACTGGTCTTGTTTTTATTCAGATAACTATATATTATTTTAAAAAATCAACTTTAACTAACTTGCTCAGCAAGACTTTTCAAACTGTTACTCCACCATGACAGTAAAGAGAAAACCTGCCGACAGTTTACGCTAATGCCCACTAGCTGCTCTTGCGACAATGCCAAATACATTGCTTTATGAATTGCCTCTAACATATTCAGAATGTAATGATGCACAAAAGTGAGCTAGCAAAACTAGAAGCATCTGTGTAGGGACTTGGAGTCCCAAGCCTCACTTACCCTCCATAGGTGTGTTGCTGTCAGGGCGATTGGCGAAAACCACATCCACATATTCCAGCTGTAACCTCTGCAAAGAACCCCTCAGACCTAGAGAGAGAAAGAGAGAGAGAACGCGTAAGAGAATTTGAATGCTTTGTTGAAGTGAGAGTTTGATTTGTGAAAGCAAACTGCACCCAAAACCGCTATACGGTGGTCTGGGGAACGTTCAGTGTTCGACTGGAAAGACATTCATCAAAAAATTACTTACATTTTGATCTCTCCCTCACACAAAACTATTGTATAGCTTCAGAACACTTACTCAGGATAATGCCTGAGTTTTATGGACCACATTTATAATGCACTGTCAGTAATATGTTTGTTTCTGTATATTTATAGACTAGGGTTAGATCAGTGACCATTTTGGTATCGTCCAATATTAGGTTTAAAATGATCGAGATTATTCTGATAAGGGTGATACCTGAAGTAAATAATAGCAGGGCTTATTTCAAACTTGGAAGCTTGTCAAGATTAAAGGAGCTACTGTTACTTTGAACCCTGTTTTGAACACAACCCTAACAGATGTATAATATTGGGCATTATATTAGTTATCAGTCATAAAAATATTGCATATTTATTGGTATAAAATTCAGGAACACAAAAATAATTATCATAAGTCAATCATATCGACCGAAATATATCGTTTCATTCCTATTTATAGACCAGTGGCCCCCAAAAAGACACATCGGGCACACTTAAAAATTAATGTCACACAACACTATAGACAATTAAGTACATTACCATTACCAAAGGTTTGGGGTCAGTAAGATTTCTCTATGTTTTTGACAGAAGTCTCTTATGCTTACCGGTACATAGGCTGCATTTATTTGATAAACTCAGAAAAAAAAGCAATATTATGAAATAGTATTACAATTTAAAATAACCGTTTTATTTTCTAATGTATATATTATATTAAAATGCTATTTATTATTTTTCAGCATCATTACATTTTTGCTAAAAATATTCTACCGAGATTTTTTTCTCTTTGGATTCTTTAATGAATATAGAGTCAAAAGGAACAGTATTTATTTGAGGTAGAAATCTTTTGTAACATTATAAATGTCCTTATGTCACTTTTGATAATTTAATTAATTTCTTAAAAAAGAAACATATCTTATATCTCTTGCTTTTCCATTTAGAACCTCACAAACATCTGTTTTGTGAAATGTTTTGCATGAAAAGTGTTCTTGACTTGTTTTTCTTTAAATAAATGCAACTTGATTTGACATTTAATGCAATGACATTCAAGCTTTTTTGAGTGCTGTTTAAGTGTCCAAATACTTATTGGGGTCACTCCACCTCCGAACACATTTATGCTTCGTTCCATTTTACACTCTAAAAAATGCTGGGTTGTTTCAACCCAAAATTGGGTCAAATATGGACAAACCCAAATGTTGGGTTAAAAATGTTTTAACCCAACTTCAACTTTCACTTTCAACTGTACATTTTTAACCCAACATTTGGGTTTGTCCATATTTGACCCAACTTTGGGTTGAAACAACCCAGCATTTTTTAGAGTGTAGCTTTTCTTTTAAATAACATTTTCTTATTTTATACACCTATGTGTAAGTAACTGTGAAAGTAAAGCATTGGCAAAACTGTGATGCTTTACAGTCATGCCAATAAATCTTGGCTGAGAGAGAAAGAGAGAGAGAGAGCAAACACCAGGTGTGTTGAAACAAAGTCAGAGAGCTTTCAGGTGATCAGACGCTGACGTGATTACTCTGCCATACTGAAATTAATCTGACAGATAAACCGCACACTCATTCATCACAAAAGCACATACCAGCCAATCTCAGACTCATGAATCTGCCCCTTGCTCACCGAGTGGGCCCTCGCATCCGCCACGGCTATAATCAGTCACAATTTTCTGGGTTTGTGGATGAGATATTCTTAGCAGGGAGCTTTTTAAAGGATAAACAGACGTTCCTTTTTAGCCCACAAACAATGTCATACAAACACGAGCTAACGAGGACGAGAGAGAGAGACGAGCCAGGAAGGAAAACAAGCCAGAGTGATCAAAATAACTGGGGATGAGCGAAGTATGCGAATGATTCAATTAGTTTCATGAAATACAAACAGTGAGGTTTCTCAATCAGTAAGTGATACAGAAATGACATTATAGATATTAAACTCTCGTAAAATCAGTGGTCCGCCTCCGTCTCATAGTATACAGTAATAGAGCAGAGATAAATCAGAATATTATTCTATGTCGATTTCCACTCATAATCAGGCACTCAAATAAAGCTTACGATCTCAAACACTTCACATAATTACATGCTGTCGATTATGAGAATACCGCATAAATAGGCCTATGGTAAAATTAAAATTAAATTACAAAATAAATGAAAAGCCTTAAAATGTTTTTAAAAGGTGACACACTGCAGCTAAATCTGTATGTGATAAAAAAAAAATAAAAAAAAAAGATTTTTCTTCAAGCTTTTCAAAAGTTTTATTCAGCCTTTGGGATTGTTTCCTGAGGAAATACATAAAAATATATAAAACAAGATAAATTTACTTGAGATGCAAAATTTGCCAAAGTGGATAAGAAAACCATAAACAAACAAACAAATAAATACGTTTTACTCTGATTCTCATTTAAATGTATCTTGTTTTAAAGATTACAGTTTAGACATTTTACTGAAAAACAAGACAATCATATGATTATGAAAATGATATTTGGCAGTGTAATAAAAGTAGAAGGTGAATGGTTTCTACATACTGTATTTAAATCATTACCTTGGTTTGCATGTGCTCTCTGTATTAAATCAAATCTGCATTTATCAAGTTAGAGAGAGAGAGAGAGAGAGAGAGAGAGAGAGAGAGAGAGAGAGAGAGAGAGAGAGAGAGAGAGAGAGAGAGAGAGAGAGAGAGAGAGAGAGGGAGAGAGAGAATCTCACACTGTTTAAGAATGAATGTTGGTGTGGGTGCTGAGCTTTTATTAGGAACAAGGCCACACACTGCAGCGAAGGAGAAAAAAATCAATAAAGGAGGAGGCAATGATAAATAAAAGAAGAAAAAAGGTTCTGGTCAATTACAAACAACAGGAGGATTAGAAGAAAGAAGACTATACCTTCAATAATGTGCTTCCTCGAGAGCCCACGCTCTGTCTCTGCCCTAGAGAGAGAAAGAAAGAAAGAAAGAAAGAAAGAAAGAAAGAAAGAAAGAAAGAAAGAAAGAAAGAAAGAAAGAAAGAAAGAAAGAAAGAAAGAAAGAAAGACAAATGCCTAAATTTTAGGGAGAAAATAAGAGTATAGTTATTACTAATAAAATGAATAGAGTAAACGGACGGACGGACTAGATGGATGGATGGATGGATTTACTCCACTAATACTTACTTTCCTCCCCAGTACAGTTTAGTAGTGATGACCAGACTGGATCTCCTGTACACCCACAGACAGATTATGGATTATGTGTAAAGTGATTATGTTTTATACATTTCTCAATGAAATTGATCAGTGGGATCACCCTTAAATAAATACATTTATAGAAAACTAAGATAAATACCTCCAACACTTCTTCTTGATAATGTTTCCTAGGATTATTTCAGCCCTGTGAAGAAAGACACATTTTGAGCACTTTGTAATAATATTTAAATAGAATTTTTTTTTGTGGATTTGTAGAGGGGTTTTTTTAATGGAAAAAAAGGCAATTTTTGTTTAGTGAATTCACTAAACAGCCACTATAGCACTGTGCTATGCAGATTTAAACAAAGTTACTGTCATTCTTTTCAGGGCAAACACACCTCCTTTGTATGCAGTTTCATTATAGAATTTGCAACTTTCACAAACGTCAGCGCTATTTGCCTGACACGGTTAACGCTGAGCTATGGTTACTGTCCGCGGAAATCTGTAGGAAATTTAAAGCTTATTCAAAATTAATGTAAGTGTACTTTTATAGTGATTATGGCAACAGTAATTAATCAAATGATGCTCAAAAGCATTACTACCAGGCACATATCCAGACTTTTGGCATTTTAAATACTGTATAGCCAATGAAGGTGCCTGATCACAGTGGTGGAGTGACACTGTACAGATACATATTGTTCCTATAGTTTGTTGTATCCTGCACTACTTAGCACTCAGAACAGGCCTGCAAAAACTGCCCCATGTAAATTGCATTCAATACTAAATTTGTGGCAGTTTGCGTCACAGCCTGAATACATAATTCCTTTAGTGAATTTGATGCGAAAGCATCAAAGCATTAATGCAGACAATATGTACAGAAATAATGCTATCAGTGGGTGAATTTCAATCATAGTGAATTCCCTTCTGCATCTTCTAACAGGTTTAGATAAAACAGCTGGCAAGATGGAAGTTTGGATATGAAGTTTACAGGCTGGACTATTATTTGTGCTGAATCCCAATTCCCATAATATCCATTAAATAGGCTATATAGTATGCAATATTTAGAATAGTTAGATGGTATGAAAAAGTAATAAAGGTGTCCGGATGAATTCAGCCACTCATTTTGCTGTAAGTCAATGGCCAAACTCACTTCCCAGCTGAGTAGACCTCTGCAGTGTCAAAGAGGTTGACCCCGTTTTCATAGGCTATAGTCATCAGCTGCTCTGCCACCTGCAAAACACACACACACATACACACACACACACACACACACAGTATATCACTATCAAGCACTCAGCTGCACTCAATCATCAATGCAGAGAGCTTAGAAGTGTATGAAACAGATAATTGAACGCTCACCCTTCTGAAAACTGCATTGCTTAAATCCTCTTCACATGACTCACTGCCATGTGAAGCACTTTTATAACATTCATGCCCCTCACACTTAACCGAATTCAGGGCTGAGCTGATTTTTGTTGTTGTTGTTGTTGTTGTTGTTGTTTTACATATTGTGTTAAACCTAGAATATCTTTGCCACTTTTATTCATATGGACAGTGCAGTTAGGATAGGCAATAATGGAGAGAGAGGGGCAGAACAGGATCACAAAATGTATGTTATTCTAAAGAAAACCATTTATCTTTGTAATCTTTCATCAAAATGCAATAGCTTGCTCTGTCCGTGAACGATTTTCCTCTTCGGCTGATTTCATCGAGCACTGTTATTCTTCAACCCCTCACTTCCAAGCAATCGCCTCTATCCTGGCATTTAATGCCTGCTTGTCACTATGTATATAGGAATATGGGCTGTTGCACTAGAATTAACAGCATCTGACAGTGTTTTCATTCTGTACACCTCACATTGTTTGTCACATAATGCTGAAAAAATAATGCATGTATTTACGGACAGATTTTCAGGCAGATGAACAGAGTGGCATTCATGTGCATATTAACACAAGATTATTATTATGCATGGATGCTTGGTAAATATATCCTTTAAAAATTGTGCTCATCATTTTATAAATAGTAACAGTCGTGATGTATGGGTGTGATAAATTAAAATGCACTGCAATGTCACAACTATCTTCAATATTTCAGAGCACAAGCTATTAGACACACAAGTCATCATTACTTGTCCCTATTCTCTTAATGAGTAATGAGTGTGCTTTGGGCGTAACGTGCAATAAACCAATCAGAGTCTCATCTTCCATTTCCTTTAAAAGCCAGTTGTGCTCGCGCCATGGCGGATTGCTATGTGCATGGCGGAATTTGCAAGCGGAAAAACTGAACGCTTCCCCAGAGAGGAAACGGATCTACTTGTGCGCAGGGTTAAAGCTCGCTAGCAGACCATCTACGGGACAAGCCGGATTCCACCATATCTTTACAGCACACATGGGCGAACAGATGGGCGCAAATGCATTTGCTAACAACATGGCGCAGAACGTGAAAATGATAACTGCGTTGGGCTGAAACTAGCTAAAAAGACTTGCGTCGCGTCGGTCATGGCGCTGCATTGCGCCGGGTGTATGATAGGGCCCGTAGTGTTTATATTAAAATAAGTCAGACTAAAAAAATGTGTCTTAAGGCCTTTTGTTTTGTTTTTAAAGTGAGATGTGGGCAGTGGAATGTTAAAAATGCAAAGTCTTGTTAAGCGCTTCTTTTAACTTGAGAACCGAGTTTTTAGAACACTGCGTCGTCGATGAGACGCTGAACAACACGCAAGATGCGAACGCAACGGTCAAAGACATCCGCCTAGCACATGTTTCTGTGTGAACAGCCAGTTAAGCCACGGTCACACTAGACTTTGAGCAAACTAGAGGAACTAGAGGAATTTCAATGGACACCGTGATACGACGTCACACTCTGCAGCGGTCTTTTTTTATAAACATGAATTCAACATAACAAATAGTAATACAATCAAAATGTAAAAATATACAATCTACTCGACTTTACTGCAAAAATATGGGTTCTTATATGGTCATGCAATGACATATCGATCTTCTACTGGTCATTCGCAGTTCAGTGTTGAACTTGAACACCAAACTTGAACTTCGGAACGAAGTGAAATGCTAAACTTTTTGCATGAGCTTGCGTTTCCGGTCTGATGCATTTGCATGTGTATGAATGGAAGTCAATGGAACAAAATGTGTAGTGTGACTGCCCCTTTAATAGGTTTTGGACCAGAGCATCTGTTTTTCTTGTGTAACTGCTGCAATGCTACAATGATCTTCATGTCAGAGTTTGATCTTCTGATGAAAGAACAGTTGAAATGGTGGTTAAAACCTCTGCAATCTCTACAATCCATCAGTCTCTCTCTCTCTTGCTGTCTTTGATGGAGAGCTGTCAGCCAGCATGAGTGACAGTGATCCGTTCTGTCAGCGTGGTTGTATATTAGCAGGCCGATAAGGGAAAACCGTCTGTTCAACTGCTGATGAGATGACTTATGACATGTGGAGAAGGGGACCGAACTGGGACGTTCGCATCTCGCATAATTTGTTTGGACAAGAGGGATGACTGAACAAAAGAGGAGACCCCGCCTCTGGGGAGAGACAGGCTTGTCGTGGAAGTTGTTGCCACAGGGACTTTTATTATGCAAGAACCGCTATATTTATGTGCATTTGCCTTGGGTGAGTGTCAGAAAGGGACACTGGCAGAATGATGTTATTGTTTGAATAATGAGGAAGACCACAGCATGATTTGTCTACGAGCCTTCCTCTCTGCCAAGACTGTCAACACAGAACATGCTTATCTCGGCTAACTCTACCCAATTTGTGCTTATGGCTAAAGTGGATTTAGAAATGGAAATTATGGGTGAAAACAGATTATGTATTATGTGTATACTATTAAATTATGTAAAAACAAAAAACAAACAAATTAAGAGTAAATAGTGTTAATTTCTGTTGAAAATGTATTGAAAAAATTAGGTTTACTTTCTGGTTATGAATATAAACATTTTGAAATACTCACCTCATCTGAAATCTGCCCCCCGAATGTCACCCATGTGCCTGAGAGAGAGAGAAAGAAAGAAATTGAAAGAAAGAGAGGGAGGGAGTGTGAGTCAGAGTTATCCATTGAGTTAGTTTATTATTATAGTGATTTTGTGCCTCTCTGTGATGCCGTCGCTCATCCACATCCCTACCAGAGGCCTACGATCGGTAAATGAGCGATGGCTCGTGTGGTACCATCACAGAGAGGCACAAAATCACTCTCACTGTTTCTTTCACAAATTCACTGTTCCTTGCTGGTGGAATGATCTCCCCACCTTCATCCGCAATGCAGAATCCCTGACAACATTCGAAAGACAGCTGAAAACTCAGCATCTTTTCCGTGAGCACTTAATCTCATCATAAAAAAAAAAATCTATCTTTCACTTTCCTTTAATCCCTCCCTTTTCTAGTTTATGCTACTCTAAGCAATGTCTGAAACTTTGTATTTTAAGCACTTCTTCTCTACTCTTCTTCTTGTTTGCCTTTTCATGATGAATCGCTTGCTGTATTCCTCATTTGTAAGTCGCTTTGTATAAAAGCGTCTGCAAAATAAATAAATGTAAATGTATTCCAAGCAGAGTTTCATTTATTTGGTCTGGTGCCTGTCACTGAAACCTTCAAACACATTAGAAGGAAACACAGACCTGAATCTGAATGTTTTACAGTAATAATACAAGTTAAAGAAGAATTTAGGAAAACAAGGCCAGTGACATTTCCTTAAACTTCATTGTTGTTCAGTGGACTTGATGTAGGCTATACATTTCACTTCCATATTGATGTAAACAAATCAACATTTCCCTTATGATTTCATTCAATATGACATAATGGTGTTCTTTTTTTGGGAAGCTTTTTTTAAAACTATTTATTTATTTGTCTTTTAAGTCTCTCTGGATGAAAAGCATCAGATAAATGTATGTACGTATTTTAACCATCTTATTAAATAGCAAGAATTTTGACTACTTTTCCAGTCCTTTGTAAGGCTTTTGCAGTTGTGAAAATGTAAAAATATCATAAATAATCCTAAGAAATCAGGGAAGTAGAAACATTAAAACACACTTACAAAATCAGTTTTCATTCAGTTTTTTGTACATCAATAAATATTATTACAATTTAAAGGTACTATTTTCTATTTTTTAATTTTTTAAATGCCATTTATTCCTGTGATGGCAAAGCTAAATATTCAGCAGTCATTATTCCAGTCTTCAATGTCACATGATCCTTCAGAAATCATATGCTGATTTGGTGCTCAATAAACTCATTTTCAATGTTAAAAACAGCAGTGTTGCTTATATTTTGTGAAAACATGATACAATTTTTCTTTTGATGAATAGAAAGTTAAAAAGAGCATTTCTGTCATGACAACACTCGGAGAGATTGGCATGGTAATGGATTTGGCAATGTTAATGTATGTGGTCTTGGCGGAATAGATCTGCTATGCTGCAGCTGATGTTGGTTATTGCCGCTTTTGCTGCTGCAGAGCAAGTAAAGAGACTTGCTACTGCCAATACATTCACAGACATGCTGCTGTGAGCAAGTTAGACAAGCTGCTGCTGCACATACTGTTTATAACATACATGAAATAACCCCCATATGGTGGATCTACCAGCCTGTTCTCATCCTTTGGCGTCATACATGTGACGCTTTGTACATTTCGTCGAAATCTTACGCACATGGCATCCTTTAGCATCAATATGAGACGCAGAACCCAAGGCGTCATACAGGTGACGCTCGTCTAAATCCGACGCACATGGCATCGTTTAGCGTCAATATGAGACGCAGATCCCAAGGCGTCATAACTGTACCCTACCTAAACCTACCCATAACAGTGCGTGTTATAGTAAGTAAGCAAGTAAAGTTTATTTATAAAGCGCTTTTCACAGATAAAATCACAAAGTGCTGTACAAGAGCATAATTAAAACAAACAATATAAAATGTATGTACATATGTAAAATTAAAGTGACACTAGTGAAAACCCATCAACCAAAAGCCTTCCTAAATAAACATGTTTTCACAGCCTTTTTAAAAGAGACAACAGTGTCTGCCAGACGTATGGACAGGGGTAGTGCGTTCCACAGTTTGGGAGCAACAGACTGAAATGACATGTCCCCTCGGGTCTTAAAACGAGTCCTAGGGACTGTAAGCAAGTTCTGGCCAGAGGACCGGAGAGTGCGGTCAGAGGAATACGGCTTCAAAAGGTCCAGGATGTAATGTGGGGCCTGACCATTTAAGGCTCTGAAAGTCAGCACTAAAATCTTAAAATCAATCCTGAATTTTACAGGGAGCCAATGGAGATCTAATAAGACTGGTGTGATATGAGACCTTCGAGGGGCAGCTGTTAAAAGTCTAGCAGCAGAATTTTGAACAATTTGCAATTTGTTCAAAGCAGACTTATTCATACAGATAAAAACAGAATTGCAGTAGTCAAGTCTTGTGGATATGAAAGCATGAATTATCATTTCCAGATCCTCCTTTGACAACATTTTGCGAATTTTAGAGATGTTCCTAAGATGATAAAAGCAATTTCGGACGAGCTGTTTAGAGTGTGTCTCCAAAGACATGGCCTGGTCAAACACAACCCCCAGGTTTCTGAGGCTGGATTTGACAGAGAGGCCCAGAAAACCAAGGTGCTGTTTGATCAGCGGGATCTTATGGTCTGGGGCAAAAATCAGCGTTTCAGTCTTGTTTGAGTTTATCTGCAAATAGTTTGTGGCTAGCCAGTCTTTGATGGAGGACACACACTCTAGAAACAGAGTCAAACGATGAAACTCAGCCTCATTATATTGACGCTAAAGGATGCCATGTGCGTAAGATTTTGATGAAATGTCCTATATGACGCCAAACGATGAGAATGCGTTGGATCTACACAGGTGGAGCTGGGGAAGGTGGAGGGTTTCTGAAAGTGTGCTGCAGACTGCTAACAGCAAACCCTGCAAGTATTTGAATGTTGAACTGCAGCTCATTGGCCACTGATGCCACAGCAACCTATCAGCTGCGCTATGTCTATGATGCCATCGCTATCAAATTGAGTTAAGGACCTATCAGCCTTCGCCATCAAGAGTTTCATGACTTAACTTTGTATTTATTTAAAAAGCAAATCTTGTGTTACATTTTAAATGTATTTTCTTTCACTTGTGATCAATTTAATGCGTCCTTTCTAAATCAAAGTATTCATTTTATATATATATATATATATATATATATTGAATATTTGATAGGGAAATTGAAACCATCAAAAACAAACAAATATGCTTCAATACTTTAGTTCAGCATATAGCTAAAGAGATAAAAATGAGGTTGATTCTTGGGAAAATCTGTCCCAGGATTTCCTGAGGCCTCTGTTATTCTTGGCCTGACTCACACTGCTGGCAGTCTAAAGCACCCATGATTCATTGCTGTCAGGGTAAGACTCTGCAGTCCCTGCCCCACATCCCTGTCAGAATCACCTACTATCACCCTAAAACTCACCCCCGCTGCGGGATGAGCATCTCTCCAGCAAGCACTGGTGTCCTAGGCTTCAATATATGGGATCAGTTGGCATTCGAAGAAACACCCGACTGTGTTTCAGGGTGAGGGAACCCGTCGGGGCTGATCAGCTGTTCCCATAGCGATCAAGCGCCCATGGGTTGTAGGATAAATAAGGAAATAGTGTGGGCGTTTGCAAGTGTCACGTTCCCTTGGTGACACCTGTGCAGCGATAAGAAGCATTTGGCGCCTTTCTTGTGTTTGGTACATGACGTAACAGTCCTCATCCTGCCAGATAACTTTATGCGTACAGCTACTGTGAGCAACGGTGTGCACCAGGGTCTTCGGCAGCTCATCAACTGAGACAAACAAGGGAATGCAGGATCTTTACGCCTAATCCCGGATCTCCTCACATATTACTGCATTAGATCTGACTGAGATTCTTTATATTAATTTACATTAGTAAATTAATATAAGACCTGATATATGCTGTTATATTTTACACTTTTTTTCACTAAAATATTGAAGTGTACCAAGAGTGATATTTACTAGCTACTATTTTAGATTATTTGTACAAAAATAAACAGTCACCGTTGTGCTTCCATCATAGTCTTTAGGCAAACACCACTGACTCACATGAATGAACATACATTTATACATGCACATATGCACACACAAGCCTATACAAAAAATTACTGCTGCTTTGGTGGTTTCCACTGAAAGCTGCATGTCCTCATGTATTCAGTAAAGTGCATGTCTGAAGCACTGAAATCTTATCGGCCTGCAGTGCTCTTGCAGCGTTTGGTCAAGTGGCTAATGTTTGCGATGTCCGACCTGAAGCAATGACCTCTGACGTCTCAGGAAAATAGCAGCTACAACCAATGAAGGGTGAGTTGCAGCACTTTTGCAAAGTATTTCAGCACCAAAACCTGCATTTCAATCACTAACCATCAGTGAATAAGCAGGCGTGAAATTAAGCTCTTAGTAGTTTAAGCCTTATTCACAAAACAAGTTGCAAGTTTCATTCGGCATAGCTTTTGTGAGCATGTTTGCTCTGTTTGCTGATTTGTATACTCAGTTAATCGGGTACTAAAATAATACAGAAAGTGCATGTAAATAACACCAAACGCCACTCAAATCCATTTTATTCACTTTCATTAAAAGTTGTTGATTTCTGCTGACACTGACAGCAACTTCAATGCAACAAATTTAAGCAGAGTTCAACATTTTGGTGTTAACTTGGTCTGTTAGCTAATAATAGTGAAAGTCAACAATTCATATATTAATAATACATCTGGATGTTGTTAAATAAGTACAATTTTACAACAAGGAACAACTTTCTTGGCATTTTATTTTTTTAATTATTATTATTATTTTCTGTACATTACCGTTCAAAAGTTTGGGGTCAGTACGATTTAAAAAAAGAAAAAATAATACTTTTATCACCAAGGATGCATTAAATTTAGTTTCAGTGACAGTGACAGATAAGTTAACATTCCTTTTTTGTTTACTTTCATCAAAGATGAATTTAACATTGATAATAATCAGAAATATTTCTTGAGCAGCACATCAGAATATTAGAACGATTTCTGAAGGATCATGACACTGAAGACTGGAGTAATGATGCTGAAAATTCAGCTTTGCGATCACAGAAATACATTATACATTTTAAAATATATATGTAATAATATTTCACAATATTACTATTTTTACTGTGTCATTGATTAAATATTTGCAGCTTTGGTGAACTTTTTTCAAAATCTTAGTAACCCCAAACTTTTGAAGGGCAGTGTATATTTGGATGCAGGATGGAGGAAAGACTCGTAGAGGAAGATTCTTACCTAAGATAAGAGAGACACCATTTGGAAATGGATTGTGAAGATAAGCCCGGGGCTTTTTTATGGTGGAATAGCAGCTGTTTGTTCCTCAGTGCTCTTTCTGAAAGCCTTTAGTATGACAACAATAAAATCCAGCTCACTTATCCTAGTTCAGTCCACACCAAACCAATTTAGTTTTCAATGCCCTGTGGTTTTCATGCGAGAAAAATAAGTTTGCTCTTGGAGACAAAACATAACATTTTCAATACACCATTCGAATTCTTCCATTTTATAAATAAGAGCAGAACATCACACCAGAACTGACACTGCTGTAATTTTCTTGTGTATCTTGAATTAGTTGTTGAAGTGATAAATATAGAACGGCCAGATTGGAATAAACTGCATGGTTTTCCTGGAGCCCCGAAGCATTAGAAATGCAATATAAGCCACTGCGTGTTTTCTATCTCAAAACTGATTTATGCAGTCATTATGTTTCCATTCACAAGTCTTGTTAATGAAAACATCTAATCGTAAACTAAAAGGGAAAAGAGAATAAATTAAGCGTCAACCCATCACTCTCCCGCTGTGTGTGGAGTGTGAGGCAATTAGTGAGCTTGTGTTTCAATTATGAATGGAGGGAGGATAACATTTTTAAGATCATTCAAACACATACTGTTGCCTGCAATTCATTGAAACATATTGTGTGTGAACGCATCACAGATCTATGATACTTGTATAGCCAGTGTGACCTTTTGGTGTTTATGGTTTATGGCTGCTGGTTTATAAATCAAAAAATGCTCACCAAGTCCAAGGCATGACACTCGCAGTCCTGACTTCCCAAGATTCCTGTGGAGAAAGTTAGAAATCTGTTACCAAGGACATAACATTCAAGTGTCTTTACTTCAGACATACCTGTTTTATTTCATTTCATTTCTTCATTTCATTTCATTTTGTGTGTCTCCTTAAAACAAATGTGCTAAATTAATGTGAAATCTTTTTATAAACACCCAAAACTTCTGGATAAGGCTTAGAAAAGCTCATTGCGTTCCTTCAGTTTAGAGTTTACTGATTTGGATGTTGATTGGAATAGTATAAATCCCCTGAACATCTCCTTTCCTTTCTGAGCAGAATACTAAAAATGACATAATCACAAAATATTATTAGTAGTGCAATACAGGGATGGGCAAAATTCTGAAATTAAAAATTCGGCTCCATTCATGAGTGGGAATTTGAATTGGCCACACCCACAATAAGTTAAAAAAAGTTATTGTGAATTGGAATAACAGTAAAAAATAAATGAACAGAGTTATAATTCAAAATAGCTATTTAATTTCAGAAGAGCTCTGGAGTGCAGACACATCCTTCAGTAGCATTGAAAACTGTGACAGTTACATAAATAAATACACATTGAATGTTCTGCACAGATATTTTCATAGTACACTAAACACTTTTATTTGAAAAGTTAAAGGAAAAAAAAAACGTTTAAAAAGCAAGGTCCTAACTGTTCAAACATTTTTCTGCTATTTATTTATTTTAAACAACAATAAAAAATTCATGACCTCCCACACTGGGAATTAGTGCATGTGAATAATGGACCTCCTTTTTGGACCCAGAGGAAACCATTTTAATTTTCTCTCAGTGCAGATGGCAACTAAATGTTTAATCCACAGAGATCGCTGCGACTCTTACAGCACTTCAGTGATTTAAGATAGCTATTACCAGAGAACAAAAACTCTTTAATAGCTTTAAAAAGTACACGTGAATGCACACGCACAAAATGGCTGGCTGGTATTTATGCCCCAAAGTCTTGGATCTACACTTTTTATGGCTTGAGCCTCCCATTTAGATCATCTTATTGGCTACAATATAAAATACATTAGCTACAGCTCTATTCATCAGGGTGTGAATGTGACTTTAACAGCGGCCTTGGTTTCAATCTACAGTAATACCTCAGCAATCCATTTCCACTCCTCTATCATTAAAATTTCCTCTACTGTGAAATGTGGAGTCCTCTTAATGCCTGACTGAGTCACAGATGAAACATCATCAATTTGCTCTGGTTCACTGTTACTGTCCTCAGATTGCTTAAACATTTGTTTTTATCCTGTGATTATGATAAACACATGTATAGACTAAGTGCAGTTTCTTTTACTTTTCGCAGGAAAAGATTCTATCTATTCATCATCCATCTATCTATCTCATCCATCCATTTATCCAATTATCTGTTATCTGACAATCCATCCATCCATCCATTTATCCAATTATTTATCTATCCATCCATCCATCCATTATCTATCCATCCATCCATCCATTCATCCATTCATTCATCCATCCATCCATCCATCCATCCATCCATCGTTCCATCCATCCATCCATCCATCAGCAAACGCTGAAGTAATAAACTTTGATGTAATTTGTTTTTGCTATACAGAACTAAATGACACTTCAAATAATGTGGATTGCTAAGGTGTGATATTGCTTTTCTATGTGATTGAACTTACAATTTTCAACCGGTAGATGAAAAATCCCATAAACTTGCATTGAAGTAGAGACCTGAGTCATAGTTATTGACCGCAATAACATAGAGACACCCAGAGAATCCAAGCAACCACATAGCAAAGCACTAAAAACCACTCAGAACGCCTTAGCACACATCCTGACAACCACCCACAACACCTTAACATCGAGGTGGTGGGTTTTGAACGAGCAACACCACTCACTTTTACTTTTTTTAGTTGAAAATGCCAGCAACAGCTCCTGATGTCTGGATCTAACCCTGCCAGCCTCAAAACCTGATTTTGCATCATAATAAGACCAGATGGATTTTCTTCATTTTGGGGTATTATTTTAGGAGGAACAACCAGACATGGTACTTGAATATTTCTGTGTATTTGTGAAGCTGTGCATTGCCTCACAGGAAGCGAGTTAGCATGCATTTGGAGGGAAACCAAGAACATTGATTTTGGCTTGTGGAAAAAAAATTCAGTTTACGATGAGAATACTAATTCAGCATGCAGTTCACATTTCCCTTCCAAACTGATCTGTCTCCAAATCTTTGCATATCAAACTTCCTTAAGCAATCTGAGTAAGAATGAAACCAAATTAAAAGATAATGATCTAGTTTATCTCTCTGTCTTATTCCTGCAGGTCAGGTCAGGCTTTTCAGATTTTTGCCTTTTCAAATAAGACAAATCTGTTGTCTTTATAAAAGATGGATTCATCCTTCACACTGATGCAGCTGGTGCATGTCGCCAAAACATCATCTCTATATTTTTTCCGAGCCATTATTAGTTTGTGTGACATTACAACCACAGCACATTCTCAGCTGCAGACATATATCATTTAAAACTCCCTTTTCTCCGTGTGATGGGGGTGTGCGTCTTTTTTCTGGGTAGCAGACACACATGCTGTTGGTTGTCAACGGATCCTTCCTCATCACAGCGAGCTGAGTCAGAGAGCTGAAGAACTGAGAGACTGCGTGACAGGAGAGCTCAGAAATGCCTCCGCAAGCCGATGGAAACGTATCGTCTCACTGACATTGTTCAGAGGAAGGTGTGTGAAAAACAGATGTGTCATGACAGGAAAGGAGGTCTCATTTATTTGTACATGTACATGACTGCGTGTAGGAACACAACAGTTTTTTTCCATTTTTGACTCGATGCTCAAAACACACACAACACAAAAATACAGAATCATTAGTTACAAAACGTGGTATCACCATATGTCTGATATGGTAAAAATGTTTTCCTGAGTGAGCATGCTACCATTATAACTATAGATGGTACCACAGTTTAGACACTATCATGTGCCATGGTTACACCATATTTGATGCCATACACTCAAAAAGTACCATAGCAGTGGAAGTTTTTCGGACATTTACCATAGTAGTAGCACAGTATTTTTTGGCAGTACCATATAAAAACCATGGAACATGAATTTCAGTTCCATGGAATGTTTCAAACTACCATAGTAGTACAAAATATATTGAATATATTTGAAAATTACTTTATTCCTATGATGGTAAAGCTGAATTTTCAGCAGCCACAGTATTTGTCACATGATCGTTCAGAAATCATTCTAATATGTTGATTTGCTGTTCAAGAAACATTTCTTATTATTATCAATTTTGAAAAAAGTGGCGCTTAGTGCTTAATATTTTTGTGGAAACTATGATTTATATTTGAGAGGATTCTTTGATAAACAGAAAATTCAAAAGAACAGCATTCATTTGAAATAGAAATCTTTTGTAACATTATAAATGTTTTTACTGTCATTGTTGATCAATTTAATGTGTCCATGCTGAATGCAAGTATTAATTTCTTTAGAAAAAACAAAACAAAAAACATACTGGCCCCAAACTTTTGAACTGTTGTGTTCCATTATATTACCATAGTACCATGTCCTAAAAAAATCATGTACCGTGTACAGTACGTAAGAAAAATACAGTGCCATAGTATACAGGTCCTTCTCAAAAAATTAGCATATTGTGATAAAGTTCATTATTTTCCATAATGTAATGATAAAAATTAAACTTTCATATATTTTAGATTCATTGCGCACACCAACTGAAATATTTCAGGTCTTTTATTGTTTTAATACTGATGATTTTGGCATACAGCTCATGAAAACCCTAAATTCCTGTCTCAAAAAATTAGCATATCATGAAAAGGGTCTCTAAACAAGCTATTAACCTAATCATCTGAATCAACTAATTAACTCTAAACACCTGCAAAAGATTCCTGAGGCTTTTAAAAACTCCCAGCCTGTTTCATTCCTCAAAACCGCAATCATGGGTAAGACTGCCGACCTGACTGCTGTCCAGAAGGCCATCATTGACACCCTCAAGCAATAGGGTAAGACAGAAAGAAATTTCTGAACAAATAGGCTGTTCCCAGAGTGCTGTATCAAGGCACCGCAGTGGGAAGTCTGTGGGAAGGAAAAAAGTGTGGCAAAAAACGCTGCACAACGAGAAGAGGTGACCGGACCCTGAGGAAGATTGTGGAGAAGGACCGATTCCAGACCTTGGGGGACCTGCGGAAGCAGGAAATGGGCTACAGGTGCCGCATTCCCCAGGTCAAGCCACTTTTGAACCAGAAACAGCGGCAGAAGCGCCTGACCTGGGCTACAGAGAAGCAGCACTGGACTGTTGCTCAGTTTTGCATGTCATTTGGAAATCAAGGTGCCAGAGTCTGGAGGAAGACTGGGGAGAAGGAAATGCCAAAATGCCTGAAATCCAGTGTCAAGTACCCACAGTCAGTGATGGTCTGGGGTGCCATGTCAGCTGCTGGTGTTGGTGCACTGTGTTTTACCAAGGGCAGGGTCAATGCAGCTAGCTATCAGGAGATTTTGGAGCACTTCATGCTTCCATCTGCTGAAAAGCTTTATGGAGATGAAGATTTCATTGTTCAGCACGACCTGGCACCTGCTTACAGTGCCAAAACCACTGGTAAATGGTTTACTGACCATGGTATTACTGTGCTCAATTGGCCTGCCAGCTCTCCTGACCTGAACCCCATAGAGAATCTGTGGGATATTGTGAAGAGAAAGTTGAGAGACGCAAGACCCAACACTCTGGATGAGCTTAAGGCCACTATCGAAGCATCCTGGGCCTCCATAACACCTCAGCAGTGCCACAGGCTGATTGCCTCAATGCCACAATGCATTGAAGCAGTCATTTCTGCAAAAGGATTCCCGACCAAGTATTGACTATCGAGTGCATAACTGAACATAATTATTTGAAGGTTGACTTTTTTTTTTTTTTTTAAATACTTCTTTTATTGGTCGGATGAAATATGCTATTTTTTTAAGACCGGAATTTTGGGTTTTCATGAGCTGTATGCCAAAATCATCAGTATTAAAACAATAAAAGACCTGAAATATTTCAGTTGGTGTGCAATGAATCTAAAATATAGATTCATTTAATTTTTATCATTACATTATGGAAAATAATGAACTTTATCACAATATGCTAATTTTTTGAGAAGGACCTGTATACTAAAGTACTATGATACTGTCACAATACTTTTTTGTATTAATAAACTAACAACATGCAGCATTTGGAAGACCAGACAGACAGAAGACAAGCATTCAAATATTTTTCAGTATGACCGTTAAAAGTGTTTCAGTAAGAGTATGAGCTTGTGAGAGTGTGTGTGAGTGTGAGGCCTCATTACTGTCTCTTGTGATAGTGTATAGTCGTCGTAAAACAGAATTGATAACGAGTTCAGAGCTGCAGAGTGCGATAACTAATTACTCTGTGTGTGTGTGTGTGTGTGTGTGTTCTGAACGATATTACCACTGTGTGTGAGCATGTGCACATCTTTTAATATAAACGAAGCAGTTTTAAAATAAAACTATTAAGCCTCATCAGCAATGAATAACACAATACGACGATTAACAGAGAGGTATCTGTGTGGAGGAAGGGATTTATAGGCACCCCAGTTCCTCAGTTCTCTCTCCAGCAGAATCAGGTTTATTCCCTCAGCAGTGTCTGAGCAGCCCAGAGCTCACAATCTGACAATTAAAAACACAGTTCACTAGAAATTAAAATGCTCTCATCATCTCACCTAATGTTGCTCAAACCATATGTTTTACTTGCCTAATAACTAACTAACTATAAGATAAGTTCTGTCATGACAACTCTCTGAGTGTTTGGCATGGTAATGGATATGACAATGTTGATATGTTTGGTCTTGGCAGAATCTAGATCTGTTATGCTGCTGGTTATTGCTGCTGATGCAGAGCAAGTACGGGACTTGCTTCTGCCAATACATACACGACAAGCTGCTGTGAGGAAGTAAGACATGCTGCTGCTGTACAATACAGCATAAATTACCCATAGCAGATCTATACAGGTGGAGCTGGGGAAGGTGGAGGGTTTCTAAAAGCTGAATGCTGACCAGTATTTGAAGACTTAGCACATAAGCTCATTGGCTACTGATACAGCAGGAACCAATCAGCTGCCTAGAAAATGACGTGATTGCAAGCAGATTGAGTTAAGGAGCATGCACCAACTAACAGTAAGATTAGATAACTAACTAACTAACTAACTAAAAGATTAGATAACTAACTAATTACCTAACCAACTAACTTACCTACTAACAGTAAATAGGGAGGGCAGACAGACAGATTCAAATAAATAGTGATAATTTTGAATAATAATAGAAAATGTTGCTCAAACCATATATTTTCCTTGCCTACCTACAACTAACTAACTAAATATAGATAGACAGACAGATAGATAGATTTCGAATGGACTATGCCTTTAAAGTCACACCGGTAAACCTGGCAAATATGCATGATCACAAATGTCTCTTCCAACAAACCCAGAAAATGAAAAATGAAATATTCCTGTGCCCTTTAGGCTGTTTGTTAGGTTTCCTTATCCTGCATGTGCATCTGAAGATTCTGGAACCAAGTGACACTCATGCTGCTGTGTTACTCACACACAAGAACACACACACATTAGCACAACGGACCATTATGGTGTGAAGAAAAATGCTTACAAGTCAAATAAAACTAACACATACACTGATTGATTTCTAATAGGCCAATGGCCAAGAAAACAGAAGCCCACACAAATACAATGACAAGGATGAATGCGCGTACACACACACACACACACACACAGCACGACTGCCCATCTGGACTGTGCATCACCGGCCAGTGAACCATGAAACACTGCAACTGTTTGCTTTACTGCTATGAATTCAGAAATACCAGGCAGAATTATACTTCTATGATTTGCACAAATAAAAGAGAGAGAGATACAAATACAGACACAAAATGCTAATGCTTAATCCCTTGATATGATGAGATAAGATATGACCTTTTACAAATCTGTGGACATCAAAGGTTTTTAAACTATATCTTAAGCCTTCTTGTCATTTATAAATTCAGAGAGAGAGAGAGAGAGAGAGAGAGAGAGAGAGAGAGAGAGAGAGAGAGAGAGAGAGAGAGAGAGAGAGAGAGAGAGAGAGAGAGAGAGAGAGAGAGAGAGAGAGAGAGAGGAAAAAAGCCTTACTGCTCAAAATTGTTAGGACAGGATTATGATTAAACAGAAGCATGGCCCAAATTTAACACTCACCAAGGCCCAAATGAGAGCATATATATATATATATATATATATATATATATATATATATATATATTTTCAATCCATTTTGCTTTATTGTTATTGTTATAACCTGAATAAAATGAGAAACAAAATCATTCTGTGATAAAAAAGAAAAGAAAAAGGAAAATGTGCAATAATTCCTTTGTCAAAAGGGACTAAATAATTAAAGGAAAATACAGTAAACCATATCAATGGCCTGAACATTTTCTCAATATACTTTCCATTAGCATGTGCATCAGAGAGTTCATTCTGAACCATGAGCAGGACAAACACAGAGATGGAGCAGCAATTTACTTTCATGTCACACATTTATTCAATTACATTCATTTGATACATTCTGACCACTCACTACAAACACACACTCTTAATCACAGACACATGGTGCAACAGAAAGATGTTCAAATGTAAGCATGACTTTCTACAAAAATGTAATGTTACAAAAAGACCAGAGGTTCTACGCTGTCAGAGCAATTGCTATTTCTAAAGATTACATCACAGTAAGTGACAGATGATTAAACCACAGAGACAGATATTTCATCTCCAGGACATCCGACATATACGGATAAACAGAGGGTCATTACTCATGGTTAACTTTGCCTTGTGAAAACAGCCTAAAAATTCTCTGCAAGAGGCAGGTTGTGCCCTGCAAGCAGTGTTTGCCTCTGACAGTTTTGTTTTGTTATGTGACTTATGTAATATCTAATATCATTTAATATCTCCTCAGCTTTTTCTAAAGACAATTGCAGGGTATTTATACTATTTTAAATATGCAAATGTATTTGTAGTATACTTAGCATAAAATTAATGTATTTCAAATACATTGTTGTATAATTATTTTTCTCTGTGTATAGGCCTATGTATATGTATATATATATATATATATATATATATATATATATAGGCCTATATATGTATATACATACATACATACAGGAAGGAGGGGATATTTGTTTTTAATGACCCTACAAGTTAGATTAAACCTCCAAAATATGAGGAATTGAATATTAGGGAAGAACAAAACACTAAACTTTACAGTGACTACAACATAATCAGTTATTAATATTTAGATCGTTCTGTACTTTAATTACCTGGCCAAAAATTATGCTTGCAAAGTTTTGCATGTTTTATTGCGATGACAATTGATTCCAAGCTCAACTGCAGTATACTTACAAAATCTTTAATATAAGTTTAAATTAATTGAGATTTAATAAAGGGTGAATATGTCAATTTTGCTAGGCCGGACATCACTTTTTGCCACTATATATATATATATAAATATTTCACCCTTTCTCAAAATCACATATCATTTTCCACCCTCTTTTTCTTACCCTTAGAATTAAACCATTTTTTCCCCCTGCTGTTCCTTTAAGACTAAACAGCCTCTTTGCATGTAGAATGAACAGCTCTTTGCTGTGTTTACACATGGAGCACAAGATGGGTTTGCTCTCTAGTAAATAGCTTACACTGCTCCATCTTTCAATAATTACCTCTCTGTAATACCTGCGTTACCTTGTGACAAGTTCACAAAACAACAATCTATGCTGAAATGTGCCACACAAACCTTTTAAGGTCAGACTAATGTGACCCAGATCTTGTTAACAAATAAACTTCAGCCACACTTTCCTAACACTGGGATCCTTTGGAAAAGATATACAGGTAGTATCTGTTCTCTATAATAAATAAATTAACTCTTATTTCAAAAGATTAAGACTCATGAAATTGCCCTTTTAATCATGCAATGAATTCATTGAAAGTGTAGAAAAGTAATAAATGTCAAACATGAGTGTGTGAAGCTGGACATCAGCCGAGGGTGTTCAGGTTTACCCTGCTGCCCAATTATGACCCCTGCCCAACAGCTAATATGTCCAATTAGAGTAAAGCGCAGGCAAACTGCCAGTTCTCTGTCGTTATGGAAACTAGCAGATATGCCATAACTGTTGCATGCTTGTGGTATACTTGTGTCTCAGATGCAATTAATTATTTCCAGCACAAAAACCATTAGTTCACACCTCCCCCTCATATTCTCACACACACACACACACTGAGTGTTTTCAGCTCTCCAGCCTTTACTCTAATTCACAATATCACACACAAGAAAATAATCAGCTGTTCGTTGTCAATGAATGGAAAAAAAAAAGTTGTTCAAAAATGTAGCCAATCACAATTTACTTTTCACTTCATCATTCACACACCAGCAAATCTCATTATTAACCACTCCATCAAACAATCACTTTAAGACCTCTATAAATTTTTACCACATGAACTAAACACTTAAAAGTATAGTTCAGCCAAAATAATTCTGTGATAATTTACTCGTTCCAAACCTGCATGACTTTCTTTCTTCTTTCGAACATAAACTTACATAAACATAAATTTTGTTTTTTTTTATAGTTTTTTTGAAAGTCAGTTAGGTCCAGTGTTGTTTTGGACCCCAATGACTTTCAAAATATTTTGTGCTTCACAAAAGAAAAAAAATTCACCCTAGTAGTTTGGAACAACAAACTATGACAGAATGTCCTTTTTTAAGTGAACTATTCCTTTAAGATTTCAGTATAATGACAGAATTTACTACAATGAGTTTGTTCATTCACAGAGTAAACTGCTATTTTTTTATAGAAACCTTTACCATGTCTTTTTGAGAATAAAAATTAAAAATAAAGATGAGCATTATCAAAACTATAGCTGTAAAAAGATACAAAAAAAACTGTCAGAACTGATATCTCACAACAATATAATCAGAGTTTTGCCTGTGGTTGCCGGAAGTTTTCCGTACCTGTACTTCATGCCGGTGAGTTTTCCAGTGGACTCCTTCAGGGAAATGTGGTGCCTGTGCGTGAAGGAGCCCAGGCTACGAGCAATCAGAGCCACCGTTCGGAACCGTGCCCGTGCCGCGCTGGCCGTGTTCGGACTCGACGTGTTCTGCTTGTTCGGCTCGCTGGTGCGCGGGGCCTTCAACCCGTGATCCGTACACGCGAAGGACACCTGCATGACTGTTAGCTGCAAAGGATCTTGAGCAGGGGAAACTGACACAGCTTGTCCTGGAAGTCCAAGAGAATCAGAATGCAGTTCTGAGTTGGATCTCAAAAGCAGAAGAGTCCCTATTTCAGAGTTCAGAAATTCAAAGTGCTCCTGCCTCTCTCTTTCTTAAACTCTCGCTCTCTTTCCCAACAGCAGCTGATCCCGTCTGTGCCGGCGCTTGATGCTCTTCTTAACCTGTGCGGTGCTGCTTTGCCCTTCACTCTTCTCTCGTTTTGCCTCTTTCCTCTCCACTGTTCTTAGCTGACCCTCAGCGGTGTTTCTCCTCAGGCTGATGACGGGCAGAGGGGGGTTTTCTTCAGCCCACGCTCTTCACTGAGACTATAAGAGCAGTCCGAGTGCACCGCAGGAGATGCACAGCTATGCAACAGACTCCGGGACTCATGGGAAAACACGCGGCGGGCAGCAAACCGGATGATCGCTGTATTCCTGAAAGTCTGAACAGGACCCCTTCCCGAAAGCCGTCCAGATGAGTGAGCAGCAAGGTGAAAAACACGCTGCGTCCCACATCTAAATGTCCTCTTACCAAAAAACAGGCAAGTGCAGCTCAGCTGGCACACACACACACACACACACACACAAAAAACAGTCAGTTTGATGAAGATATATGTAAACAAAAGCAGACAGGCGGAGAAGAGGACAGAGAGAGAGAGGGATGCGGCATGATCACTGGGGCTGTAAGTGAAAGAGAAGCTAACAGAGACGGAGAGAGAGAGAGTGAGTGTGAAAGAGGATGCATGAAAGCCTAGCATGCGAGAATGATGCTTAATCAGAGACGATATAAGAAGAGAGGAAAGAGAGAGTGGGAGAGGAAGAGAGAGAGAGAGACTGCAATGAGACTGAAATAACTGCAGTCTCTCACCAGCGGCTCAGTGCTGAGAGTGAAGACAATCCATCTGGATGGGACTATACGCGTGAATGTGTGAGTGTGATACGTTCGGATACGTTTATAATGCAGATGTCATTCTTATTTCGCAGTGTGTCACATGTAGTCCGCTGCAAAAGCTTGAAGAAAGGGTGTGATGGAACAGCTAATCATTGATTTGACATCTTTTAGCACGTGTTAAACCCCTGAAAGATGTTACTGAGTAATGTTACTGACATCTGGTTGTCATATGAAACGCATTAATGTGAAAGCTGAGCTTGACCATCCTAAAAGCAGTAAACGAAGCTCTTGTCAAGTCACACAATGTCCCACAATGCATTTGGCACGTGTGTGCCACTGCTTTCTCCGAAACTTCCTTGTGCTGCAGTGGGATTATGACAATGATTGAACAAAACGTGCCATTCAGTGAAGGAGCTCAAAACTAGACATCAAGTTAAATCCCAAACCCGGCCCGTTATTATGACCATGTTATCCGACCTGACTGGTGCACTAGGAAATTAAAGACTAAACCTGACCGAACCTGAAAATGTTTTTATTTCTTCTCTAAGCGAGTAGACCCAATTGCACAGACTCGCACACAAAATAAGTTTGGATTTTTATGAATTAAAAACTACCTGACAAAAACCCAATGTCATACATGGAGAAACTGTCCAAAATCGCCCTGAAACCTGTCCCGGCGGACTCAGTTCCATGTGGTAAAACTGAATTTCAAAGGATATTCACCGGCAGTGCTCTTTCAGTGTAATGTGTAGACAAACACGCACAAAATAAATAAAGAGTCTTTTAATAAACAATGTGAACATGTAGGAGAAATCAGAGTAGCAACTACACTTAACATAAACAATACCGGACAAAGAACAGAGGAAACACAGGCTGCAGCCCAAATCGCATACTTCCCAACTATATAGTAGGCGAAAACCAGTATGTGACAAAAGAAGTATCTCTGAATTCACAGTACTCATACAAGAATACGAAAAAAGTACCCGGATGACCTACAACTTTTGGCAAGATTCTGAAGTGTGCATTAGATGGACACTTTACTTTCGAGGTTACAGGAGAGGATTTATGAATGGCAGAGAAGCGACGTAACTGACGCTGGTAGGTCACATGAGAATGACAACATGGCGAATTTAGTACATCCAGATTACATTCATGCTATACACATGCTATATAGAACATACTTTTTTAGTGGCCGTGAGGTAAATACATATTCAAAATGAGTACCAAGAGAGTATGTGATTTCAGACATGAGGAAACGTAATCAGGATGAAACAGAATAGGTGTGTGGGACTAATTAAAGCTGCAGTCCGTAACTTTTTGGGGTTAAAAATTATCCAAAATAATTTTTTGGAGCAAGAACATAATCAGCCAGTGTTCAAAACTATCTGCTTGCCGTAGCTCGATTCAAAACGGTAAGCTTGTAATAATGTTTTAATTCCAGTGGTACTGGTGGATTTCCGCGGGAGATTCGAGCATGTCTTTGCGTCATTATGTCACATCTGTACACATAAAGAAGGAGTCTCGGCTAGTAGGCTATATTGCGTGTGAGGATGCTGGAGGTGCAATGCAAAAAATGCAAAAGACTTTGGACTGAGAGTTTGGAAAAAGAGACTGCAACCGGCCCATGCGAAAACAAGGATTAATATCTGAAGGGCTTTAGTCACGCAATGCTGATGTTGTTAACATTAACAATTTGAGAACAAAGTATAATTTGCACGGTTTGACGTGATATGATAAACGATCGTTAGATTTAATCAGCGCGATTTACTGCAATGCTTTATTTCAGTTAGTTGGTCAGAAGAACAAAAGTGGATGTTTCTTATTTGTTCAGATGACATTTTCCAGTGAAAATTCTTATGTTGGTCATACTTCCATAAAGTAGAATCTGATTCTGAATGCCAGTATCCACACCGGCGCGGTGACTGACTGATTCATCCACGCTGTGCTGTGCCGAGGTACAACTCACGTAAAGTTGATAATTCCGCGAATGACTGCAATTGCAGATTTCGAACAGAGATGGCGACAAAGAGGAAAAACTGCCGACTGCAGCTTTAACTAATGAGGAAACTAACTAGGAAATCAGGCAAACAGGAACAGACCCAACAGAGTGAAAATGGAACTATAACAGAACATAACCGACCCGTTACAGAACATTTCATCTGGTCATAAGAGGTCATCTATAGAATTTATAAAATTTTATTAAAATGTATAAAACTGCAATTACACTTTGTGCCTTTTTGCTTCTGAATTACAGTACATTTTTAACCCTGGGATAAAGGTGAACCCTAACCAAAAACAATAATCACTTGATGCTTTCTTTCCATTGTAAAATATTTATCAGAAGTGTGATATACAATTAGTACAATAAATTCAAAAATTACTAAAATTAAAATTTACATAAAATTACTTAAAGCTAAATGGAAATATATATATAAAAAACATTAATAAAAATGACAAAAGCACAAAACAAAATTAAAATTTTACAAAAATAAATACTCCAAATATTAATAAATACAATAATGGTATGTAATTAATATTAAAATAACCAATAACCAAACAAGTGACTGTCTTTATGAGCGAGTCATTAAATCATTCACGCAAACAATTTGTTCAGAAACGCCACTACTGCATGTTCCTATGAGATGCGGAACGGTTTATTCTGCTGTGGCTTCATTGGCGGGGCAACTAAGTAACTGACAATATTGTGTCTAAAATGACTCAATATTTACTTTTTGTTTATTGTTGTGTAAAATCATATTAAGATTATATTATGTATATAATGTTATTATTGGCCCAATTTCCAAAAAGAGAGTTTTGCATTTAAAATGTTCTACTTTAGGAGTACACATAGATGACCTCAAAGCAAACAGACATGAACTAAAGTCCCATAAAGGTTTTGGAGCTGTAAACTCTGCAGTGCAGTGGCCCTCCAGGACTGTAGCTGAATAGCCCTGCTCTGCCTGACAGTCTTAACTGAGTGTAAGTGTGTCATTAAAGTGAGCTTAATCTGAGACTGTCACACTTTGGCGTCCCCTGATGGAAAAACTATTCTGGCACCCTGAGACAAAGATCTCTCTAAACGTCCCCCTGATAATGAGACTCAGTCAGAGATCACCCACTTTATTACACTCTCGTCCAAATAAAGATTTCTAACAGGAAATTAGTTTAGTCAAACATGCTTTTGCAAGAGCCCTCTGAGGACACAGCTCATTTTTAACGTCTTAGTTTATCCAGATACATTATCATAAGTTAAGAAGTTTTTCCCCTCTAAGAACAGCTGAGAAAGTCACCGATTTAGAAACACAATTAAATGTGAAGGTTTTGGCAGCACTATAAGATCAAGTGTAATGAATACCCCCATCGGCGCTGGAGCTGGGGACCATTTAGCCCTTCTAAACTGAATTTAGTTGGCTGATATTAAAATGTGTACATCTATTAGCTGTTTTTAAAAGTTCTTTTCTTGTATAGACTATAATTTGCTATATTTTAATGGGAAAATGACATTTTTTAACCCCACATTAAAGGGATAGTTCACTTAAAAAAGAAAATTCTGTCATTACTCACCCTCATGTCGTTCCAAACCCGTAAGATTTACATTCATCATTTTTTTTAATGAAATCTGAGAGCTTTCATATCCCTCCATTGGGAGTCTACGTAACTACCACTTTCAAGCCCAGGTAGTAAAGACATCATGAAGTAATCCATGTGTCTCCAGTGGTTTATCCTCAGTTATATGAAGTGACAAGAGTGCTTTGTTTGCGCAGAAAGTACCACTTTATTTACAAAATATTCATTTCCAACGCGTGTTTACGAGAGCACCACGACACATGTGTGTTGTATTGACGCAAGGCAGACGTTGTTTTGTGTGCTAGATTATGTTTTTTTGCGCAAAGCACTCGCGTCACTTCATATAACTGAGGTTAAACCACTGAAGTAACATGAATTACTTGGTAACACTTTACAATAAGGTTCATTAGTTAACATTAGTTAATGTTTTAACTAACAATGAGCAATACATTTGTTACAGTATTTATCAATCTTTGTTAATGTTAATTAATAAAAATAGAGCTGTTAATTGTTTGTTCATGTTAGTTCACAGTGCATTAACTAAATACAACCTTTGATTTTAATAAAGTATTAGTAAATGTTGAGATTAATATTAACTAAAATTAATAAATGCTGAAGAAGTATTGTTCATTCTTAGTTCATGTTAACTAAGGTAGTTAACTAATGTTAACTAATGAACCTTATTGTAAAGTGTTACCGATTACTTTAATGATGTCTTTACTACCTTTCTGGGGCTTGAAAGTAGTAGCTGCGTGTCAATAGAGGGACAGAAATCTCACAGATTTCATCAAAAAGATCTTCTTTTGTTCCAAAGATAAACAAAAGTCTTACGGGCTTGGTATTAAAAATTTAATATCACCAGTCTTTTTAATATCGCTATTGTACACTGGAATAAGGTACCGTGAAAAAGCTACCGTAAACATTAATTATGAACGTCAGAGTTGAATATAAAGATATGCATATTAATTTGTTCACATAACTGGCCTGTTCAGGAAGGCTACCTTGTTAATATCATGACGTCATAAAGCAGAAAAACAAAATAAAAAAATAACCTTATCTTAGACTGGTGGACGTACAGTATGAATGGGCTGTGTCATCCCGGTCAACAAGAAGATCCTCATAACCACTGGCCTCAGCATGGCACGTGCACAGAATGAATCTGTCGGTCACTGGCTATGAACATAAGCTGTACAGAACCTCTATAATTGATAATATATGCTTTGTGACTCTACATCAAATATGACAGGATTATATAAGAACAGATTTACATTTTGTCAGCATAACCTTTTCCTTCTGCGCAACTATGTACCTAAGCCTCATCTCTCTCTCCCTGTCATATGGGATTAGTTGTATTGCAAGTCATTAGCATAAAGAACCAGTGTGAGTCAAAGCAGATCAAGCTGGCTGCTAATCAGAGCTAATAGCTTTATTTTACCCAGCGGTTGCCCTCCTTCCACGGCTAGAATAACACCTCTGACTCATACTGGTGTTTCACCTCATAAACAAAACCTTTGATCTTTGACACACTGATTATACAGTATGGGTACTTGTCTTTTCATTCCAAAACCTTCTAAAGACATGCTCTAAAATTGTAAACTGTCTACATATATAATAAACATGTCAAGAATGTAACTGAAAACATGCTTTGGAAAACCTGCTGTACATTTTTTGAATCGCGGTTAAACACTTTGGCCTGATTGTTTTTCTTGCCTTGTGAAGTCTATTACTGTAAATCCCAACTGCTTAATTTAGTCAAACAGAAACTGAATCCACAGCTCATTTAATTTGCTAATTTTCTTGTGTAAGCGTTACAGGTCATGCTATTTATTTTGTATAATTAATAAGTGCAAGTAAATTAATATTACAACACACAGCTAATAACTGCAGTTCAAAAACATGACTGCAAAATAAACCATGCTGAACGCACCCTTCATAAAATCAGGGATTTGTGCTACCGGAGGAATTGAATTATACTTCTGTACCAAAGTATTCTTTTGGGCAATTTGTACTTAAATAGTGTTGAAACTGAATATTTTACTTCTCTCTCTCTCTCTCTCTCTCTCTCTCTCTCTCTCTCTCTCTCTCTCTCTCTCTCTCTCTCTCTCTCTCTCTCTCTCTCTCTCTCTCTCTCTCTCTCTCTCTCTCTCTCTCTCTCTCTCTCTCTCTCTCTCTCTCTTTTTTTTTTTAAAGGGACAGTTGACCCAAAAATTAAAATTCATTAATAATTTACTCACTGTCATGTTATTCCAATTATGACTTCCTTTCTTCTGTGGAACACAAAAGAAGATATTTTGAACAATATAAAACAAACAAAAAGGTCTATGGGGTCGAAAGTTCTTTGGATAAAAACATCTTCTTTGTGTTCAGCAGAAGAAAGAAAGTTATAGGAATTTGAAACATGGACACAAACGAATGTCACCTTGCTGAGCTAACAAACCAAAATAAATCAATTTACTGTCCTTTAGTTTGAAATCCAAGTCAAAAGGTATTGGAAATGTATAAACGACTGCTGAGTTTAATAAATTCAGAACAGGTTTCAGGACATAGAGCAACAGTCAAAACTTTGGGGTTGGTAAGATTTAGTATTTTTAAAAAGAAATAATTAATACTTGTATTTAGCAAGGATGCACTAAACGTTCTATTTATCAAATAATCCTGAAAAAAAGTATCACGGTTTCTACAAAAATATTAAAGGGTTAGTTCACCCAAAAATGAAAATTATGTTACTCAGACCCATGTGGTGAACGTGATTTCACCAAGTACCACATGTTCCTGGATCAACATTGTTGTTGATCCTGGATCAACTTTCCAATCAACCAATCAGATTTGAGGGACAAGTTTACAGTTTATGTCAAGTTTAGGCTTAGAACCAGGGTTAAGTACTTAAACATCAGTGTCATTCACCTTTCATTACCCTCTGATTTTAGGGAAAAGTTATGGGTAGGGTTAGGTTTAGGGGTAGGGATTGGGTAAGGACTACATTTTGGGACAGGAATGTTGATCCAGGATCAACAAAATATGTTGATCCAGGACCATGTCTTACTTGGCAAAATCACGGTGACCCACCCTCATGTTGTTCCAACCCCGTAATACTTTCGTTCATCTTCGGAACACAAATTAAGATATTTTTGTTTAAATCTGAGAGCTGGATCACTCCTCCATAGACTTCTTAAGGGATCGAAACTGGCCGGCCCAAAAGTTATTAAAGACATCGTTAAAATAGTCCGAGTGACTACAGTGGCTCAATCTTAAGTTTATCAAGCGACGAGAATACTTTTTGTGCGCAAAAAAACAAACAAAAATAACGACTTTATTCAACTAATCATTTCCTTCTCTGTTCGGTCGTGATATTGCGCAAAGCTTCTAGGTTGCACGTCAAGCGCAGCCTCACTATTGGCTATATGCACGCATAACTTCCGCGTTTGATGCAAGGATGCTCTTACGTTTCCGGTTGGGGAGATTTAAAGCGGAGGAAAACGGGATTATGGCAGAGTCTTCAAAATTTATTGTCCTCTCGTCTTTGAAACGAAACTGTAGAAAGTGCTCCCCTTGGGCACATGGACTCTCCCAGTCACCCCTGTCATTCAGCGAGAAATGGACTGTTCCAAACTTTCCACCGGAGTTCGCGAAGTGAAGGGGAAGAGAGTAGACGGATAATAAAGGGAAATGGAGATCGGCTGAATACTGTATATAGTTTGTAGAGTGAAATAGAGTGCATTAGCCCAAATCGAAGGAGATTTATCGATTGTGCGTGTGCGTGCATCACACTGTAAGTAATCACATAATTGTTGAACGTTCTCAGCGCATGCTAATCCGCCTGTAGCTGTGTTTACATTTAAGGTTGTTTACTTAATTATATTCTACTGCTGTGACATTACTGCCATTCCATGTATATTGATGTTATACGTATTCTAGTTATATTTATTCCTTATCACCAATGCACGGTTGTATCTCAGGTCGCGCGTATGCGCTCAGTTGTTTACATCTCGGTTCGACCGCACATGTAGCAGTAGCCATGCTCGCATGCACAGCTCATGCACAGCTCGTGCACAGCTCGTGTACAGCGTTAGCGCACACACATCCATTCCCACTTTTTCAAGTATATCATCATAGAGATTGTATTGTGTTATATTTCACCGCTATTCGTCAGTATTTTACCAAATAAGTTGTTTGTGATTTATATACATTTATATATATTTATATCTTTATTTTGTATTCACAGAACCACACATCTATGCACATTTAATAAACCTACGATTTGGAATATAACCTGAGTGAGACATCATTGTTCTGACCGGACAAACTGCAGCCTTCAGCCAAACCTGAACTAGCAATTAGAGTGAATACTCACAAGATTTTTCATGGTCCTTCGAGCCGGATTGGTGAATTGCTACAGAGATGTCTCAACCCGAGAGAGAAGCGCCTGTCGTGCGTCCACGAAGACAGATCAACCCACCGACTCATTTAGTGGATTAGGAGCTTGGTGAGCCATTGCCACATCGACAGCCATTCCCAGACTTCAGCCATAGCAGATTCCAGTCACCAAGTATGGTAGCACAGACCCGATCGTCTTCTCCCGTCAGTCAAGAGTTAGATCAGGATAAGTGGACACTGAGAGATGAATGGCAAAGTGAAAGATCCGATGGGCGAGGAGAAGAGGAAGTAGAGCTTACAGCCATGCTGAAGGTGATGAAACGCGAGAACGCTGACTTGCGGCTACAAACCAGCCAGCTTCCGGAGATTATTTCAGCATTACAGGAGATGCGACAACAGAATGCCATGTTACATCACGAACTTCAAAGTCTTAAGGCAGAAAGGGGAGCCCCCTCCAGGCCAGTGACTTTACCAGTGCTATCTCCAGGTCCCTTTCCTCCTGTGGTGAGCCCTGAGACTCCACAACGGTTCCGTCCTACTCCAGCCCCACGGAAAACCCCCCCAACGCCGCCTACGGCCATTAGGGAGCTGTGCCCAGCTACAATAGATGAGCGCCTTGGATTAGCTGAGGATTTCAGAAACATGGACATTTCCTCCTCAATACCTGATAGAGTACCATCACAAGTGCGTTACAGCGACCCACCTCAACCCAGGTACGCTCGTTCCTCCCAACACATTCCAGCTTATCAGTCAGAGTTCAAGACCACAGCATATAACAGTATACCACCTCCGCATCCAGGCCACAGACAAGAGTTTTATCAGCCTTCATCAATGCAGGAGAAAATTTACATTTACATTTACATTTATTCATTTAGCAGACGCTTTTATCCAAAGCGACTTACAAATGAGAACAATAGAAGCAGTTAGACTAACAGTAGGACAACAATACGTAAGTGCTATAACCCCTCTCAGTTTAATCTTAGTGCAGTTTTTTTTTTTTTTTTTTTTTTTTTTTAATAGAATAGAAGAGAAGAGAAAGTGTTAATTCTACTGAATCAAGTGCTGCCGAAAAAGATATGTCTTCAGCAGTTTCTTGAAAGTGGTTACTGACTCAGAAGCTCTGGTTGAGTTAGGCAGATCATTCCACCAACAGGGAACAGCCATGGTAAAGGTCCGAGAAAGAGATTTTGTGCCTCTTTGAGATGGTACCACAAGACTACATTCGCTAGCAGAGCGCAGGTTTCTGGATGGCACATAAGTCTGAAGTAATGAGTTTAGGTAAGAGGGAGCAGTGCCAGTGGTTGTTCTGTAGGCAAACGTCAGTGCCTTGAATTTAATGCGAGCGGCAGCTGGCAACCAGTGCAATTGTGTAAGGAGAGGAGTGACGTGTGCTCTCTTCGGCTCATTGAAGACTACTCTGGCTGCAGCATTCTGGATCAATTGTAGAGGTTTGACAGAGCAAGCTGGAAGACCAGCCAGGAGAGCATTACAATAGTCCAGTCTGGATAAAACAAGTGCTTGGACGAGGAGTTGTGTGGCATGCTCTGTAAGGAAGGGCCTGATCCTCCTAATGTTGTGCAAGGCAAATCTGCAGGACCGGGCAGTTCTAGCAATGTGGTCTGTGAATTTCAACTGATCATCAATTACAACCCCAAGGTTCTTAGCTGACCTTGATGGAGTTATGGATGACGAGCCTAGCTGAATGGAGAAGTTGTGATGAAGTGTTGGGTTGGCCGGGACCACAAGTAGCTCTGTCTTCGTAAGGTTTAGTTGAAGGTGGTGGTCCTTCATCCAGCCAGAGATGTCTGTCAGGCAGGCTGAGATACGAGCAGCTACCGTCGGATCGTCAGGCTGGAATGAGAGGTAGAGTTGCGTGTCATCAGCGTAGCAATGATAGGAAAAGCCATGTTTCTGAATCACAGATCCTAGTGATGTCATGTAGATGGAGAAGAGGAGTGGTCCAAGCACTGAGCCCTGAGGCACCCCAGTAGCTAGATGTTGGGTCTTAGATGCCACACCTCTCCACGACACCCTAAAGGACCTACCTGAGAGGTAAGACTCGAACCTCGGGTAAGACTCGGAAGACTCGAGAGGTAAGAAAATGTACCGAGGCCCTGCTCCAACCATTCCCTTCCTAACATCCCCTGATTCTAGGGAGTTCTCTCGACTGAGAATAGCATTGGAGAACATTTTGCCTGAGGATGCAACAGAGCGATTCAAATATCAGATCCTCACTGACCATCTTAAGTTGGAGGAAGCCCTACTTGTGGCAGACTCATACAGTAACTCAAACTTTCCTTTCACAAACACCATGAGAGCCCTCAATAAAATGTATGGCCAGCCACATCAGCTAGCCTTACAACGCATTGCAGAACTGATGGATGGACCAAACATTCGAAGTGGAGATGTGAAAACGTTTCGCATGTTCGGACTCCAAGTGCGTTCCCTGGTCAGTATGTTGGAACAGCTGGGTCAGAAAGGCAATGTCGAGTTGGAGTGTGGATCACATGTGTCCAGACTGATGAGCAAACTGCCACATGATCTCAGGTCCAGTTTCAAGAGGTACACTCATCCTCTTCATGTCACTATCCCCACATTATTGGACTTTGCGGACTGGCTTGAGTACGAGCTACAAGTTCAGGATGACCACACTGACTATACCAGTCAGTCTAGAGTTTCGACAGTGCCGAGGAGGGAGATGAGGAGAGACTCTAGACAGCCCCGCAAACCCACTACCATCCTCCTTGGTACAGAGAAACCAAAGGCCAGCCCAGCATCACCAGTTTATCCACCCAAACCAATTGCTGCTAAGAGAGAGGGGGTGAATGTTTACTGTCCATACTGCGACAACAACAGACATTTCCTGAGCAGCTGTGAGAACTTTAAGTTACTCAACAAAGAGCAGAAGGTGAATTGGATTAAAGGCCAAAATAGATGCTGGCGCTGTGGGCGTGGTCATCATGCTGCCAATTGCACACTTAAAGCCCTCTGTCCATCTTGTAACAGAAAGCACTTGCTGGCCTTACATGATGTAAATGACCAGAGCAGAGCCACAGAAGAATCGGTTCCAGCCAGTGCAGTCTTGTATGTGGATCGTCCAACCTGTGACAATAAAATTCTGCTGAAGGTGGCTAAAGTTCTGCTCCGAAACGGCAACAAATCCATGGAGGCATATGCAATCCTCGATGATGGGTCAGAGCGGACCATCATCCTACATGAAGCTGTGCAGAAGTTGAATCTGAAGGGTCAGCCAGAGGACTTAGTTCTCCGTACAGTCAGGCAAGATACACAGACCCTTCACGGGGCGGCTGTGACCTTTACTGTGTCTTCAGTGGCTAATCCTCGTAAGGCTTTCATGATACGGAGCGCATTCACAGCCAACAGCCTGGGTTTAGCAGAGCACACGCATCCCGTCAAGGTACTCCAGAAGAAGTACAAGCATCTTGCAGGCCTGCCACTACAGCACCTTCACAAAGTGAAACCAGTAGTTCTCATCGGTTCTGACTGCCCTCACCTCATCACACCCATAGAACCAGTCAGACTGGGTCCACCTGGTGGCCCTGCTGCTGTGAGAACACGCCTAGGATGGACACTACAGGGACCAGCACAAGAACTAACCAGCAGACTTTCCCCACAGCAATGTCTTTTCACCAGCTTACGGCCCACTAACGACCTTTATGCGAATGTGGAGAAACTGTGGAAAATGGACATTCTTCCATATCAAAATGAGAAGGTACTGACAAGGTCTAGACAAGACAAAGAGTCCATCCAACTTCTCCAGGACAAAACCGTGAGGGTGGATGTTAACAGAATCCAGCGCTATGCGACCCCTCTTCTACGTGCCAAAGATATGCCATGTCTACATGCACCCAAAGAAGCTGTCCTGCCACAATTAAGGGGAATAGAGAATCGGCTGAACAAGAATCCTGATCAAGCGGCGGCCTACCAAGAGGAGATAGTCAGGTTACAGCAAGCTGGCTACATTACAAAACTCACTCCTGAGCAGGTGGACTGTTCCAAAGAGAGCTGGTACATTCCACATCATTTGGTGGAGCATAATGGAAAGAAGAGGGTTGTCTTCAACTGTTCGTTTGCTTACCAAGGCCACAACCTGAACGAGTACTTGCTCCCTGGTCCACCACTCAGTCCTTCTCTTCTGTCAGTTCTTCTGCGATTCAGAGAACATTCCATCGCCATTAGTAGTGACATTCGTGGGATGTTCCACCAGGTGCGCCTTTTGCCTGAGGACAAACCACTACTGAGATTTATTTGGAGAAATCTTCAGAGAGACAAGGCACCAGACGTGTATGAATGGCAAGTACTTCCATTCGGAACAACGTGCAGTCCTTGCTGCGCAACATACGCGTTACAAAAGCACGTCCTGGATCACAGTGAGTCTGAAGACACACAGTTCTCAGTAGAGAAATCTTTCTATGTTGACAACTGCCTTCAGAGCTTCACCTCAAGTGAGACAGCGAAAGGTCTTGTAGACAGACTCCGCAGTCTCTTATCTTCCGGAGGCTTTGACCTAAGACAGTGGGCGAGCAATGATCCATCGGTCATCAGCCACCTGCCAGTTGAGGCTCGATCTCAAAGCAGCATCCAGTGGCTCAGCGAAGGTCACCAAGATGCACAAGAGTCAACTCTTGGGTTACACTGGCATTGCTCATCAGACACACTCTCCTATAAGCAGCGGCGGACAGACCACCCACTTCCAACTATGCGTAGCATATATCATATCCTCGCTAGCCAGTATGACCCCATAGGCTATATTGTGCCATTCACAACACGGGCCAAGGTGATCGTACAGAATTTATGGGAAGAGAAAAGAGAGTGGGACGATCCCCGTCTGCCTGAGAATCTGTTGAACTTGTGGAAAGCATGGGAGAGTGAGCTGGATGGCTTACAGCACGTTGTTTTGCCGAGGGCTTACTGCAGTAAAGAACTGGATCAGCTTACCAGCATGAGGCAGATCCACATTTTCTGTGACGCCTCAGAGCGAGCCTACGGTTCCGTGGCCTACTTACGAACTGAAAACCTGGAAGGTAGAGTGGAAGTAGCCTTTGTAACCAGTAGATCTCGGGTAGCCCCAAAAAAGCAGCAAACCATTCCACGGTTGGAGTTATGTGCAGCACTCACAGGTGCACAACTCGCAAAAGTTCTGAAGACAGAGCTAACTTTGCCCATCCACAGTGTTACTCTGTGGTCTGACTCCACAACTGTCCTTACCTGGCTGCTGTCACACTCATGTCGTTTTAAAGTGTTCGTAGGCACCAGAGTGGCAGAAATCCAAGAACTCACGGAGTCTGATAACTGGAGATACGTGCCATCAAAGGAGAACCCTGCCGATGACATCACAAAGGGAAAACTGCTGTGTGACATAGGCCAGGAAAGCAGATGGAATAAGGGGCCAAAATTCCTCAGACAGACAACTGACCACTGGCCGGAGATGCCACCATTTACGACCATTGATCAGGACAGTGAACTGAGAAAGCCAATCTTCATTGGCCTATCAATCTCGACTCCACCTACTCCCGATCCACAGAAATACCATACACTTCCAGAGTTACTGAAGGCTTACATCCAGCATGCCAACGGGGCGGCCACCGATATCCCAACAGCAGATGACTACAAAGAGGCAGAAATTGCAGTACTCCATCAGAGCCAAACTGACTCATTTCCAGACGAACTGTCCTTCCTCAGAGCAGGTAAATCCTTGCCAAAAAATAGTCGCTTGCTGTGCTTAGCCCCGGAATTTGATGAGGACACCAAACTCATGCGCGTTGGCGGTCGTCTCCGTCAGATCAGCCAGCTAGAGGAAGATACAATACATCCTATTGTCCTCGACTCGTCTCATCCAACTACCAAACTGGTAATCAAGGACTATGATGATCGGCTACATCACCCAGGACCAGATAGGGTGTTTGCTGAACTTCGGAGGAAATACTGGGTGATACGGGGACGGGCTGCAGTCAGAAACCATCAACGACAATGTGCAGAGTGTCAGAGATGGCGGGGTCAACCACATCCACCAAGAATGGCGGACCTCCCACCTGCCAGATTGAGGATCCATCAACCTGTCTTCTATTCAACAGGTGTGGACTGCTTTGGACCTTACACTATAAAGGTGGGACGCAGGAATGAGAAAAGATGGGGAATCATCTTCAAATGCATGACTTCCCGTGCAGTCCACATTGACATACTCACCAGCATTGACACAGATTCCTTCTTGATGGCTTTACGACGATTCATCTCCAGGCGTGGTAAACCATTTGAGCTCCTGTCTGACCAAGGCACCAACTTTAAAGGAGGAGAAAGGGAACTGAAAGAGTCATTCATCGCCCTTCACCCTGAGCTTCAAGCCCAACTCGCCAGCCAACAAATAAGATTCATCTTTAATCCACCCAGTTCACCCCATTTCGGTGGATGTTGGGAGAGAGAAATTCGTTCTTTAAAGGCTGCACTTCACGTCACCATTGGCAGCCAGACAGTCACAGAAGAAGTGCTGAGAACTGTCTTCATAGAAATAGAAGGAATCCTCAACTCCAAACCCATTGGCTACACTTCTTCGGACATCGCGGATCCAGATCCAGTTACTCCAAACATCTTGTTGATGGGGCGGCGAGATGCCTCATTACCGCAAGTGGTATACCAAAACTCTGAACTCCTGAGCCGTAAGAGATGGAGACATAGCCAGCTCTTGGCTGACCACTTTTGGAGGCACTTTATTCAGCACTACCTACCCAACCTCTAAATCAGACAGAAATGGAGGACTGAAGAAGCTGACCTGCAAGTCGGTGACACAGTCATGATCGTGGACCAACAACTGCCCCGCGCTCTTTGACCCGTAGGGATAATTGTTCAGGTCTTTCCTGGGTTGGACAAGAGAGTCAGATCTGCGGAAATACAGGTTAACGGCAAAACTTACACCCGACCTGTAGCCAAAATTATTTGTCTGCCCTCTCTTCCCGACTAGCTTTAGATTTAATGTAGCAAAGTCACTTAAAGTTGGCAAATTCACACTGTGAATTTGGGGGCGGCTGTAGAAAGTGCTCCCCTTGGGCACATGGACTCTCCCAGTCACCCCTGTCATTCAGCGAGAAATGGACTGTTCCAAACTTTCCACCGGAGTTCGCGAAGTGAAGGGGAAGAGAGTAGACGGATAATAAAGGGAAATGGAGATCGGCTGAATACTGTATATAGTTTGTAGAGTGAAATAGAGTGCATTAGCCCAAATCGAAGGAGATTTATCGATTGTGCGTGTGCGTGCATCACACTGTAAGTAATCACATAATTGTTGAACGTTCTCAGCGCATGCTAATCCGCCTGTAGCTGTGTTTACATTTAAGGTTGTTTACTTAATTATATTCTACTGCTGTGACATTACTGCCATTCCATGTATATTGATGTTATACGTATTCTAGTTATATTTATTCCTTATCACCAATGCACGGTTGTATCTCAGGTCGCGCGTATGCGCTCAGTTGTTTACATCTCGGTTCGACCGCACATGTAGCAGTAGCCATGCTCGCATGCACAGCTCATGCACAGCTCGTGCACAGCTCGTGTACAGCGTTAGCGCACACACATCCATTCCCACTTTTTCAAGTATATCATCATAGAGATTGTATTGTGTTATATTTCACCGCTATTCGTCAGTATTTTACCAAATAAGTTGTTTGTGATTTATATACATTTATATATATTTATATCTTTATTTTGTATTCACAGAACCACACATCTATGCACATTTAATAAACCTACGATTTGGAATATAACCTGAGTGAGACATCATTGTTCTGACCGGACAAACTGCAGCCTTCAGCCAAACCTGAACTAGCAATTAGAGTGAATACTCACAAGATTTTTCAGAAACATTAATACGTTTAGTTGTAATTTTATATATAGTTATGTGTTTATTTAATATAATAAACAAAGAAGCATAAACAAAACGAGGGGTGTCTGTTTTGTCTGTTTTTGTGACTAACGTTTCTTTAATATAGCAATAGAGTATAAAAACCAATATAAATTCTCGGTATAGCATTGGACTCTACGATCGGCGGAAGTAATCCAGCATCCTTAGACCTTCACCGGAAATACCGCCGTGAGCCCATTGGCCGACGCTGGCCATGTGTGTGATGCGTGACGTACAACCTAGAAGCTTTGCGTAGTTTCACTACGTGAAATATCACGGCCGAACAGAGAAGGAAATTATTTTTGGGTGAACTAACCCTTTAATCAGTACAAGTCAAGTCATCTTCATTTATATAGCGCTTTTAACAATGGAGATTGTTTCAAAGCAGCTTTACAGAGATAAACATACAATTTACGGTAACAGAGATTGTTTTGGCTTTATAGCGATTTTTGAATAGTGTTATTTCCAGCTAAAGTTGGTTTTGATTGATTCACTTCCAGCAAAATTATCATTTGTTATTACATTAGGGGCCACTAAGACGACGGCGTTCTCTCTAAACAGACTTTAAACGCGAACCTAGCTGTGACCTGCATGATGGCGTTCACATGCGCATTAAAAAATGATTCTATAGTTATATTCGTTTGAATATGTGTGTGCAGGTTTGTAATTTCGCAACAAACCATGCCTAAACAAACTACTTGTCTTGCCTATAAAATTTGATACAGAATTTTATTTTATCACTTCGAGGTACGCGAACCGGATTTTCAACAACGCTTTATCTGTAGAGAGTCAAGTCAAGACAGCAGTTTTCAACATTGATAATAATAATAAGAAATGTTTCTTGAACACCAAATCAGCAGAATGATTTCTGAAGGATCATGTGACACTGAAGACTGGAGTAATGATGCTGGAAATTCAGCTTTGCCATCATCATACATTTAAAAATAAAAATAAATAGAAAACAGTTATTTTAAATTGTAATAATATTTCACAATATTAATGTTTTTACCATATTTTTTATCAAATAAATGCAGCCTTGGTGAGCAACAGAGACTTCTTTCAATAACATCACAGTTTATTACATTTGAACAGTGTTAGTTTAGGATATAAGAGAAGTACATCAAATTCTGCATGGGTCAAAGATCCCCTAGAGGTTATTTGAATAATAAAAAAGCATTTTGCAAAGAACATGCTAAGAATATATGTTGCTGATATGATAAAATCAGCACCTTTGCACGTGTTCATTTGTGTGCAGTAAATTTCGACACATTGAGCCAGTTATGACACAGTAATGTTGGCTTAATGTTTCTATGTCGTATAAAAAACGTTTAAGTATCGTGTAAAAACGAGTGATATGTACCTGTAGATCATTTTGGTGTTGGTGCTCACTGAGTCCTTTAAAGAGTACCCATGAATCTGCATAAAACGGCCCAGCTGCTGAAGCTCAAGGGCAGAGCTGGATCTACCTGTCCAGTGAGGACAACCTGCGGTGTGGTGTGAGCTCAGTCCTGCCCGCTGTCTCAGGAGGAAGTGGCCTGTGGTTCTCTCAGAGCGCTGAGCACTTCTCTGCCTGGGGAAGGGAATGTCACCGCAAGCTGCCTTGTACAGGTACATTTTGCTGAAAATGCTGTGCTGTCATAAAGATGTGAGAACTCGTGATGTGAGGGCAGTTTTTATATTAGCACACAGAGCTTTTAGCCTGGATAAACAACTGCGGCCAACTGAGGCCAATCCAAATACAGGACATCACGCATGGAATTGTAATCCTTTAGTACCATCCAGTTATGGCTTTTCTGACCTCAAGGCATTCCAGTGAACAATGGGAGATAGATTTGTAAGTCATCTAAAATCCCCATGTTCCCTGTGCGACTGTAGTCAGAAAACCCAAATCTCTGAGCAACCACCCATACAAAAGGAAAGACTGAGGTCACACACACAGGTGGCAGCTACAGCTGGATCTACAACTCTAATTCCAGAAATTAAAAAATCTAAACACATCGGTTTATGACATTGCATTATCCTTGGTAATTTGTTAATTAGATAACAAAATCAGCTCTTGCATGGGGTCTGGCGCTTTCTGGCATCAGTGCCGAGTGACTGCCAGCTCCTTTGGTAAGATAAGCTGGGAAAAGCTTGGACATATTTATGACATCAGGTCAGATCAGTTGAATGGTATGCAGAGGATTTCAGCCAGAACACATATGAGATGGTGTAGCACAGCTCCTGTAACCTCTGTTTCTACTTACTGAAAACAGAATTATCCATTGAATGATCCTGAGTCTGGTTTTACAGCGTTTTTGTTCTATCAGCTGCTGATCTTTCTATGATGCTCAAAAATGCTGACTTGTTATACTGACTAATTTAACAAGATTTGTTCTCAATTCAGACTCGCCAACATAGATTTGTTCTCAATTCAGACTCGCCAACATAGATTTGTTCTCAATTCAGACTCGCCAACATAGATTTGTTCTCAATTCAGACTCGCCAACATAGATTTGTTCTCAATTCAGACTCGCCAACATAGATTTGTTCTCAATTCAGACTCGCCTACATAGATTTATTCTCAATTCAGACTCGCCAACATAGATTTATTCTCAATTCAGACTCGCCAACATAGATTTGTTCTCAATTCAGACTCGCCTACATAGATTTATTCTCAATTCAGACTCGCCAACATAGATTTATTCTCAATTCAGACTCGCCTACATAGATTTATTCTCAATTCAGACTCGCCTACATAGATTTATTCTCAATTCAGACTCGCCAACATAGATTTATTCTCAATTCAGACTCGCCTACATAAATTTGTTCTCAATTTACACTCGCTTACATAGATTTATTCTCAATTCAGACTCGCCTACATAAATTTGTTCTCAATTTACACTCGCCTATATAGATTTGTTCTCAATTCAGACTCGCCTGCATTAATTTGTTCCTTAATTCAGACTCAGACTAAAAAAAATCTGACTTATTTAAACAGCCTCAAACTCAGACACACAAGAGCTTCAACAGATCAAAATGTAGACATTTTCCAATATGGCTGCACTCAAAGTAATTTGTATATTTAAATGCACAAATTTGTTGTCGAATTCAGACTCAAACGGATGTAGTTCAAAATCAGACAAATCCGTTCTCAATTAAGACTCACAATGATATAACAGTACTTCAGTTCAGGAATGCTGAGAATGGAAGAATAAGAGAGTGAAGGGTTCAGTGAAGGAAAGACTGAAGGACTATAGAAAGATGAGAGTCTTTCTAAACATTCTTTTTGTGAAAAATATGGGGAAAAAGAGATCTGTGACCATAAAAAAAAGAATGCTGCAGAGAGAGAAACTACATGAATGGAATACTGATAACTAGCTTGACAGATTCGCCCTATAACTGCTGCAGGCAAAACACATTCAGCTGTGGCAATGACTTAGTAAAGCTCCACATACTTACTGTCACATACACACACAGTCAGTTTCCCTGACTGAAGCAGGCTAATAGCTCTCAAATGGCTCATGGCTCTCACATGGCTCTCAAAGAGAAATTTTGAGAGAAAATTCATTTCATAAAAATTAAACTTTAATAATCTCTAAATTAGGCAAGTCATGTTTTGATAGTCTGCTACTAGGTTTCCGTATCCTGGGGGATATAGTGATTTGAGAGGCTGCTGGGAGGGACAGTGAGCGAATGAACCTAATTTCTCAGAAAAATATTGAAAAGTGGGTCCCTGAAAATACTCAGGTCAATAATTGACTTGATAAAGATTCTGACATTAACCTGCATGGTCACATCAAGTGAGAAGACAAATGACGTTATCGTTAAATAAAAGCAATATTTTAAAGAGACATAGCTGCTAATTCTGAACTACTGAACCGTCTGTTTCTCCTTGACATTCATAAAAGGGATTAATCCAACAACACACAACTCTACTGATCACAAAGTACTCGGCTTCAGGCCTGCAATCATTTTGACAAAGTTAACCAAACACGCCCTCTAGTGGTTTTACTTACAGGTGTACACATTCATTCACTGGCCTCTTGAGGTATAACGTTAACTTTCTTGTTTAGTAGAGATTAATGCATCACAGATTAATCCATATTTAATTACAGACTTATCTAACACTAAGAAACATAGGCAATATCTTAATTACATGATCTTAATAATGTTTAATTAAAACCATAAATAGGCTACTTCGGAACAACAGTATACGGAGTAAAGCTCTATTTGAAACTCGCTACAAAATTATATTAGGCTAGTTATTCGCTTAGTGCTAGTTATTAGATAAACGTGTTTTATTGTAGCTATATTGTTTTAAGTTCCTTTTGTTATTTAGATAATACTTTAAAATGTGTTCTAAAACACAACCTCGGTTAAGACTTCACAATTTGCCAACTGTAAACTTACTATTGATAATAAATGATTTACATCGATGATGGTTACTTTTGTGAGTTTTATGCCATACTATGTAACAAAGACGCCTAGCAACAGTTGCTACTAGAATCCGCGTGCAGTCTCCATGGAAATGCTAAACTCCAGCCACCCGGAAGAGCAGCACAGCGACGCCTTACAAAAAAACTAAATAGAAAACTCTAAAAAATACTTCACCTTCTCGTTAAAACTTAGCGAATAATAAAGATGGAGGATCTTGCCTCCGTGCATCATCTCCAGGCGCTGTCCGCCCTGCTCTCTCCAAACAATGAAGATGAGGAAGAAGATCTCCAGGTCTGAGCTTCTTACAAATCCAATTTTACATTGTCGGCTTGCGTTAAGGATAAGTCGCTGAACAATTATCCTGTTTGTTTTTCTTCAGAAAGTGAAGCCCATAGCAAAGCTGGGCCCGGGACATATCGGTTCTCCTGCTGTACCTTCGGGGGATAAACAGAAAGAGGGTAGGGCTATATAATATTAGCCTATTATTCTTTTTTTTTTTTAAATGGTGTGTGTGTGTGTGTGTGTGTGTGTGTGTGTGTGTGTGTGTGTGTGTGTGTGTGTGTGTGTGTGTGTGGAATAGAATATTATTTTAAATTGTAATAATATTTCACAATATTGCTGTTTTTTTCTGTATTTTTGATCAAATAAATGCAGGCTTGATGAGCAATAGAGACTTCAAAAACATGAAGAAACATGAAAAAATATTAATATTAATTTCCAAACTTTTGACCAGTAGCCAACTGTATATACACACACACAAACATATATGTGTGTGTGTGTGTGTGTGTGTGTGTGTTTTATTATTTTAAAATAATATACTTTTATAATAATAAATATAATTGACTAACTAATTTGAAATCGTTAAACATTATGTCACGTTTTGCTATTTTCACGCTGCTTATGGGTTCACTTGTGAGAACACAAAAGCATCCTTCTATATGGTTCTGTCTCTCTTCCCTCTAGGTAGCACTGCCTATGTGAAGAAGAACAGCAAAGGCATCTGGGATGAGGATGAAGTGACCGAGGGGGCGCATTTTGATGACCTCACCGATCCACGGCCACAGCCAGAGTAAGAGAAAATACATGCATGTCAAAATCACTTGAGCTGTGTAAGTGAGCTGGTCTCTCACTGTGCATGTGTGTTTGTATGTTTAGGTACGAGATTGTGCTGAAACAGTCTGTTGGGACTGAAGATTTGTTTCTTGGCTTGAGCAGAAAGGACCCCTCATCCATGTGTTGTGACAGCATGCTGGTACTGCTCAATCCTCTTAAACATTAATACGACATTCACAAAACTTAACAGCATCTTTGCTGGGGTCATTAAATACATGATAAAGGGATAGTTCACCCAACAATTTAAATTCTGTCATTAATTACTTCGTTCATCTTCGGAACTTAAATGAAGATCTTTTTAATGAAATCGGAGAGCTTTCAGTTCAGACTGTGTTATGCAACTACCACTTTTAACTTTAACTTTATTTTAACTTCAAAAAGGTCATAAAAAGATCCATTATCCAAAATAATTCATATGAATTGAGCGGTTTAGACCTGAATCGCTTTATATGACGAACAGACGGAATCTAGGCTTTTGTCACAAGGTGACGAACCAGCAGCGGAACTATATATTCCACGGAGGAATGTTTCCGCCCGGAGCGCTTTCGACGCAACACCCAGCCAGCCTGGTATGCGTCGCTGCCATGGCAACAGCAGCCGCTGATGACAGAGTGACAGCAGGTGCGGCGCATCAAGGGGCTGTTTGATGATTGGGACACACAGCGCTTTGAAACAGATAAAAACCAAGCTTTAGGAGATCAAGGAGACAGTTCAGTGCAGTGTTCTGTGTTCGGTGTTCGGGTGCTGTGTCCTGACTTTGTTCCGTCGAGAAAGGCTGAGAGTTTCTGTGGGACAAATTGACTGGTGAGATCGACCCGCGGAAGGGAGCCCGCTACGAAAGATTGGGTGGTGTGGAACCAAGGGCGAAATTGTCAATCACACATTGGGGGGGACAGCTGTGGAACTTTTTGTGTTGGCGCATGCACACATTTTTTTAATCAAAATAAAATAAAAGTCAGAGTCCGAATGTTTGTAATTGTATAACACAACAAGGAATTTTATTACATCTGATCGTCAAACCAACGTATAGCCTACTCACAATGATTACAGCATCGGCATCAATTACAGGCCTGAATTGACAACAAAGCGGTCAGTGATCTCTCTCTCTTATATTCTTCTATAAACATATAGTGGCTATAAACATTTTGATTAAATTACGGTTACAGCACAACAGGATATTTACCATTCATAGATAGCCTATGTGCCAAATGTCTGTCAATTTCCGCGCTCCTCCTAACTCTTTTTCTGTTTGGTTTTTCCTAACTCACTGACGATGCACTAGGGATAGGAAAACATGACATGGATTTCAGGAGAAATAGGTTTTGCTAAATGTATAGTGTAAGGAAGTCCGAAATGGATTTGGGAAATGGACCGGCCGGGATTTTATATTTTCGGAGCTGGGAAGAAAGACGTAGGCTATTTGCAATCACATCTGGCCCTGCCCGCATAATCATACAAGCCGCGTTTCCATTAGGCTACTCTTCAAATTGCGCCAATTGAAATTGCGTAGCCTAATGAAAATGCGCACAATGGAAACACGTCCATTTCGCAAAAACTCCCGTTTATCCCAATAAAGTTTTTACGCTTGCATGAGGAGGCTTTTCAGGCAATTTGAAAAAGGAATATTTCGCAAAACTGCAATGGAAACGGGTTTTGCGCATTTACAGTCAGCTGACTTAGAATACGCGGTGTGTTTTGGGTCCGTGTCCGCAAATAATAATAATAATTATCATCATTATTATAACATTTATTATATGTAGAAGACGCTTTTATCCAAAAAAGGAACAAAGCAATTCGTCACATTTCATTCATAATACAGGTTGGACAATAATAATAGGGCTAAGATTATCACAAATAAACACAAGATTTTGACGCATATCCAAGTGTGTGTGCGGACTGGGTGTGGAGCGCGCACTGGATGGCACGGAGGCGTGGGCGCGAACACTTGCATTTTCCTATCAACAGTCGAAACAACTTAAAATACTCTATCATTTCTGGTCATACAGAATATAATAATACATTATTCGCAACTACTTTTATTTGCGTAATCTCACAATAACAAGAAAACGATGTGCTTTTGTAAAATAAAATAAAACAATCAGGCGCGCTTTCATGATCTCCGTGAACTGAAGCGCGAGAACTGATAGGCTAGCCTTTGTAGACTGAAGCTTTAAATGTCCACTTTAAAAGGAACAAATTCGAATCGAAAGCTAATACCTTCTGATTATGTAATCCGTATGAAAGGTGCATTTCTCTCTAAAGGTGCATCTGGAGATGGAGATATGTTTTTAGCCGACACTGATTTAGGAAAACAATAGTTTATTAATAAACAATTAAAATGCCTCGTTATTTTTTCAGACACATTTATTATAGCCTAACTCAACTATACATCCCCTTTCTGTAGGCTGTGGTTATGGCTCTTCTCATTCAGCACTGCGGTAAAAATATAATTTCCAGGTTCTAATTTGGCCTTAGAAAACCAGTAAAATCTACATTTTTTTCTCCATATTAATTTGTGAATATTTGAAATGTTTAATAAAGGGGCAAAAAGTCATAAACAAATATCTGAAAATTCGTCTCTCTCTCTCTCTCTCTCTCTCTCTCTCTCTCTCTCTCTCTCTCTCTCTCTCTCTCTCTCTCTCTCATATATATATATATATATATATATATATTATTTTTTTATTTTTTTGTGCAGCATTTGGTGTAGGTCTACAGGTCAAACTAAAATGTTGGTATTCACCTTTGCGTTTTAAAAATACAACAACCGTTCATTTTTCGTTTTGCAATTAGGCCTACGGGTTAAATAAGAAAAATGAATGCAAGTACACTGACCGTTTGGACATAATACGAGACAGAGTTCTTTATTGAATTCATAAAATAAACAATAATTACAGGAGTAGTCTACTGGACTCTAAACCCACTGATCTATATAATGACATTAATAAAGTCATTCTATATTGATCAGTGTCTAAACCTCAAAGAAATGCCACAATCAAGACATCGGAGCAGAAATGAGGGAGAAACACCCAGGAACTCCGTGTCTTTCCCTGCCATTAACGCTTGGATAACACGCCACGTCTCCTTCCATTAATAATAATAATGTCTATGCGGTGGCTGTGATATAGGCTATAAACCTACCAACGTCCGTTGCCATGATTTTTGGAATGACTGATCGCGAGAGGAAAAAAAGACGTTTTAGTCGCATAACATCGGTTAATGGAACGCCGTCATTTCGCAATAGTTTTTTATCGACATTTAGAAAATATCGCAAAAGTTTTGAGCAAATCTGTAATGGAAACGCGCCCCAAATATGATCAAATATTGGGGGGGACAAATTGCCCTTCGTTGAATATTGGGGGGGACGTGTCCCCCTGTCCCCCCATAGGATTACGCCTATGTGTGGAACAGAGAAGCAGAGGAGAAGTCGCCTTGGAGATATCAAGTCCCCTTCTTGGGTAGAGATAAGTGCAAACCTTTTACTGGCCGTCTGGTATGTGATTTATACACCAAGATACTGTATATGAAGAGAAGCGATCTAGGAACAGGAGTCTAGACACCGTAATGAGAAGACAGCTGTTGTGATGCCTGATTGAGGTCGCTATATATTCTTCCGTCTTACTGTCCCTGCTGTTCAGAACAAGGAGGTGGGCTGTGGCCTTATATTTCACAGAGTGGTTGAGAGTGACGTGAGTTGATGCTGTGCCCCACCGTGTGTGTTTGAAGTGAAGTTACTGCATGCTTACTATATCGAATTCTGTCACGTGCCCATCAGCCTTGCCCTGTGTTGCAGTTTGGAGTTGCTGAGGAAGAGATTAAGTGACGGTGGAATTTCAAAGCTTGCTGTGTTCTGATTCATCATTTATGCTGTTCTGAAGAGAGGATGAAATCCAGTTATCTGCTGTTCTGAATGTCCCCCATCTAAAGCTGCTGCATTCTGTTCCATCATCACTGTTGTGGAGAGCGGAGGAAACCCAGGTATCTGTTGTTCTGAGTGTTGTACAGTCCAAGCCTGCTGTGTTCTGATTCATCATTGATGCTGTTCTGGAGAACGGAGGAAATCCAGTTATCTGCTGTTCTGAGTGTCGCCCATCTAAGCCACTTGCATTCTGTTCCATCATCACATGTTGTGGAGAGCGGAGGAAACCCAGGTATCTGTTGTTCTGAGTGTTGTACAGTCCAGGCCTGCTGTGTTCTGATTCATCATTGATGCTGTTCTGGAGAACGGAGGAAAACCAGTTTATCTGCTGTTCTGAGTGTCCCCCAGCTAAAGCCGCTTGCATACTGTCCCATCCTCACTGTCGTGGAGAGCGGAGAAAACCCAGGTATCTGTTGTTCTGAGTGTTGTACATTCCAAGCCTGCTGTGTTCTGATTCATCATTGATGCTGTCCTGGAGAACGGAGGAAATCCAGTTATCTGCTGTTCTGAGTGTCCCCCAGCTAAAGCCGCTTGCATACTGATCCATCCTCACTGTCGTGGAGAGCGGAGAAATTCCAGTTATCTGTTGTTCGGAGTGTTGTACATTCCAAGCTTGCTGTGGTTTGATTCATCATTGATGCTGTCCTGGAGAACGGAGGAAATCCAGTTATCTGTTGTTCTAAGTGTCGTACATTCCAAGCCGGCTGTGTACTGATTCATCATTGATGCTGTCTTGGAGAACGGAGGAAAACCAGTTATCTGCTGTTCTGCGTGTCCCCCAGCTAAAGCCGCTTGCATACTGTTCCATCCTCACTGTCGTGGAGAGCGGAGAAAACCCAGGTATCTGTTGTTCTGAGTGTTGTACATTCCAAGCCTGCTGTGTTCTGATTCATCATTGACGCTGTCCTGGAGAACGGAGGAAATCCAGTTATCTGCTGTTCTGAGTGTCCCCCATCTAAAGCCGCTTGCATTCTGTGTCATCAACACTGCCGTGGGCTTTCCGTATCCCCTGTATAGGGAAGAACCAACCGTACTCGAAGTACCCACCTGCTGTCTAGTCGACGCCCCTTTCACAGCCGTAAGCTTTCTGCATCCCCTGTATAGGGAAGAACCAACCGTACTCGAAGTACCCACCTGCTGTCTAGTCGACGCCCCTTTCACAGCCGTAAGCTTCCTGCATCCCCTGTATAGGGAAGAACCAACCGTACTCGAAGTACCCACCTGCTGTCTAGTCGACGCCCCTTTCACAGCCGTAAGCTTCTGCATCCCCTGTATAGGGAAGAACCAACCGTACTCGAAGTACCCACCTGCTGTCTAGTCGACGCCCCTTTCACAGCCGTAAGCTTCCTGCATCCCCTGTATAGGGAAGAACCAACCGTACTCGAAGTACCCACCTGCTGTCTAGTCGACGCCCCTTCACAGCCGTAAGCTTTCTGCATCCCCTGTATAGGGAAGAACCAACCGCACTCGAAGTACCCACCTGCTGTCTAGTCGACGCCCCTTTCACAGCCGTAAGCTTCCTGCATCCCCTGCATAGGGAAGAACCAACCGTACTCGAAGTACCTACCTACTGTCTAGTCGACGCCCCTTTCACAGCCGTGAGCTTTCTGCATCCCCTGTATAGGGAAGAACCAACCGTACCCGAAGTACCCACCTGCTGTCTAGTCGACGCCCCTCTTCACCGCTGTAAACTTCTGTACTTGGGAGATCGAGAAGAGTACAGTCCGCTCAGAGCCCGAGAAGGATAAGCCGTGCTTAGAGTACTTACCTGCTGGTCAAATCCGCGTCCCCTCCATAGCCGAGAGCCTCGGCACCCGAAGAGTCTGAGGGGTTGAGTGGACCGAGTCCCCGCCTGTTGTCCAGCCGACGTCCCGGCGGCCACTGGATGCTGGGGAGGAAGGAGGAGTTTTAATTAGGATATACAAATTCTTTTAATCAATAAAGCCTGTTACATTTTACTTTTCTTGTCCGCCTGGTTTCTGGTTTGCTCCTCAGTGGTACATTCTAAAGGGAGGGGGTAGATCCAGTCGACTCTCCCGACCTGTGACAGATTATTGGCGTAGTCGGCAGGGTTACCACTGAGTTGAGCCACCAGAAGCCGTTATGGCAGATGAAGAGGCACCGGGAGCACGAAGACAAGCCATGCCCATATTCATGGGAGCCCCGTGGGCCCAGAAGTACCAAGGTCCGGGATCGGAGATGAGTCTGTCGACATGGAGGGCCCAGGTCGAATATTTAGTCGGGCTCCAGGGTTTGGACGCCCCTCAGGGAGTGCAGTTCATCTTAAATTCCTTGGAAGGAGAAGCACTGAGGGAAGTGCGAGCAGCGCCAGAAGCGAACCATACCACGGCTCAAGCTATCTTTGACTTCCTTTCGGGGCAATACGGCGATACCACTCCCGTAGCCGTTCTGCGAACACAGTTCTTCAACTGCAAACAAGGGCCGCGACAGACCATCCGGGCATTCACGCTACAGCTAAGAGAGCAGTTCGCTAGGCTAAGGGGAAGCCAAGATCATGGTCTAGGGGGTGAAGAGAGTCTGCTGCGAGACCAATTCCTCCTGGGGCTACGGGAAGGCCCCGTACGCCAAAGCCTGCGAATACAAGTCCGCCGGAACCCGGACTCGTCTTTTGACGAACTGAGGCAAGAGGCTTTGGCCTTGGAACGGGATCACACGGTAGAGCCCTCAACGTGCATGGCTGCGAGCGCACCCGTCGACCCCCCACGCCCGATTGAAGCGGAATGGAGACGTGTGTTACGAGAGGAGTTGAAAAAGGACGTCCAGGAACAGCTGGCCGAGCTATCCAATTCCTTCAGAGAAGAGCTCCGGCGTGAACGTTCCAGTCCATTGCTCCGAGAGCGGACCTATTCAGCTGGGAGCCGATTCCCAGAACGACGCCCAGCTAGGCCGATGGGGCCACGGTTCAGGTGGGACGAACAAGGACGCCCCATTTGTCATGGTTGTGGAGAGCCGGGTCACTACTTCCGCCAGTGCCGCTCCCGTCGGGGATCACAGGAGGATTTTTAGAGTTGCCGGCCACTGTGGGTCAAGTGGCCGGGACTCCCATGGTAGACCCCCTATTGATTACGAAGTCCAGAGCATGTTTGGTGGGGCATTGCCCCATTGTAGTGGCCCAGGTCAACGGCTTGGAAGTACAGTGCCTGTTAGACACTGGGTCACAAGTCACTCTGTTCTCTGAGAGCCTGTCACGAGAGCTATTTAAGGGCCAGGATTGTCCCACCTCGGAAGCCCCCTGGTTGACGCTACGGGGAGCCAACGGTCTGGACATCCCATACGTGGGATACCTGGTGACTGACTTGAAGATCCATGGAGTCGTTGTCCCCCAGAAGGGGGTGGTGATCGTTCGTGACGCCTGCCTAGGAAACCATCGCGCATTGTTGGGCATGAACGTTATAGCAGAATGTTGGGAGGAACTGTTCCGAAGTGGACTAAAGCAGACGGCCTCGACCTCGGAAAGTCAAGAGTGGGACCGGATTAAGGCCGATTGTCGGCGGGTTCGCCTTGCCGAGACGCGAGGAGATCGAGAGGGCATTGGGAGGACGGCTTGCCGATACGCGTTGTCCATTCCCGCTCAGAGTGAGGCTGTGGTTTGGGCCAGGCTCCCCTCGCAACTCTATGGCCCGGGAGAGTGGGTATTGGTGGAACCCCATCTGGACGGCCCAAACCTTGAGGTAGCTCGGGGGCTAGCCACAGCACGGCGGGGGAGGATTTCTGTGAAGGTACGGAACGTGAATGCGTTCCCCGTCCTGTTGCATCGACATCAGTGTCTGGCCCGAGTTACAGGGGTGTGCCCGCAACAAGTGAGAGAGCCGGGTGAAGTGCAGTTTAACCGGGTAAGCCCCTCCGTAGTGGAAGTTGCCCTGACCCGAACTGGACCGCCGGTGGGTAGTGAGGGAGAGGAATTGCCAAACCACCTCCAGGGAGGGTCACTACGCGGTGAAGGACTGGGAGAGGAACAGACTGGGCGGCTCCAGGATTTCCTGCTCAAATGGCAGCACTTGTTCTCGACTCATGACGAGGACTATGGCCGGACGGACATTGTAAAACATCAGATTCCGACCGGGGACGCCGCCCCGAGTAGAGAACGTTATCGACCAGTGCCCCCGACCCTGTATTCTGAGGTCCGCACCCTCCTGCGAGGAATGTTGGACAAAGGAATTATCCGGGAAAGTAGTAGCCCTTGGGCAGCCCCTATCGTACTGGTGCGCAAGAAAAATGGTTCCTGGAGATTCTGTGTGGATTACCGTAAGCTGAACCAGGTGACTAAGCGGGATGCTTTCCCCCTGCCCCGAGTAGAGGACTCACTCACCAGTCTTACACAGTCTGCATGGTATTCTACTCTCGACTTGGCCAGTGGGTACTGGCAGGTGCAGGTGGACGAGCGGGACAGGGAGAAGACAGCCTTCACGACCCCTTTCGGGTTATACGAGTGGGAACGGATGCCGTTTGGCCTTTGCAACGCCCCAGCCACGTTCCAGCGGCTTATGCAGCGGTGCCTGGGAGGTCAGTTAACGGAAACCACGCTGGTCTACCTCGATGATGTCATCGTCTATTCGCCGGACTTTGAGTCTCACCTCCAACATCTGGAGCAAGCTTTCCGCGCCCTGGACAAATACGGGCTAAAACTGCAACCTGACAAGTGTCAGCTTTTCCGGAAAGAGGTGAAGTTTCTGGGCCATGTGGTGAGTGCAGCTGGGATCGCTGTGGACCCAGAGAAGGTGTCGGCTGTGCAAGGGTGGGAGGCGCCGAAGACTGTGCGACAGGTCAGATCCTTCCTGGGCTTTGTCGGATATTACCGGCGGTTCATTCAGGACTTCTCTAAAATCGCCAAGCCCATTAACCAGCTGCTCGGGGGCACGGGACGTTCGAGGGGCCGGGGATCTCCCGCGGTAGAGTGGGACCAGGCATGTGAGGCTGCATTCCGGAGGCTTAAACAGGAACTACTGCAGGCCCCGATTCTGGCCTATGCAGACTTCTCCCAGCCTTTCATCTTGTACACTGATGCCAGCCATCTCGGCCTGGGTGCCGTGCTAGCCCAAAAACAGCAGGGGAAGGAGAGGGTGATTGCATACGCCAGCCGAAGCTTACACCCGACAGAGAGGAACGATGCTAACTATAGTTCCTTCAAACTTGAGTTGTTGGCCATGAAGTGGGCTATGAGCGAAAAGTTCAAGGACTACCTGTGGGGGACCAAGGTTCTGGTAGTAACTGACAACAACCCTCTGGTACATCTTCAGACGGCAAGGCTGGGGGCTGTCGAACAGAGATGGGTGGCACAACTGGCGAATTTCGACTACCAGCTGAAGTATCGACCAGGGAAAGAGCATACGAACGCTGATGTGCTGTCGAGGTTTCCGGTGGCAGGTCCAGTAGTTCAGGGGCCCAACTCTAGCTCCGAGGAGGAGGAAGGAGCGATGGTGGGGATCGTGGAAGCGCCTGGATCATCGCAGGAAGAGGCCCCCAATGGTTGGGGCTGGGACCCACAGTGTTGGAGGTCGAGACAAGCGGAGGATGAAGGGTTGCGGACGGTACGAGAGTGGGTCCAGACTGGGAAATGGCCAGAGGCCAGAGAACGCCGGGCTCAGACTCAGGCAGTCCGAGGGTTGCTAGGACAATGGGGAAGGTTGGCCTTGAGGGAGGGGGTGCTCTGTCGCTCCATCCAGGACCCTAACCTGGGCGAGAAGATCTGGCAAACAGTAGTTCCGGAGGGGCAACATCGGTCCCTGCTACAGGCCTATCACACCCAGTTGGGCCATCAGGGCCTGGAGAAGACGATCTCGCTATTGCGACGCCAGTTCTATTGGCCTGGGATGGAGAGGATTACCAAGGCCTACCTTCAGGGATGCCCCCGGTGCACCCTGTTTAAGACCAGGAAGGAGACCCGAGCCCCATTGGTCCCGATTCAGGCAAAGGCTCCCATGCACATGGTCGCCATGGACTATCTGACGCTGGGAAGGCCGGTGGACCGGATCCAGAACATCTTGGTGGTGACAGACCTATTCACCAAATATGCCTGGGCCATTCCCACCTTGGACCAAACTGCTATCACCACCGCAAATGCCTTGTGGAAGGCTGTGATTCAGCCTTTTGGGTGCCCTGAAATATTCCACTCAGACCAGGGGCCGAACTTTGAGTCCAGGGTGGTCCATGAGTTGTGCCTGCTGTACGGGGGTAGGAAGACCCACACGACACCGTACCATCCCCAAGGGAATGGAGGATGCGAGAGGTTTAACCAAACATTGCTGAGCCTGTTGGGAACGTTAGAGATGGATCAGCAGGGCCATTGGGCGGATACGCTTCCGGCACTGATCCAAGCATATAACAACAGCGTGCATAGCACCACTGGGTATGCTCCAACATATCTAATGTTTGGAAGACACGTGCGGCTACCAGCCGACTTAGTAGCGGGGGCTGCTACCCAAGTGGAGGAAGGGAGCTTGTCAGACTGGGTGGCGAGGCATCACCAGCGACTCCACTGGGCGTATGGCCGGGTCTCGGACCGGATTAACCAGGCGGGGGCAAAGAGCAAGAGACTGTACGACCGAACGGCTCGGGAAGCCCCACTGCTCCCAGGAGAGAGAGTCTTGGTGAGGGATAATCGTCGCCAGGGGAAGGGTAAGCTGAGCGATCGGTGGGAGCCTCGGCCCTATGTGGTCTTACGACAACCACGCCCAGATCAACCCGTGTATGCTATCCGGCCCGAGGGGAGAGCGGGCCCGGAACGGGTGCTCCACCGGAATCTGATTCGCCCTTGCCCGAACTACCCAAATCCCATAGAGGAAGCCCCCCCGGTTGTGGCAGCACCAGGACCGTTACTGGTAGGATGGGGAGTGGTCCCCAGGGGCTTGGGCCCAGCACCGGGACCGGTGAGACCCGAGTCTCCGCCGAGGCGGTCCCAGAGGGAGAACCGAGGTCAACCCCCGGTGAGGTACGGAGACTGGGAGAGCGGAACCCGTTCTCGGGACTAGAACGGATTGGCGGGGGAGTATGTCACAAGGTGACGAACCAGCAGCGGAACTATATATTCCACGGAGGAATGTTTCCGCCCGGAGCGCTTTCGACGCAACACCCAGCCAGCCTGGTATGCGTCGCTGCCATGGCAACAGCAGCCGCTGATGACAGAGTGACAGCAGGTGCGGCGCATCAAGGGGCTGTTTGATGATTGGGACACACAGCGCTTTGAAACAGATAAAAACCAAGCTTTAGGAGATCAAGGAGACAGTTCAGTGCAGTGTTCTGTGTTCGGTGTTCGGGTGCTGTGTCCTGACTTTGTTCCGTCGAGGAAGGCTGAGAGTTTCTGTGGGACAAATTGACTGGTGAGATCGACCCGCGGAAGGGAGCCCGCTACGAAAGATTGGGTGGTGTGGAACAGAGAAGCAGAGGAGAAGTCGCCTTGGAGATATCAAGTCCCCTTCTTGGGTAGAGATAAGTGCAAACCTTTTACTGGCCGTCTGGTATGTGATTTATACACCAAGATACTGTATATGAAGAGAAGCGATCTAGGAACAGGAGTCTAGACACCGTAATGAGAAGACAGCTGTTGTGATGCCTGATTGAGGTCGCTATATATTCTTCCGTCTTACTGTCCCTGCTGTTCAGAACAAGGAGGTGGGCTGTGGCCTTATATTTCACAGAGTGGTTGAGAGTGACGTGAGTTGATGCTGTGCCCCACCGTGTGTGTTTGAAGTGAAGTTACTGCATGCTTACTATATCGAATTCTGTCACGTGCCCATCAGCCTTGCCCTGTGTTGCAGTTTGGAGTTGCTGAGGAAGAGATTAAGTGACGGTGGAATTTCAAAGCTTGCTGTGTTCTGATTCATCATTTATGCTGTTCTGAAGAGAGGATGAAATCCAGTTATCTGCTGTTCTGAATGTCCCCCATCTAAAGCTGCTGCATTCTGTTCCATCATCACTGTTGTGGAGAGCGGAGGAAACCCAGGTATCTGTTGTTCTGAGTGTTGTACAGTCCAAGCCTGCTGTGTTCTGATTCATCATTGATGCTGTTCTGGAGAACGGAGGAAATCCAGTTATCTGCTGTTCTGAGTGTCGCCCATCTAAGCCACTTGCATTCTGTTCCATCATCACATGTTGTGGAGAGCGGAGGAAACCCAGGTATCTGTTGTTCTGAGTGTTGTACAGTCCAGGCCTGCTGTGTTCTGATTCATCATTGATGCTGTTCTGGAGAACGGAGGAAAACCAGTTTATCTGCTGTTCTGAGTGTCCCCCAGCTAAAGCCGCTTGCATACTGTCCCATCCTCACTGTCGTGGAGAGCGGAGAAAACCCAGGTATCTGTTGTTCTGAGTGTTGTACATTCCAAGCCTGCTGTGTTCTGATTCATCATTGATGCTGTCCTGGAGAACGGAGGAAATCCAGTTATCTGCTGTTCTGAGTGTCCCCCAGCTAAAGCCGCTTGCATACTGATCCATCCTCACTGTCGTGGAGAGCGGAGAAATTCCAGTTATCTGTTGTTCGGAGTGTTGTACATTCCAAGCTTGCTGTGGTTTGATTCATCATTGATGCTGTCCTGGAGAACGGAGGAAATCCAGTTATCTGTTGTTCTAAGTGTCGTACATTCCAAGCCGGCTGTGTACTGATTCATCATTGATGCTGTCTTGGAGAACGGAGGAAAACCAGTTATCTGCTGTTCTGCGTGTCCCCCAGCTAAAGCCGCTTGCATACTGTTCCATCCTCACTGTCGTGGAGAGCGGAGAAAACCCAGGTATCTGTTGTTCTGAGTGTTGTACATTCCAAGCCTGCTGTGTTCTGATTCATCATTGACGCTGTCCTGGAGAACGGAGGAAATCCAGTTATCTGCTGTTCTGAGTGTCCCCCATCTAAAGCCGCTTGCATTCTGTGTCATCAACACTGCCGTGGGCTTTCCGTATCCCCTGTATAGGGAAGAACCAACCGTACTCGAAGTACCCACCTGCTGTCTAGTCGACGCCCCTTTCACAGCCGTAAGCTTTCTGCATCCCCTGTATAGGGAAGAACCAACCGTACTCGAAGTACCCACCTGCTGTCTAGTCGACGCCCCTTTCACAGCCGTAAGCTTCCTGCATCCCCTGTATAGGGAAGAACCAACCGTACTCGAAGTACCCACCTGCTGTCTAGTCGACGCCCCTTTCACAGCCGTAAGCTTCTGCATCCCCTGTATAGGGAAGAACCAACCGTACTCGAAGTACCCACCTGCTGTCTAGTCGACGCCCCTTTCACAGCCGTAAGCTTCCTGCATCCCCTGTATAGGGAAGAACCAACCGTACTCGAAGTACCCACCTGCTGTCTAGTCGACGCCCCTTCACAGCCGTAAGCTTTCTGCATCCCCTGTATAGGGAAGAACCAACCGCACTCGAAGTACCCACCTGCTGTCTAGTCGACGCCCCTTTCACAGCCGTAAGCTTCCTGCATCCCCTGCATAGGGAAGAACCAACCGTACTCGAAGTACCTACCTACTGTCTAGTCGACGCCCCTTTCACAGCCGTGAGCTTTCTGCATCCCCTGTATAGGGAAGAACCAACCGTACCCGAAGTACCCACCTGCTGTCTAGTCGACGCCCCTCTTCACCGCTGTAAACTTCTGTACTTGGGAGATCGAGAAGAGTACAGTCCGCTCAGAGCCCGAGAAGGATAAGCCGTGCTTAGAGTACTTACCTGCTGGTCAAATCCGCGTCCCCTCCATAGCCGAGAGCCTCGGCACCCGAAGAGTCTGAGGGGTTGAATGGACCGAGTCCCCGCCTGTTGTCCAGCCGACGTCCCGGCGGCCACTGGATGCTGGGGAGGAAGGAGGAGTTTTAATTAGGATATACAAATTCTTTTAATCAATAAAGCCTGTTACATTTTACTTTTCTTGTCCGCCTGGTTTCTGGTTTGCTCCTCAGTGGTACATTCTAAAGGCCAAGGGAGGGGGTAGATCCAGTCGACTCTCCCGACCTGTGACACTTTTATTCACGTATAAAGATTCATCAACTCACACATCAGTTGTGATAAACAGAAGCTCAAGCATGTTCGCTTGGCGTGCGAGAACCAATGAGGTTCATTCTTGCGTTACGCTGCACATTTGAGCTTCCGCAAGAACCAATGAGGTTCATTCTCGTGTTACTCAGCACGTCTGCATATTAGCATCGCTGTTTAGAAATATTGAATAAGTTAAGTTGTAATCTCAACTCTAAAAAGTGTGGAACTTATAGCAATGTTTAAACTAATTTAAAGTTTCAAAGATCCAAAGCTTAAGATTCAGTCATTTGATTTACCAGAAAGAAAAAAGACTGGGGTTTGAAACATCCTTTCTCCTTTCCTGTAAGAGATAGAGTTGGCTTTGATGGTGCATTAAAAGCAGAGAGCAAAGGCTGATTGGAGTGAAAACATTTGTCTGTCCTCAAATAACTGAGCTGTTTCTCTTCATTTAAAAAATTGTATTATCAATGTAATCTCACAAAATTTCTCTCTCTCTCTATCATGCAAGGTGAGAGTTAAACTGCCAGATACAAAAGCATCTGATTTGGTGCTGGATGTGAGGGAGATGTTTCTTGACCTCAGAACTCCAAAGTAGTGAGTAAACTATTAACTAATTTTTTTTACTTTTTCCATCAACTGTAGTACTCTCTAGATATGTGTGCATATTCTTTGTTTCAGTAAGTTGGGCCTTCATCTGCCTCACCCAGTCCACAAACATGAGGGGAATGCCAGATTCATCATGGAGAGGGAAGAACTGGAGATCACACTCCCCATGAACAGACCAATGGACTGCATCAACCTGACCTGAGAGAGACAGAGAGAGTGACTGAACCATGAGAAGAGACACTTCGGCAGTGTTGACAACATCTATACAGATACAGTTCAACAGCCTTTCATTGGCAGTCTTGGATCCAACCCGGAAACATAACCTATGAATATGTCCCAATGATCCAATTCACTTCGGTCAATGCCTTCCCATAACCCAATTCACTTATCAGCAGGTTTATTAGCTTTAGAACCAGGAAATAAACATTCTGTTAAAATGTTTCCAAACCAGCAGCTTAGATAAAGTGGAAAGGAACAGGTGTCTGTATAAGAAGTCCCTTTTTATGATCATAAATATCAAATATTAAAATTGCTTACTTTTTAATAATATTTTGTGTAAATATTTTCGTTCAAATAAATTGTTCCAATATAGTTTGACATATTGGAACAATTTATTTGAACAAAAATATTTACACAAGATTTTATTCAAAAGTAAGCAATTTTAATATTTGATATTTATGTTACATGGTTACTTTTAACCCTGAAAGCAGCCCTGACTAAATAATAAGAGGTGAGGTGCCTGCTAAAAATCTCAACAAATGTCCTTACAGGTATATTCATATATTCAGTACTGCACACCTGCTTTATTCGATCATATTCTTGTAATACTCAGCCTAATAAACATAAAATTGCTTTTCCTAATTTTTTTCTTTTCTTAATTTTGGCATGCATGCATTTTTGAGAAGACACGTCTCTTGTGTAATGTAGTGATCTTTGAAATGGTTGTAAGTGACAGGAGGAACAGCATGTCGCGCGCGGTTGCTCAGGGGTATCATGCAATACACCCCCCGAGCGCACGGATGCGCACAAGCGTTGCCACAGCAGCGGACGTACCCGTGTGACGCAGGCGGGCTCCGTCCACACACACACACTCCGGTAGCACAACATTACAAGCTTTCGCCGCTCCCCCTCTTTACGCCTCGCTCTCGGTATGGCGGACGGCGAGCGGTCCCCGTTGCTCTCGGATCTCGGTGATGGAGCTCTCGGCAGTGGGAACGGCGGGGTGTCACCCGGAGCAGCTCCACATGGTGCTCCGAACAAACCGCAGAGTGAGTAGCGAGCGCGGCGCGTTTCTGCGCTGTCACGGGCCCGCGCGCGCACACACACACACACACACATACACACACACCTGTGCATTTACTACGATTTAGGTTATGTGCAGGTTATGTGTTGTTTTTCTTGTCTTTGTACGTTGGTGGCATGGAGGCAGTACCCGAACGGATGATTTTCTGGCGGATCACGGTTGAGAGGCAGATGAATTGTGTGCGCGTACGTGCTCGCGCGCGGATACTGTAGCTGATAACGTTACATGCTGCTGCTTAGCATATAGTGCAGTTGCAAACGATACACTGCGTTGGGTGGATGGTATTATTTTGTCAAACAAATCTATGTTGAATTGATCCTTGCACACTTTTGGCATCCATCTCTGAGGCTGATAAGCCTCTAATGAATGAACATCACTGTTGGCTTGTTCGGGTCTGTTTACTGTTCTGGTATTGGCCTTTCCGAGACGAAATATAATAAGATAATATTGTCTAAAACTAGACATATGCCTGGGGACGGCTGTACAAAGGTTTTCATTATCCACATTTACCGGCGAGTCGGCGTCTGTACATTACACGTTTACAGTAATCTGTTGTATCCGCGAACTCCAGCTACACCCAAACACACATGATTGGCATATCTTTGGGCCATTCAGAAAGCCTGAAAATATTGGCTGAGGAGACCCAAACCAATCATTGCACAGAGTGGGCGGTACCAATAGAAAGTTACTAAAGGGCGTCCTGAGGATGGTGGTGTGTTGATATGGTGATACTGGAAACATTCTAATGAAAACAATACATGTTTTATCACAAATGGTTGTTTCACTATATTACTTACTTAGATGACTTTGGATTTTGGGAGTATTTCAAAGAGTAAGAACTCCTAAATATCCTCATAAATGGGTTTTCACCATTTTTCACTGTATTTGTGAGTTGTTTTTTAAGATTTGTCCCTCACAAGGATAGGCAAATATGTAGGCTACATGCTTCTTTAGTAATGAGGCACATTCCAGCAGTCTCTTTACAAAGCTCCTTTCAGCAGATCTCGAGGCCAAATCTGATTTTCTTGTTAATCCTTATGGCCTGGGCGACAAATAACTGTTTCACTTTCCCAAAGCAGAAGTTTCAGTGTTTGGTTTAAACTTTGTGAGGTAAATGAAACTTTAGCCTTTTACTCAATTTCATGAGCCAATATTTTCAGTATCTATGTTGAACTAAAGACACTGTTATCCAGACATTACAGGTGTTCTGTATGAATGAAACATTTCAAGCATTAAGTCTCAATGAAACTGAAGTAGTGACAGACATTTTCTTCCGTATTGTGACACATCCAAGTCTAATGAATGTGCAGACTGGAATGACAATCTCTCCCTTGTTAGGTTTTCCTCCGTTTCCGAGCTCGACTCAGCCACCCATGTTGTTGGGCGAGAACCCTCCACCGTATTCCCCCCTGACATCTCCAGAAAGTGGCAGTGCCCCAGTCATCAGCTGTAGGGTGTGCCAGTCGCTCATCAGCGTTGAGGGCAAAATCCACCAACATGTGGTCAAGTGTGGAGTCTGCAATGAAGCTACTGTGAGTTGGGATAGTTGGGAAAATATGTGTTTATTGGTTGTTAGTTTGCATCCTACAGTTGTTGATTCAATTCAAAATTCCGTTATTGTCATAACTGTAAACAATACAGTTTTATTAGAGCCAATACTATGTACAGATTGAGTAGTTGATTAATAGACTAATGTAATAGGTCTGATGGTTTTGGGGCTTCTGTCAGGATATTGATACACTACCATTCAAAAGTTTGGGGTGAGTAAGATTTAGTTTTTTAATGTTTTTAAATCTCTTCTGCTCACCAAGGCTACATTTATTTGATCAAAATACAGTAAAACCAATAATGTGAAATATTATTACAATTCAAAATAACTGTTTTCTATTTTAGGATTATTTGATGAATATAAAGAACAGCATTTATTTGAAATTTATTTTATTACATTTTTTGTAAAAATGTAAAAGTCTGTGGCACTCTTGATAAATTTTATGCATATTTTCTGAATAAAAGTATACATTTCTTAAAATCTTACTGACCCCAAACTTACATACGGTAGGTAGTGCATATGCAATTATTCTGCATTACATGTAATGAATTTGATTTTAAAAAATTAATCTATTGACAGCCCCAAAACTTAAAGGTGCGCTATCTAATGTTTTTGTTTAAAATGTACAAAATTTGTATGAGCGAGTACATCATTAATCCACCTTCCAAATCGTGTATTTGTCTTATCCTGATTCACTACGGTACACCTATAATAAGTGTTTATATTTGGACTATTTTAGACCGAGCTGGATGACGACCGCTGCGGAGTAACCCAGTATATGCTTGACTCGTCATATACATAAACCGAGAGAAGTAGCTCCGGCTTCAATATTTGTCTCCAAGACGCATACAGTTTTGTTTATTAAAGGCAGGGTAGGCGGTTTGTTCCAGAAACAATATTTTAAGTGGTCTAAATGTATTTATATGTATCATCTGTGGAAGGCGTAGGGCCATAAAATGTTCGTCCAATCCTTAAATTCGGTCCAAATGCAATGATATGATGTCCTACCTGCCTATCACACACAGACATCACGGGTCTTCAGCGCATTTCATGTTATGCAGAGTTAGACAGATGTGAACTGAGCACCGAAACAGCAGCCACCTTTTTCAGTTCCTCCTGAACCAAAACAACAAGCTTATGCTACTTTCACGCCGTAACCACTGTCATTTGGAACAGATGGAAATCTGTGACGTTATACTCAAATTGGTTTGTGACTCGAATTTATGCGTTTAAATGGCAACACTATCAACGCCTAAATGAATCTGCAGCAGTCAGGTGGTACACGTAAGAGCTCTGTAAGTTATGTTCATTATTATTGTAATGTTATGTGCTTTGAGACATGAGGTAGTTTAATGCCGACTCTTGTGAAGCTTTCGTTTGCTCCCTTCTGTACGCGCTCATGTATTTTGAAGGAGGTGGGGTTTTGGAGACGCTCTGAAGGGAGGGTGGGATCTTATGCTTTCACCGCTATTGGTAGCCGCTCCGAAAATTCCTTAAAGTGTACCTTTTAAAGCATGTGACCATCTTTGGGTAACCAAAACTAACTCTTTTCTGTCGCTCTTCTCCTTTCTATTCTTTTCATTAACCTTCATTCTCTCCAGCCCATAAAGAATGCCCCTGCAGGGAAGAAATATGTCCGGTGTCCTTGTAACTGTCTTCTCATCTGCAAGGTCACATCCCAAAGGATCGCCTGCCCTCGGCCTTATTGGTAAGGAGGAGACAAAGTTAAATTTAAAACAAGTGAAATGTTTGACACTAATAAACTTCTTGTCTCAATCTGGATTGTGTATGTGGAGAAAAGTTCAATGTTTTTGTCTCCTTGTCTGTGGACTAGTAAGAGGATTATAAATTTGGGGCCAGTCCATCCAGGCCCAGCCAGTCCAGAACCACAACCTGCTGGAGCTAGAGTTTCCTGCGGACACTGCAGCAACACTTTCCTGGTACATACACACGCACAATACAGCAACATCATACGGACGCACACAGTGTATCATTTTCATTGACATCATGACCGAATCACTCGGCTCAGCTTCAGCGTCAAGTTAAAGTGGAAGATCAGATGGCTGTTTATTCGTGTTTTATTTATGCAACTGCCTCACAGTAGCTTCTCAACAACTTTCTCAACATTTCAGTGGACCGAGTTTACTGACAGGACACTGGCCCGATGCCCCCATTGCAGAAAAGTGTGAGTATTTCCCAGCCGACGTTCACAAAACAATTTGCACATGCCAAATAAATCTGTTCTAGAAACAGTTTCATTAGATCATAAATAAGTCAACATTTAAGTCAACAAATAAGTCATAAGTCTCTCTCTGTCAGCTCCAGTACACAGCTTTAGCTTCTGAAAAGCATTACTGCCTTTTAACTGGGTGTCATTTTTTCAATGTTGATAAATGTCCCATAACATTTTAACATCCTGTCTGATCTTAGACAACTATAGAGGGTATGCGCATGACGTCACCGTCGGCCGGAGTGAATGCGGTCACGCCCACAAGTGGCAAAAAGACTGAGCGGCAGCATTTATTTTCAGCGTGAATGCCGTGAAAATCACACAAAACACATCTAAAACGGGAAAGAGCTTTGCGATTGACTGTACAACTAGATTTGACCAGAAATCTGAGGTACTGTATATTTTTACAGACTGCAAAAAGCTACAGACCAGACTATATTCTGCATAATTGGATGTTTTTAAATAAACACTGACAAAAAACTATACAAGTTTTTGGGCTGGACGATATGATGATATACAGTATAACATTAATGTAAGTGATCACTCGGATTTAGACCTATCTATATTGTATTTATATAAAACGTTTACAGGCAAATTGTCTTCATTTATTTCCCCGGCGTCGAAATCAGGCACATATAAATGTCAGGAAACACGATTCCTGGCTGCATGTCAATATCCATGGATCACTGGATCTTTGATAAGTTGTAAGGAACACTATATCGAGTCCAACTTTTAGTTTAAACTGATAATAGTTTGTTTTACTCGCGTTAACGCAGTTTCCCCTATTAACTCCAGTCACGCAGCAGCTCTTCTGCCACTCAGTCCCGCTGAGGGGGGCGTGTTCCGGCGGGGAAGTGACGTTAATGCATTCCCTCTATAAGTAAGCTATTCATTGTCTGTAGATTTATTAAAACAGTGCTCTGTTTGTTTGAGCACACAGACACAACAACATTTGCTTAGCCAATGGCATGAGTTTGGGGTGGGACTAACTGTTTGTCTGATCAATGACAGATAGGGGGAGTGTTTGGGAAAGCCGTTCTGTTAGAAGCATTATTTTGGGAATTCTGTGTACTGATGCTGGTGGCGCAGAAATTACACACTTTGCCTTTTCATAGTTTTGCATGTTTCATTCCATTACCCCTTGATGTTCTGCTCATTGGTCTCTTCCTCATCTTCACCAGATCTTCGATTGGCCAGCGATATCCGAGGAGGCGGAGTCTGTGGTGTTACCTGCTGTGCTTGCTATTTAGCATCTCAGCTGCTGGTCTGATTGTGAGTGTGCATCGTGGTGTAATTAATCATAGTGTAATTATAGCTTTTTCAGTGTGCGGACTTCACACTTCTTTTTTTATTTGTATTACTCAGTTGTCCTGCACCTGCGCCCAATCTGGGTGTTTAGGATGTGCACAGCAGTTGTGTATTTTTTGATTCTTCAGTAATTAATTATAGACCATATTTTGTATTTTCTTTTTCAGAGTGTCTAATAGCCTACCAACTGTATAATTAGCATATCACTCATTGTGAACCATTTCTTTAATGCATTTTGTGATGGTGCATTACTATTTCCGAACTGAGTCACAAATTTATGAATTAGCATCAGTTTTCATATTAAATATAAATACATTTTACAATAGTTAAAATCGCTAACATTAAAAATAAAAAACTCATTTGTTAACATTAATGTATTGTTAACTAATATGAACTAACTGAGCAATATATTGTTTACAATGTTTAATAATCCTTGTAAATGTTAGTTAATATATTTACTTGTTCATATTAGTTCACGTTCCATTAACTAATGTTAACAAACACAACTTTTAATCTTCAAAAATATATTAGTAAATGTTGACATTTAGTCTAATAAATGCTGAAAACTATTGTTCATTGTTAGTTCATGATCATATACTGTAAAGTGTAACGTTTTTATGCTCACCAAGCCTGCATTTATTTGATAAAAAAAATACAGTAATATTGTGAAATATTATTAATTTTAATTTTAGTTAAACGTAGTTTCCTGTGATGGCAAAGCTGAATTTTCCGCATTACTCCAGTATTCAGTGTCACGTGATCCTTCAGAAATCATTCAAATATGCTGATTTGCAAGAAACACTACTTACTATCAAAATGTTGAAAACAGTTTGACTGCTTGATAATTTTGTGGAAACCGTGACAATTTTGCAAAGTTCAAAATAACAGGATTTATTTGAAATAGAAATCATAGTGAATATTTATTTATTTAAAAAAAACAACTTTTGAACAACAGTGTATATAAATCAACATGATGCAGTTTGCATCTTATTGTAAAGTGTTACCAATTGTGAGACCTGTCAAAATAACATCAAACTGCATCAGTGTATTCTGTAATTGTTTGTGTTTGTCTCCAGGCAGGGACGTGGTCCCAGGCGCGTGTGTATGGGGGTATTTATGCGTCCTGGGCAGCGGCGTTGTTGCTGGTGGTGTTGACGCTGGCCAGAGCACTTTACTGGAGCTGCATGAGGGTCAGCCAACCTCTCCACAACCTCACATAGAGAGAGAGAGAGAGAGAAAGACAGCAAGAGAGGGGGCTGCGATTAAGGGTGGTGGGAAAAAATAAAGTCCACAGGAAAAGAGCTAGAGAGAATCATGGTTAACTCTTAAAGCTTGATTGTGATGGCTGTAATGAAGGGTCAAAGTAAAATCCAGGCTTGAGAAACACATGAAAAAATGCTATGGCAAAGAAGATTAGTGTTTTAAAGTAATTTTTATTCGGAAGCTTTCTCTGGATGTGTTTTCATCCGTGAATATGAACGGACTTGTTATTCATGGTTACGTGCAAACATGCAGTTATGATTCCAAATGCTCCTTCAGTTTTAACCCATTACACTCATGTAAAGAATATGTTACACACTCTCAAACACACACACAAATCTCTATGTACATCTTAAATTAACTACGCTACAATACACAAACGACACCAATTCAAACATTGACCACAACATTATCTGCCTCTCTAGTGTCCAAATAAGCTCTGAAGCCTTATAAAGAGAGGAAGTACAGGTTCATCTCCACTAGATGGTGTTCCAAAACCACATAAACACTGGTGTTTTGTCACTTTGCCTGAATCTCTGTACAAACACTGCTAATCCAAATCATTTGGGCGACAAGATTAACAAATGCGCAGAACATTTCTGTAACTGATTTTTCATAGACACTTAAAGTGTAAATGCGCTCAAACACATCTCTTTATCTTTAGTTGTGAATGTTAAAAACAGTATTTTTTTATAATTGTGAATTTTGTTTGTAAATATTTGTTGTTTATTTCATGAATGACTGAGCAGTTGCACTGTAGCTCTAACACGCTGTGATTCCTTTGTTTATGTTTGTATTTAATTTGCAAAATCACTACTGGGAAAAAAAAATCACTACTGATGTTTTGACTGGAACAAATAATGAGATAACCGATGTACAGACACACACACACACCTTTGGGAAGCAGAAAAAAAAGTCATATCTTCTGTTGAAGGTCAGCTGTGCTTCATGGACTTTGTTATCAAAAGGGTCATTTACCTTTCTTCTCATGTTCATGTGAAGTTAATCGTCATGTTCTGGTACTGTAAGTTTGATTATGTTTGAACCATGATTAAATGATACTAATGAGATTAATCAGCCACTAGATTTGGATTCTAGACTCCAAGATCTTTTTTTCCCCCTCGTTGTCATAATTCAGAGTCTGGGTAAGAACACAATTGAGATGTTCAGAGCATTGAATTCTTGTTGCTGGTCACCAATGTTCTTGCATTATATTCCTCATAAATATGCTAAGTACATAGAAATATGGTCCTAGCTGCAGATCTGGAATTCAGAATCTGTATTCTGTCCATGAGAGAAAAATGTGAGGTCTGGACATCTGGAATCCCAAACAAGAGGTCAGGATGTTATTTATAAAGAGCAGAAGGCCAATGATGGAGGTCTCCTCTGAATTTGTTTACACATGAGATTAAGATTACACATGATTAAAAAGATGATGAAGGTTTAAAATGGTGAATACACTTGGGTCCTGTCTCATTTTTATAAAGGTCTGTGTGTGCTTCACTTGCAGCAATTGTTTTGGCACTTTTACTCTCAATGTCTCTGGCTATTTGTCTCTTGTTTCGGGCGGATATATTATTTTCCTCAACATAGACTGATAGAGGCATGGGAAATATACAGAAACCTTTTAGAAACCACAACTCCCCTGAGCTGGGCAGAGAGAGAGATTTGTCAGCAGTAATGGAAGAGAAAGAGCAGAGATCTGAGGACACGCACAGATAGAGAGAGGTTTCAGTCTTCTGGAGGCGAGTGACCACAAAAAAGTCTGCAAGCAGAGACCAGAGAATGAGACCTCTCTGGAATAGACCTGATTCATAATACACACACACACAGTTTGTCCCATTCTCTCGCTCTCAAATCTAATTCACTCGAACTTTATTGCCATGACAAAGAGAGAGAGAAAAACTTTTCACATTGCCAAATAGTGTGAAGCTCAGGTGTGTAATTCTATTTAATTAGCTGTTTTTATATTCTTATTTATTTGTTAAAATATTACTGTTGACATCATTTGGGCTACTCTCAATTTCACTTAATAATGGGACTGCTTTTTTCATTATAAAACTTCCTTATTTCATTATAAAAATGATCCAAACACATTTTAACAAATGAATAAATATCTCAAATTATTCTGCAGAGCTATCCGAGTAAATAGCAATTGACAAATATTCTCAAAAAAATATTAAGGAATTAACATTCATTTAAAAAAAAAAAAAGAGTAAATAGGATGTGCTTGTGTAGTTACTCTAGCAATTACTATAAATGTTGTTTAATTACATAGAACTAATCCTAACCGTATAGTAAGTACATGTAGTTAATTATTACATAAATGTATAATTACACTGTAACACGGACACCTTAAAATAAAGTGTAACTCACTTTTGTATTGCCGAAGTGTTTTGCAGCTTCTGAAATCGGAATAGATTGAAAAATAATGCAAAATAAGTATTGTAAGGTAAAAATATAAATTATGTAATTGGAGGAAACAAGTATATTTACAAATGAAAATGTATTTATTTAAAAATGTATATGAAAATGGACAGAATTTGACATCTCTAAACAACTAATTGTAAATGTAAACTAAAGGGACACATAACATCAATTTTAAAAGAATAATTGAAGCTAAAGATAAAGAAATAAAACTGTCAATAATTATTCAAGTGTTTAATGAGACACAATGGCAAGGCAGATCAATCAATATCAATTCAGTTGTGCTTTTACAAAGTAAGTTAATTAATTGTTTGCATTATTAAATCTTTATTCATATTTCCAAAGCATTTGCTGCAAAAATAACTAGTATATTAATTAAACTGCTAATAATACAGTAATGAAAAGGATGAAAATTACATTACAATAATAAATCAAAAGCTCAATATAAGAGGCAGTGCCAAGAAAGATTAATCAATTTAAATTGTTTTCTAATCTATTATTTTATCTTCTATTATGATCTGCTTTACACAATAAGCCAGGGCATTTGCAGTCTGCAGTTATATAAAATAGATTGACAATAATGCAGTAAATGAAGTAATGTTAAAAGTCATCAGCATATATTCAATTCACGTTTATTATAGCGCTTTTCACAATACACATCATTTCAGTCCATATTACAATTTAGAGTGTTCTGTTATCAGAGGTAACTGTCTAAGTTAAGTATTTCAGAAATGTACATTATACAAAGTCACAGTTAGCTATTAATTTAAAAAAAAATTATAATCTAATGCAGAAACAATATACTGTACAATATAATTTTTTAAAATAAAATTAAATAAAGTAAAAGTCTAATAAAATAAGAAAAAAGCAAAGTAGTAAAATTACTTTTTAATAAAAGTGTCTGCCATGTGAATAAATGTAAATAAAGCTGAATAAGCAAATATGTGTTCAGTGCAGAAACTCTCTCTCTTTCTCTGTTGTGTCTCAGGGGAGAGAGTGACTTCCCAATGGAATCAATCCGATCTGAGATTACTGAGTTTGCACAAACTCACCAGAGCCTTTTATCCTCCTAACGTATAACAGGATTCATCCTTAAAGATGAGCCCTGTGACCTTATACACAAACACACACAGTCTCTCTATGTCACGCCTGTTAAGCACATACACTCACACTATCAGAGCTGCAAATCTCCTCCTCTCTGCTCTCAGCGTGAACAGGAATAAGCAGCAGTAAGAAGGATAGAGAGGGAGATCTGGGAAGAAAGGATGAGAAGGGAGAGGAGATGAGAATGAAAGGATAAGTTGAACTGATGAGGAAGGGGTATAAAGAGCTTTGGCACTGTCCACTTTAAAACAAACATTTCATTTAGACCATCTAATCCACACACACACACACACACACACACACACACACACACACACACACACACACACACACACACACACACACACACACACACACACACACACACACACACACACACACACATGTTGGGTTTCCATGTTTTATGGGGATATTCCATAGAGGTAATGGTTTTTATACTGTACAAACTGTATATTATGTCCCCTTATACTATACCGCTAAACCTACCCATCACAGAAAACTTTCTGCAATTTTAGATTTTCAAAAGAAAAATCATTCTGCATGATTTATAAGCTTGTTTCCTCATGGGTATCAAAAAATGTCCCCACAAGGTCAAAATGTACATGGTATTGCTATACTTGTGGGGACATTTGGTCCCCATAATGTAGGGACCACACAGGCACAGTTCAGATGTGAGGAATCTTCAGATGTTAGCTAAATTAATATGATGTATGGTGCAAGAAATAGTGCATTCACTTTGTGAATTTGTGTATATAAATGTATTGCGTGTAACCAAAACGTTAGAGGTCTGACTGTCTGACCTACAGTCCTACAGCTAAAAGCATAACGTTCAACTCAATTAACAGCCTGAATTATTGATGTCTGTCTGGACCAGAATTTGTGTGTACACTGGAATTAAAAGCCTCCGGTGTCACCTGTCACACTGCAGTGTGTGTGTGTGTGTGCAGGCAGACAGAGAGATATACAATCTCTTTCATCTGTTGATTTACAGTACAGATTTTCATCTTTAGTCAAGATGCTCCTTTAGTTTAAGTTTCATGATTTGACATATTAAGAGACACAAGAGGACAATTTGCATAGGTCATGATTTTATCGTTAATTACCGTATGTGTGTTAATTTAGATTAAATATTATTCAGATATAATTTTGCTTTGATTAAAGAAACATTTAGGGACTTTCCGAAGCTTAAACATGTTATGTTGTATTTTTATTAATTTATTCATTTTTATTAATTTATTCATTTTATTAATTAATTTCTTTTTTCTTTTTCTTTTTTTGTGTGAACGTTTCATGTAGCAATAAAAAGAGTAATACATTTATTTTAATAATATTTTTACATTTGTATTTTTATATTGGTTATAATGTAGGCCTACTGTAGCCCAGCTAAGAAAAATATATTCTAAAAACATTTAGCTAAAGTCCCCATTAAGTCACGAAAATGTTATTTCTGAATGTGCAAAGCGTCCAGTTTGTAAATGTTTTACTGAAAAAAATTATTTGACTATGCGAACGTTAAGGGAACATTGTTTTATCGTTTTGCAAACATCGTGGGAATGTTACTTTTGAATGTCTCTAAACATTCTGAAACAAGTAATTTAGTCCTAACATGTAAAAAAGGTTTGATGAACATCCAACAAAACCATTTCAAAAAAGTTCCATAAACGGTGTATAAATATTTTTGTGCTAACATTTAGTTCATAACTTTCAGAGAACCTTCTAAGAGTTCTGAAAACGTTCCCTTTTACCTGAGATATTTATTTTGTTTTTCCATCAAATAATTTAGGCTAATTTATCTTAATTATTAAATTGTCTAAATGTTCTCTCTCTCTTTTTGTGTGTTAAACCAGGCAAATCCACATCCAATACAAAACATCCTCCTAAAAACGGAAAGCTTGGGTATCACTGTCAGTTTGGATTGGTGGAGAGAGAGAGAGAGAGAGAGAGAGAGAGAGAGAGAGAGAGAGAGAGAGAGAGAGAGAGAGAGAGAGAGAGAGAGAGAGAGAGAGAGAGAGAGAGAGAGAGAGAGAGAGAGAGAGAGAGAGAGAGAGAGAGAGAGAGAGAGAGAGAGAGAGAGAGAGAGAGAGAGAGGGAGAGAGAGAGAGAGAGATCAGGGATGAAGTTAATAGTTGTACAGTAAATAAGAGAGAGGGACAGGGATGAAGATAAATAGTGAGGGAATTGTTACAGGTATCTTTCTTCATTTCTCCAGAAAAGAGCATCTCCACTGAACAGGTAACAACATCTCTCTTAAACAGTCTTATAGAAATGATACTTGTGTTGTTTTATAAATTCAAAAGAGGAAAATTATTCATTAGGCCTGTAATAGTTAATTTTACGCTTTACTGTTACTTGTTTATTGCGATTATGAATAATATGATAGGCCTATGTTGATGATTTAATCAAATTTAAAGTGTTGATCATTTTAGATTTTCCTCTTTTTATTTATATATTCTTATTTAGTGATTTTCTATCATGGTATTGTATTTATAGTAGTATTATGTTTTAAAGAAAGAACTTTCAATGTTTAAATAAAAAAAAGTAATCATTTGATTTTAAATTTTTTTTTTTTTTTTTTTTTTTTTTTTTTTTTATATCTTAAAAATTCCGACATCATCGGCAGCTTAACTAGCCTATATGTAGCTAAAATAACATTAGATCGAACGTCTGACACTGAAAACGAACCCATCTGGTCTATGGCCTAATCTATTTTCTGCATTTATCCAAACCCGTGAAAACAGTCCAGCAGTGAAATAAAGATCTGAAAGTCTACTTGAAGTAATTGGGATTCCAAACAATCGCTTCTTATTTTTACTCACTGATTTAATTGAGCTCAGGGAATAAAGATGATGCTGATTATGAAGACGATGATGAAGATATTAATATTTTACAGATGGAGTGTAATTGTAATTCCTCTCTGGGTCCTTTTTCCTCGACTTACTGGAGCAGAAGTAAGTGAATGTGTGTGTGTGTGTGTGTGTGTGTGTGTGTGTGTGTCAAGCCTATAGCCAGCCTAGTGAAAGGGGGGGTATTTTTTTCCAAAAAGTAGACCTTTTTGCAGTTTCCCCCTCATTTTGTATTTAATTATGAGTTTCAAATACTTCATTTTGGTGACTTTTTATGCACTATTGTGCTTGATTAGCTTGTCTGCTGGTATCTTAAGGAGCACGCTTTTTGATGCACCAAAACTATGTATTATTGTATTACATTGTATTACAGTATTGTCAAATTGGTTACTAAGATCATGTACCACCTTTTTCAGTCTAAACCATGGTCCTAAAAAACAGTGTGGACTGGAGTGCACTGTTCCATCATCTGAAATATGCTTGAATATTATTTGGCATGGATAACTACACTTACCTACTTAGCTAACATATCTTTTAAGTGTTTTTGTTTCATGTTGCGAAACCTGAAGTTTTGAAGAAGTCACTCAATTTAAATCAGCATTTGTAGGATCACTATGTGCATTTCAAGACGTTTGAGGGGCAAAAAATGGATAAGAAATAAAAAAACATGTCAGTGGGCAGTTAGATTGTGTCAATACCTGGTCTCTCATCTCCTTCACTCTTTCTTTTTCACTGTCTCCTTATGTTGCCCTGTTTCTTCCCCTCCTAGCAGAGCTTTGACTGATGGTCTTTTCATTTTCGTCTGTCAGTGAAGAAAGTAAACATTGGGTCAACTGATATTTAGGCTTTTTTTAGGGATTCAAGAACGAAGTGCTGAAACCCTATTGTAATTGTAAGGATTTTTATTATTATTAATATTAATCATTTTCTTTGACAAGTTAATTTACAGAAGGCTAGGTAAACGCTAGGTAAAACATTTCTTAGAAATGAATTCACAGTATGAAGAACACATTCATTATCAATCGTATGCCTAATATACGGCTTAATTAATGTTTATTGTCCCCTCACAATGACAATTGCCAATTATTAACGTTACATTAACGTAGGCCTACATGAATTACTTAAATTTTATAAAAAAGTTTATCACTTTGCCAGATTATTTTTGACGGCGTTTAACATTTTTATCCAAAAACAGCTCTCAAATATGAAATGTTTAGTTTAACTACTTACATCTTATATCGCACGTTTAGCGTCTGTGAACATAAAGCTTTAATTTGATTGGTCATCTCAAATATTTTGACATTGACGAGCGGTGACGATGAAATTGGTGCTGTGCAACAGTACTGGTACAGCACTAAATTTCACAAAATGTATTATATCTCGGAGACGTGTGTGTGTGTGTGTGTGTGTGTGTGTGTGTGTGTGTGTGTGTGTGTGTGTGTGTGTGTGTGTGTGTAAAGCACAGTGGAACTTTAGGTTGGAACTGGTGCAGACTTATTATTCGTACAGTTATTAAATAGTTTAATATTATTTAATCATACATTCTATTCATGATGATTCCATATAATTCCAGGACTGCATTGTTCCTTCCTATATATACTACACACATGAAATGTCCTGCTCCATCATTTGACCAAACACGTTTCAGTCCCGTTTGTAGCATAAAACTTATTAAATTAAACTACAGAATTAATCCATTAAAATCATGATAGAAAATGCATAACATAATGTCTCTTCTCTTGCCGTCATTTCAAAGGATTTGTGGCAAATTACAGATAGACTTTGAAACTCAATGAGATCCCACTAACGTTATTTGTGAACAGTATTATGGGATACGATTAATCTGAATTGTTTATTTTGGCTAGCTGTGCGGGGAAAATATAGAGGCCTATTAGTGAGATGCATGCAATCATAATTGGATTGGAAACTTGGTGTTTCATGCAGTAAATTGTACAAACTGAATTGTTTCTAATTACTCTTTCTATCTTGCAAGCATAACTTTGCATTCTTCTTTCCCTCAGCAGTGCTTTTCCCTGATTGGGCGTATAAACCAGCGTGCTCTCCAGGCTCGCGGCAGGTGCAGTTGTGGCACTTCCTGTTAGAGCTGTTGGGGCGTGGCGAAGGCGGAGCTATCACGTGGGGCAGCGAATGGGGAGAGTTTGTAATCAGAGACCCAGAGAGATTGGCTAAACTGTGGGGGGAGAGGAAGGGCAAGCCACACATGAATTATGACAAACTCAGCAGAGCTTTAAGGTACATGCACTGACTCCAATCCATATACACATTCATACATACATACAAAGATTAAATTATAATAAATATATATATATATATATATATATATATATACACTCACCGGCCACTTTATTAGGTACACCTGTCCAACTGCTCGTTAACACTTAATTTCTAAGCAGCCAATCACATGGCGGCAACTCAGTGCATTTAGGCATGTAGACATGGTCAAGACAATCTCCTGCAGTTCAAACCGAGCATCAGTATGGGGAAGAAAGGTGATCTGAGTGACTTTGAACGTGGCATGATTGTTGGTGCCAGAAGGGCTGGTCTGAGTATTTCAGAAACTGCTAATCTACTGGGATTTTCACGCACAACCATCTCTAGGGTTTACAGAGAATGGTCCGAAAAAGAAAAAACATCCAGTGAGCGGCAGTTCTGTGGGCGGAAATGCCTTGTTGATGCCAGAGGTCAGAGGAGAATGGCCAGACTGGTTCGAGCTGATAGAAGGGCAACAGTGACTGAAATAACCACTCGTTACAACCGAGGTATGCAGCAAAGCATTTGTGAAGCCACAACACGCACAACCTTGAGGCGGATGGGCTACAACAGCAGAAGACTCCACCGGGTACCACTCATCTCCACTACAAATAGGAAAAAGAGGCTACAATTTGCAAGAGCTCACCAAAATTAAACAGTTGAAGACTGGAAAAATGTTGCCTGGTCTGATGAGTCTCGATTTCTGTTGAGACATTCAGATGTTAGAGTCAGAATTTGGCGTAAACAGAATGAGAACATGGAACCATCATGCCTTGTTACCACTGTGCAGGCTGGTGGTGGTGGTGTAATGGTGTGGGGGATGTTTTCCTGGCACACTTTAGGCCCCTTAGTGCCAATTGGGCATCGTTTAAATGCCACGGCCTACCTGAGCATTGTTTCTGACCATGTCCATCCCTTTATGGCCACCATGTACCCATTCTCTGATGGCTACTTCCACCATGTCACAAAGCTCTAATCATTTCAAATTGGTTTCTTGAACATGACAATGAGTTCACTGTACTAAAATGGCCTCCACAGTCACCAGATCTCAACCCAGTAGAGCATCTTTGGGATGTGGTGGAACGGGAGATTCGCATCATGGATGTGCAGCCGACAAATCTGCGGCAACTGTGTGATGCCATCATGTCAATATGGACCAAACTCCCTGAGGAATGCTTCCAGCACCTTGTTGAATCTATGCCACGAAGAATTGAGGCAGTTCTGAAGGCAAAAGGGGGTCCAACCCGTTACTAGCATGGGGTACCTAATAAAGTGGCCGGTGAGTGTATATATATATATAATATTGTAGGTTTACATGATTATCCAGATTTATGGAGAAAAATATAAAGAAATGGCTGCTAGAAAATTATGAATATCGATATATCAACCTCAAATATATGTAGTACTAAAGTAGGCTACATGTTAGTATGATAGCTATATTTACAACTATATTATTTTTTCAGCATAAAAAATATATTACAGTATGAATTTCATATGACTATCATAATTAATATATATATATATATATATATATGCAGGTCCTGTAATGTCATGTGCCTATTATTCCAATTACTGTATATGTACAAACATTCATGCAAACAAAAATAACAAATTATAGAAATACATAATTTTCTTAACATTTTATGAAGAGACAAATCTATTGTTTGACAAATCTGTTTTCCCCCCTTCAAATCAGGTATTATTATAATAAGCGAATTTTGCACAAGACCAAAGGAAAACGTTTCACCTACAAGTTTAATTTCAGCAAACTAGTCTTAGTGAATTACCCAAGTTTTCCAACCTACCCACAGGTGCGTGAGTGTTTTTAAGTGTTTTGTTGCATATAGTGACAAATTTGACTTATGAATATTATAATAGCTATTTTTCCCTCATTCTTTTTCAGAATACAGCATCTGTACCTTTCTCTGCCTTTCCTTCTCATCTTTCATTCTACAACCCTTCTATTGACAGGGGTAAGAGTGTTATTTTAACAATCAAATTATTTGAGATGTCATCACTAATTTAAGCAAATAGCAATGTAAATTTGATTCAGTTTTTAACATTGACATTTTTTTCTCTGTGTGCATATTTGTTTGTGTGTGCATCTTTGTTTGTGGACAGCTGTGCAGTCAATTTCTCATCCCCTTCTGCTGCCATACAGCTTCCCCAAACCCCTCCCCTTTCCTCAGGCACATCCAATCCAAAGGCAATTTCCCCTCTTTTCTGGACCGCCTTCTTCAGTGACTAACCTATCAGAGCTCTCCTGCCAGTCACCGGTCAACTCCACCCTGCAGTTCACCCAGACTTTAAACTGGCCAGTCAAAAGCACAGAGTGGCCTTTCAACCGAGTCATGGGATTACAAGAGAGGATTAAAAGTGGAGCACAAGACAAAAACCATGACAATGAAGAAGAAAACAAAAGAAAATCCTGATATGCATTAGAAGTTTTATTGGTTTTATCATAATTATCTTTTCTTTAAGTTTATACACTCTCAGTGGATGGTTTAGAGCAAAGCACTTTATAAATTTGACACTATACCTTCATCCTTTCCTCAGGGCATTTTGACCCGCAAATCATTTTTAAAATTTGAGTGTTCTTCGGAGTGGTACAAGACCTTGTTAGTTTTGTCACACTTGAAATTGGAAAACACACAAAAAATGGACTGGATTCAAGCAGTTTTTGTGGTTGTAATAATAATAAAAAAGTAACAAATCCTTCCCTTGCAGGTCAATTTGACCCCTATAGGAATTAATGGGAAATGGGGAAAACGTTTTTGTGTCAGAAAAATAAAAGTGCACAACCCAGAGACCATAGAGCATCCCACACTCACATAAACACACACACCTAGAAATGGCCATTAAAATGATGGTGCCAGTTCATTTACTCCCCATGTAGTTAAGGCCATCTAGTAGCAATATTCATTAAATACCATGTTATATTTTTTTCCACATGAGGTCAGTAGAGACACCCAATGCATTATTCTTTAAACTGAATTTTGCATGTACTGCAGTTATTTTGTATTTAAAGAATGCGAAGAACGTGCTTATTGTTAATTTCATTGTTGTTTAAATATAGTAATTTAGAGATCAATAAAATTAAAAAAAAATCTTAAAGATAGAATAAAATGATAAGCTTTCTGGACCAAAAAAAAAAGATAGAAAAAGTGTAATTTTAATGCGTCGGGTCATTTTGACTCGTGAGGGAAGAATGTGTAATTCAGATACGAGGAAAGCATAAAAGGTTAAACAAAGTAAGATGATTAAACTATTTGTCAGCATCACCTTTATTACTCCAATATTAATTCTAGGTTTAAGGAAATCCAATATATGTGCAAACAACTGAAGTTTCTTAGTATACCCAACAACATTTCAAGGGAGCCAGGTTACAAATTATTTTGTGTTGAATCAGCTAGTTGAGGCCACTATTTCACAAGGGGGGAAAAGAAATCAAATCTATGAAATAAAATTAGAGGCTTATAACTGATCTGACATCAGAGCCCAACCCTCATATGTGTCACACAAGAGTTACAGATTGGAATATCTGAACAACCAAATTCTGTATTCTGAAGTTTATTTTTTTTTATGAAAGATTTGACCAAGACAGACTCTAAATACTCATATTAACACATTGCAAAACGAATCCGAACCCTATACCCTTACTGAGCTTTGACAGACACAAAAGTACAGTGCCTTTCTGCAGTGCATGTAAGAGCTAAAGGGCTCAGCTGCATCGAGAGAAGATATGAAAAACTCAGCTGTGATCTGAGGCAGTAATAGTGACAGTGAAATATACTGTTACAAACAGCAAAACAACTGCCTACATTATCTGTATATGTTATATTTATGTATCAGTAGAGTACAACTTTCTCTGTAGGTATGTTAAAGCATATTTACAGATACAAATATCTTATGATTTCAAGCCTTGTAGAGTCTTTCATTCCCAGTCTGACAAAGAACAGGGGCTCCTGAATTCCTGTCCAAACTCATGGATCCATTTGTTAGCCACTGAAAAAAACAAAAAAATATGTTTACCATTAACATTTATCTTTCAATCGTCCGCTTTTCTTTTCAAATGAGTCATGACTGAATTGTTTTTCTCCTCAAACAACAATGCTATATTATATATATATATATATATATATATAAAACACTACACACACGATTGTTTGGTTCAAGAACACCATACAATATAAAAAAAAGGCAATACATTAATCTTACAAAGAACATTCACAAATAATTAATTTTGATAAAGCTACATACGAGTATAGAATGTCTTAAGAATATGAAATTGAAATATACTTTGAGGATACACAACAAAAGTTCCAAAATAATGTCATCAAATCAGCCAATTATATTTTAGATTTATCTACAACCTACCCCATTTGTTACCCATTAACACAGGGCATCCAGCGTGCTCCGTATTCCAATTCACTTCACCATTTCTGTGGAGATTGTACCAAAGCATGGCTGAACCCTGCAAAAACAGAGAGAGGATGCTGAAATTATTCTTTTATTTGTAATTGGTACTTAAATTATTCTTGTATAAATTACAGAATTGAGGGTTTACCTTTTTCGGATGCACTGCAACTCCAACTTTAGGGAAGACAGTGGCGCCCCCCATCTCCACATCACTCAACTACAGGAAAACATTTATATGGATGGTTACACAGGTAATGTTAATAGCTATAATAGAAATATGGTTTAATGCCATTAAGGCTACTTGTTTTTCTGACAGCTGCACTTACACCATCAACTTACATAAATTAGGAATGTACAAATCCTGTCATTCTCTATCTCCTGCGAGCAGAGATGGGCACAAATACATAAAAAAAAAAAAAGTATTAAATTACAAATTTACAATACTTACTCAAATGCATTTAAAATACAATACTGCTGTGAAAAAAAAAGTATTTAATTAAAATAAAAGTAATTTGAAAATACAAACAAAATTTAAAATCATTTGAAGTGAGTAACTGTGGAGTTAGATACGCGTAAGAGTATAGAATATCGGAATATCATCGTTTAGTGGAGATGCGCTTTTAAAAGGAACACACCACCATTTTTTTTTTTTTTAAATAGGGCTTATTCACGGTCTTTCCTACATTTATATAGGTGGGCAAATGCATTTTTTGTCTCAGTGCATGCAGTGTTTTAGTTTGGCAGCGCCGCCGCTGGGTTAGCTTAGCATAATGAATGGAATGCCAGCTAGCATGTCGGGAGTAAAAAAGAACAAAAAAAACGTATTACTTCTTGTGGCCTGCGTATTCACAACGAGTATAAATAGCAATGCAGATTAAGACTAGGCGATTTCCTAGGCAGAAATTGACTTGGGACTATATTGGGCAACACCTGAAATCCCCCAACTTCCGTCAACAAACATTCTTCAGTTAGTTTGTAATTATTTGCTTGGTCAACATGTAATCCAGCTCTCAATGACACAGAATACAGGGGTTACATTTGTAATTGTAATTCTGCAAGAGAATTTGCTTTTTCGAGCCATTGGTTCCCCTGTGTGTATGTATTACTTCAAGAGACTTTTACGTTTTGTTACACATCATAAAAATCACAAGTAAAACCTCAAATGCAATTTTTTTAACAAATGGGATTTAAACATGGCAAACAATTTGTAAAATAAGGACTACAGTGGTTGTCCAATAATATATGGCCTACACATTTTTCCATGGAGACTGGTTGCACACAAGAAGTCAGCAATAGTGTCGGTGTTATTTTTAAATATGTAAAGTAATGTCTGTACAGTGAACTTACCAATGCATCAATATGCTGTTCAAATGCACCACCAACCCCATAATTCTGAACCTGGAAAATGATTGCATCATTTATGAATCACTATTGAAATAGAAACGGTTAACACTTCAATGTTTCACAGGTAAAAATGCAGGTTTAACTCCATTTAAGAATTCAAGATTGATGAATCAGGTGAATATAAATTAATTATATACTGTAATGATCATATGCTTTCTTTCTTACTGTGACGTACAAGCAGTGATTCAGCGGATTCCATGGAGAGTCCCGTAACATCTGCAATCCTCTGACTGACACCAGCTTCCACAGGGTCATCGCTTAGAAAAACACTGAAAAAAAGTGATGATTAAGTGCATAGTAAGTGTGTGACTAAAACGGTTTAATATTATGTAAAATACTGCTAACTCATGTTAAAGTAATAGTTTTTGTATTAAAAAACAAACATCATGTAAAACTATGAGAGAATTAAAATCTTTGGGTGAACTATGCCATTATAGTGAGGTGATTTTAATACATATTAACCTTTGAGAAACACGTAGTTTTAAGGGTTTTGTGATTCCAGAGCGATAAACTTCTGATCTAGAAAGCTGTAGGCAACAAACAGGAATGAACTGTCAAGTATACATTTATGTATATGGCTAAAAGTATGTGGACACCCAAACAACACACTTGTTTGCTTTTTGAGCCTTTGGTTTCAAAATCATTGGCTCGGATTTTGGATGAGGCCTGCAGTTAGGACTCCAATGTATCTCAAATGTGTTCAGTGGGATTCAAATCTGGGCTTTCTATAGATCAGCCAAGTTCTTCCACACAGACCTCAATGAATCATTTCTATACGGACCTCACATGAAGCACACAATTCTCTACAACCAAGGTTTACATTTAAATTAGTACATTTTAGGTTTAACTGTACATGGTTTGACATTTGACTATCATTCAAGACTGGTCAGAAATGATAAGATCGATTTTATTCTATTAAAATCCATAGTGTAGATTTCTCTTAAGGTTTACACATCAGCTGGGGAGTAGACAGTCAACTTAAGTAGATAGTCAACTTAAATGCGTGTAAAGCTAAGAAAATAAATAGCTGGCTCAGTGTTTCCTCTAGGATTTTTTCCAGCCGTGGTGGCAGGCCCATTTCCCCGGGGGGCGTGGCCCATGAGTGATATTCCCATTGGTCACGTTTGCACTGATTTAAAATTATAGAGCCTATTTTGAATAAATGCAAAAGAAAGAAAGTTCACATTACATGACCCTAAATGTATAACGCGTCTCGACTCAGTATGATGAGATAATGCTCTCTCTTTCTTCCACGATGCTTCTCAGTCACAGCGCACAGAACGGAATTGCAGGTCTTATTTACCACAACGACGGGGTTGTTTTTCACTATCCGCCCATATGGATTTATAGCGGAGTTGACGTTAAACGGTCGATTTCTGGGAAACCTTGTCCAGTTACCAATCCCAAACCAAACCAGCGTAGCCCATCCACAAAATCAGAGCTCACTGAGAAGCTGCAGCCGTAGCGGGATGATTTTAGGTGTGGCGGCCCGCCACTGCAGAATGAATGTAGCGGAAACGCCTCAATATTGTAGGAGAAGGGTCCATGGCAAGGGTTTATCATTTTTGAAAAAGTTTGAAACCCACCAATCTAGAATGTAATTATGTCATAGCATTAAGACTAGTCTTCACTGGAATTAAGGGGCCAAGCAAACATGTTCATTCGAAATGAATGTCCACATACATTTGCCCATTGAACAGTGCAAAAATACACCATAACAAGAGATAACGTTTTAAATATACTGACAATAATAACAAAAATATTTGTGTTGTTGGTGTGTGTTTGTGGGTGTGTGTAAGGATAGAACATAGTTTGTGCAGTATAAACAAATCATGTCTATAGAAAGTCATGAAAAACATGGAGATCAAACGTGTGTGTGTTTGATATTCACTTGAGGTCTGGAGATATTCTTCAGGATCTCCATCTCTCTGTCTGATATAATGTCATGATATCTGATGATGCGAGGCTCGTCCCACTCCACTTCCTCTTTCACTGGTGCGTACATCAGTCTGGGGTTTCCTCCACCTGTGCTGTACCTACAGGACAGCGCTCTCTGCCTCTTGGAGATCTGATTAAATATAATAAACTTCCAATCAACACACAAAGCTTCACAATGACTGTTTGTAATTTCATGTCAAATGTTTATTTAAATTTTAGCACTTGCCCTCTCGTCAACCTCTCCTCTGCACAGAGCCTCATAGTTACTTGACTCGGTGTTCAGTGGAAATATGTCAGGGTTGCTCTGTAAGTGAAGAAGTCTGTTCAGCTGAACTCTGGCTTCATCATTACTCGGATCTGAGGCAAAGATGTTTAAGACTTGAATCACAACAATTTAGCTAAATTGTCTGCCATCCTCACATATAAAAATATTAAATTAAAAGTTATTAAATGCAGGACAGAATGACCTCACCCAGATTTAGAAGCCGTTGGCTGAAGTAGATTGCCACAGACAGGCTGCCAAAATGATAGACTGAGGAACTAAGGAAACGGAGCAATTCTTCCTCAGTAGTGGTTGAGTTTTCTGTTAATCTGTCCAGACTGTACAGAAACCAGAGGAAGGCATGCTGGAATTTGTCCTCGTCATAAGCGACCAACCCTACATTGAAAGCCTCATCTGCATTTAGAGACGTTTCTGTGAAATGAAAAACATAATTCAGATTGGAAAGTGAAATTCTCAGTGAAACTGCATTGGTGCAAAACTGCAGGACAGTTTACCCTTTGTGATGTCTTCTGGGTGGAGTTTGTAGATCTCTTGCAGTTTGATCAGTCCTGAAGCTGCACCATCCAAGTCCTCCAGCTGTGGGATCATTGGGTCCAACTCATTCTGATACTCTTCACACCGAGTAAGATTCAGCTGAATACGTTTTACAATATACATAAAATCATTTCTCATTTGTCTCAGGAGTCTGTAAGCTGCCACAGGGTCTCTCACAGCTTCCTCTGGGTTCTCAGAGTCAGAGTATGAAAGAAGATGATTCGGAAGAACACTGGATGAAGACAGGGGTTCATCAAAAGTTGTGTTAGAAGATGTATTTATTAACATAATACTTAATCTAAAATCATATATAATTGTTAAACATCCATTCCAAAATGTAATGCTTTTTATTAATGATAAATAAAAAACATTAATCTTGTAGTTTAATGGTATATTGGGAATAATGAAAGGGTTGTCACCTCTTCGTTGTCTCTACATTCTCAGCATCAACACACTGACTGAAGACCTTCAGAAGGTCTTTCGTATTCCCATAAAGTTGTGCAATTTGATCTATAAAACAATCTGCACTTTGTCAAAAGGGATTTGATTAATGTATTAATTTACATCATTAGTTATAATGAAAAAGGTTTATTAGGTAAGAAGCCAAAGAGGGAGTTAACGTTTAGTCAATTAGTGTTAAAACGTGAAAGAGTTACTAATGTTGTTATGGCATGAGTGCATCAGTGTTGAAATTATGACAAAGACTGTGGTAGACAACTATTGGTCATTTTTGGTCAAAATTCTTACAGATGAAAACATACAATCAACTTTTCATGACAACGGTATAAAAAAACAGTTGGAGAAATATGGACAAAACACGTAAAACATTACGAATAAAAAAACAATATAATATAATATATAATGAATTGATTTTGAACTGAAATAATAACCTGTTGATGAGAAGAACTCATGTCCAGCATCAGCACAGACAATCCAAAAACACACCATAAACACCGACAGTTCCTTTACAGCCATTATCAGAACTTCAACATCTCAAAACGCAACTAGATTTGTGTCTTGCAATTGATCTTAAATACAAAGTTATGTCATGAAACTCTAGATGGCGCATGCTGATAGGTCCTTCCCTTAATTTGGTAGTTATCACATCGTTATCTGATTGGTTGCTGTTGCATCAGCGGCCAATGGGCTGTGGCTCAACATAAAAAAAAATTTTTTGCTTAAGCCGGGCATATACTGTGCGAAACAGCAAAACACTGAGAGTAGATCGCATGCGATGTGGATTTATGCTATGGATTTATGTGCTCACACACTATACGGTCCGAACCTCGAGCTGCGACTTGACTGCTCACACTATACGTGTGAAATATGCGCGATAAACCCCCATACCGGGTTGCGCCAATAAAGTATCGTGTATCTAGAGATATTGTCAAAACAAGCATCAACTATCAATATCAAGATGATTTAGCATTTCCAATTTATGTATTAAATTATTATTAGTATTATTAGGGAAGGCTACTTTTATTATTAAATTGATAGGCTAAATAATTCGCAAGGCAATAATTTCATAGATAGCGCGCCACCGCATAACCAATGCGCTGATGATAAAAAATATTACATATAAGCCTTGAAAATTGTCTAAAACATTTAGTTCGATTACAATGAATTATAGGCATATAATTAAAATTATTAACAGTCTATAAAATGTCCAAACACTGCAATATAGTCATCAATGAAAATTAAAAACAGCTTTATTTAAAAAACATAGTTTAACAAATTAATTAAGAGGCACGGTGTAGATAGGCCAACATCGCAGGTGGCTTGGAAGACGTGGGTAATATAGTTAGTCCATTTTGCCACACAAACTGGAGGTAAGCAACAGTAATTTGTTGCTAGTTTGAGCTACAGAACTTAAAGATCTCCCTCTTTTCGTTTTCTTTCTTGCTGCAGATGAAATGGTTAAACTTCTGTTCCGTTTCATTCTTACTAGTCTCAGCCTCAGACGTCACGCCCACGGAACGTTGGCTAAACGTACTGATGCATATGGTACACTTACTGGAAACACTTCAGGAATGTCGAAGTCGTCATCTGATTGGTTGAATTTTATCGGATTTCCGGGGGGCGCGAGTGTCGCGTTTATTTTCGGTCCGCCGGGAAACAAAGCGCAGACATGCGATTGCGGAACAAAAAAATGTTGTGTTAACATGAGTGACAAGGAGCATTTATCAAGATCAGCTAAACGTAGGATTCTCAAAAGTATGCGAGGTTCACGGCATAGACTCTTGAAGTTTTCTTCTCCTTCTTTGATTTTCTATGCTGACTGACTTGTTGCACGCAGGTCTGTTGTTGTGGGGACATTTCCACGCCCCGAAACGTGACGCTGAACGAAACGAACTGTAATTGGTTGCTTTACATGTCGGTCAAACGGCCTTATGGGCGGGCCTTGGCCAAAGAAAGCTGCTATGAATTCCAGACCTTCAGCCGTCAGTCTGAAGGTCTGGCTACGCGAGACTACATTCTTACTGACCGCCAGAGGCAGTGTAAACACTATGGATTATCGCAGCGCCAGCTAGGTAGGTTGAGAGAAAATACCAACAAAGTCAAGTGGGGTGACGTGCTGAGCCCTGGAGGGTTAAAAGCTACAGTAGCTCAGCACTCTACCTCTTTCACTTTCTCGCCTGGTTGAGATAGGTTTTATTTGGTTGAGTGATTATTCGCGCTGTCAAGTGCACCTTACAAGAGCAGCGAGATTCGTTCTCACAAGCTGTGACAGCGCGTGTCTACGCCATTTCAAGGATTTGGATTAAATTAACAGCACTTGGTGAGTTTTGTTTTTCTGTTTGAGTTTATATTGCTTCATCTGTAACACTCTGTGCCTTTTGGTGCAATCCGGTGGCTTGTTTCCACGGCTATGAGTCAATGGTCTCCCGTTGACTTATCTACTTAGAGTGTTTTTTTCCTCGAATCCATGTTACACTTTTTGTCCCTCGGTTCAATCCGCCGGCCATTTTAGACACCTTTTATCTTTTTCGTGAGATATTTGTTGGTATTACCTGTCGGTTCACCCGAGGTAATCGTTTTATTTTATTTTTATTATTTTTTCATCCCGCTTAACTTAACCTTACGGTGCGATCCGGGGTGTTAGCAGCAACTATGGCTCACAGCTCGATCGCCACTGGTTTCCCACTGACTTGTAAGCTGTGCCCTAATAATCTTCTCCCATGACGACGGTCATGCATCTGCCCGTCGTGTTTGGGTCTTCAACATCTGCGAGAGGCTCTCACGGACCCGCGCATGCACTGCAGCCTTTTGCCTATGTCGGAACCACGGCTCTATCTTGCCGAGTTAGACCCTATTCAACAGTGAAACTTGGGCAGTTAGAGGTAGCCCGTCACGCACTCGGAAGCGCAGGGCGTCGGCGGCAGCTGGTTCTCCCCTCCCAGCTAAGAAGGCCAAATCGCGAGGTGATGAACATTCACATGTTGAGAAAGGTTCACTTTCTATGACGGTGTCGGTGCTTTCTTCAGAGATGGCAGAGCTGAAACACCTGCTTCACTCGCTTCAGCCTGTCACATCTGCTATACACCTGTGAGGATGACACAGGAGGATGAGAATGTTCAGAATCAGGGAGCTGGGGAAGAGTCTCTTGATTCCCCTTGTTTTTCTCATCGTTCAGAATTTGATGTGCTTTCTACAAGTGCTTCAGATTCCTTTTTTCACGATCATGGGGATACTATGGATGTTGCTGCACAACCATCACCTCAGGATGTTTTCACTGGTTACCCAGCAGTGGAGGGGTCTAGTGGGGGGTCAGTTCAGTCGTCTGGACAAGCCCAGCCAGTCCTCCTCCGATGATACTTTGGCTGTGCTTCAAATGGCAGTTGCTTGGCTAGGACTTGATGAGTCACCTGTCCAATCTGCCCAAACGAATGTGTTTTTCAGACAGACCACATCTGCAACTTCGTTTGCCATACCACCATGTAAGGATTTTGTGGCTGAATTCTCAAATCCTCTCACTGGTTCTGGTCCGCCTAAGCGGCACTCAAAGATTGCTCGAACGCTAGTATCTATGGCTGAAGCAGATTCTATCGGGGTGGGTCGTGCTCCGGAAATAGAGCAGCCTGTGGCAGCTTTGGTGGTGTCTCCTGATGAGGCTCTACGAGGGAATGTGTGATGTCCCAGTGCTCAATGCGGTCGTACGGATTTCTTGCTAGAAAAGGCATGTGAGTCTGTTGCCTACATTACTCGAGCAGAAAACACAATCTGCCACTTATTGCTGCCACCAGTACGCTGGAACCTGCAAATGCGGATCCTTCTATTTCACAATTTCTGCAAACTGCTCTGTTGGCAACAGCCCAGCGAGCTGGGTAGTCTTACAGCCACGCTTCTGGCAGCCCGCCGTGGCTTGCCCAAGCACGACTGCCAGAGGACTGTAAGAAACCTTGAGAGATCTTCCATTTGTTCCCAGGCATCTTTTTGGTACAAATGTTCCGGAACTGTTGGAAAAGAGGGTAAAGCTGTCTGAAGCCACTCGTCAACTGACACAGGTGCAGCCAGCGCAACCCTACCTTTAGGATGCCAGCGGTTCAGACCCGACATCACTATGCCACATCGGAGCAACGTTTCCGCCGGCACGCTACACCTCAATCACAGCCCCCTTAAAGACCTTATGTTCCTGAATATGCGAGAGTTTTTCGCCTACCTCATCGACAGTTTCCGGGAGGACCCCGTCAGCGCCCCCCCACAACCACTAAAAATCGCACACATAAAGCCTGAGACAGTCAGGCCGGAGGTCGATCGTTTTTCTATAGATCAACTGGAGTACTGGAGATCCAACACAGCAGACCCCTGGGTGTTGGTGACTCTGAGCAGGGGATATACTCTACACAGTTTCAACGCCGGCCTCCCAGATTTTCAAGAATTGTTCCTACGATTGTCAGAGACGCGGTTCGTGCAGTGGCTCTCTCTCTGGAAATTTGTTCACTGTATGAGAAGGGAGCCATAGAAAAAGTTCATCCCCTCGTTTAGGGAGACAGGTTCTATTCAACAAATTTTCTTGTTCCAAAGAAGGACGGTGGTTTCCGCCCGAATTCTTGATTTGAGGCTTCTGAATTTGTTCCTGAAGGTCCTTCCTTTTCAAATGCTGCGCACAGCCGATGTTCTTCGGTCTGTGACAGCAGACGATTGGTTTGTAAGTGTCGACCTGAAAGATGCATACTTTCACGTCCCAATTGCTTTACATCACAGAAAGTTTCTGCGTTTCAGTTTCCTGAATCAAGCTTACCAGTTCAAAGTGCTACCCTTCGGCCTTTCCCTTGTTCCTCGCGTCTTCACAAGGTGTGTGAGCACAGCTCTGTCTCCTCTTTGGATGAGAGGTATGCGTATTCTTCCTTATTTGTACGACTGGCTTATCTGTGCCCCCACAGAGCGACAGGCTGTACAAGACTCCAGACTGCTTTTGAGACATTTTCAGAAGCTGGGGTTTTCTGTGAACGAGAAGAGCCGTCTGATTCCATCACAGACCACTACGTTCATAGGAATGACCCTGAATTCCGGCCTAATGTCTGCCTCCCTGTCTCAGGAATGTTTGACGAACATTCTGCAACTTTTGGCTCGCTTTCGTCCGGGTGTGTCTTTGCAGTACGAGGTGGTCCTACGACTGATAGGGATGTTAACAGTGGCTACAGTGGTGATCCCCCTGGGTTTACTCCACTTCAGACCACTCCAGTTTTGGAACAACAGTTTGCGGCTAGATCCCACCAGACATCGCCATCGACTGGTTATAATTTCTCACCGTTGCATATGTGCGTTGAGGCGGTGGAGACAGTTCGAGTTTTTGAAGGCAGGAGTGCCTCTGGGTGTTGTTCCCTCTCGTCGGGAGTTAGTCACGACAGACGCTTCCCTCACAGGATGGGGGGCAACGTGGAACCGGAGGGGTATTTCTCCGGGAACACTTCCCATAAATCCTGATGTACTCGTTACATCATAAGAAGAATGGCATCTACGCTAATATTAGTCTCTTTGTTTATCCCGAGGTTTACCGCAGTCCGCCGGAACCAGGCCGTATCCAGATCTGATGATGGACCTGTGTCTGGACGCGACGACAACGCAGTCCTGAAGTGTCAACTAGTCCCTCCCCTGTGAAGGCCTCCTTCCCTTTACCTCTGTACAGATAATCGTTGTCGGGATAATTCCGGTTTGAAGCGATACAATTCTGTATTATAAATTTCAAGGCCAGACAAGTAGTTAAATGAGGGTTGTTTTTTATTTATTTATTTTTTAGGGAAGGTCTACATGCCTGCGCACATATATTCAAACGTGCATACATATAGAATGAACTCTTAATGCGCATGTGCACACTATCAGCGTTCTCACAGGTTCGCGTTTTTTAAGTTTGCTTAGACAGAACTTAAGAGTTTTCTGTTAAAACGGTGTTGTGTTAGCGGCCACTAAGTTAATAACTAATGATCGTTTTGGCGGAAGAGAATCAATCAAAACCAACTTTAACTGGAAAATAACTTTATTTTAGAGCTGCTATAAAGCCAAAACAATCTGTTACTTTAATTTATTATTTACCTATTATCACCGTAAAGCCGCTTTGGAACAATCTACATTGTTAAAAGCGCTATATAAATGAAGATGACTTGACTTGACTATTTGCGGGCGCTGGACACCGATCCAGGCCTGAGAACATATCAACCTGCTAGAACTAAGGGCAGTGTTCTTGGCTCTAAAGTACTTCATGGCGGTTCTGGCAGGCCGCCATGTTCTCGTTTGGTCAGACAATACCTCAACAGTGTTCCATCTGAACCACCAGGGCGGCACGAGATCCCGCAGCTCTCTACGGCTGACTCAAGAGATCCTGACATGGTGTCAGCCACGACTTGCTTCACTGAGGGCAGCTCATATTCCAGGAGATTGCAACCAGACAGCGGATGCTCTTTCCAGGGATCAAGTACATCCAGGAGAATGGAGGCTTAATCCAGATGTAGTGCAGGGGATCTGGCTACGATTTGGAAGAGCAGAGGTGGATCTTTTTGCTTCAGAGATGACCACCCACTGTCGCTTATGGTTTGCAAGAACAGAAGTGTCCAGCCCCCTGGGCCAGGATGCGCTGTCTCAGGCGTTTCCAGCTATCCCTCTGTTATGGGAGACGTTGCACAGGATCTCCCTGTGCAAGCACAGAGTGTTACTCGTGGCACCACGATGGCCAGCCAGACCATGGTTTCCTTTGTTGCTGAGACTTCTGACAGGCAATCCATGGAAGCTTCCCCCCAGGAAGGACCTCCTCTCCCAGCTGGAGGCCAGTGTCTGGCACCCGGACTCAGCTTGTCTGCAGCTTTGGGTCTGGCCATCAGGTTAAATCCTTCCCTCGAGCATTGTGACCCTGCTGTTATTCACACCATCTCTAATGCTAGGGCTTCTTCCACACGACAGATTTATCCTTTCCGTTGGAAGCTTTCCTTTGGAAGGAACGGGGGCTCGATCCTGCAACATGCGACATTCCGAGTATCTTATGCTTTCTTCAACGTTTACTGGAGGAAGGAAAAGCAGCTTCCACGTTGAAAGTGTAAGTTGCTGCAATTTCTGCATATGTTCCAGTTGGTAGCTCTTCTCTTGGCTCTCACAGTCTTGTCTGCAGTTTTATAGAGTAGAGGATATATATAATTTTATATATATATATCCTATAGAAACACATAATCTTTTTTAAAAAATATTGGAAAGACGAATCCCTTGTTTGACAAATCTTTTTTTTTATTTTTTTTTATCAGGTATTATTTTAATAAGCAAAGACCAAAGGCAAATGTTTCATCTACAAGTTTAATTTCAGCAAACTAATCTGAATTACCCAAGTTTTCCAACCTACAGGTGTGTGTGTGTGTTTTTAATGTGTTTTATTGCATAGCGGCAAATTTTATTTGTGCATATATATATATATATATCAGAATACAGCATCTTACCATCTTTACTCCTTTCCTTCTCATCTTTCCTTCTACAACCCTTCTATTGACAGGGGTAAGAGTGTTATTTTAACAATCAAATATTGCTTATTTGAGATGTCATCACTAATTTAAGCAAATAGCAATGTACATTTGATTTAGTTTTAAACATTGACATTTTTTTCTCTGTGTGCATATTTGTTTGTGTGTGCATGTTTGTTTGTGGACAGCTGTGCAGTCAATTTCTCATCCCCTTCTGCTGCCATACAGCTTCCCCAAACCCTCCCCTTTCCTCAGGCACATCCAATCCAAAGTCAATTTCCCCTCTTTTCTGGACCGCCTTCTTCAGTGACTAACCTATCAGAGCTCTCCTGCCAGTCACCGGTCAACTCCACCAGTTCACCCAGACTTTAAACTGGCCATTCAAAAGCACAGAGTGGCCTTTCAACCGAGTCATGGGGTTACAAGAGAGGATTAAAAGTGGAGCACAAGACAAAAACCATGACAATGAAAAAAGACAAAAAAAATGTTGTTTTTTCTGAGACCATGCATTAGAAGGTTTTATTATTATTATTGGTTTAATCATAATTCTCTCTTTTTTTGTTAAGTTTATACATTCTCACTGAATGGTTGAGAGCAAAGCACTTTATATATTTGACACTATACGTCCATCCTCTCCTCGAGTAATTGTGACCCAAAATTTATTTTCTTTTTAATTTTAAAAAATTGAGTGTTCATCGCATCAGAGTGGTAAAAGACCTTGTCAGTTTTGTCACACTTAAAAATGTGGTTGTGGTTGTAATAAAAATAGTAACAAACCCTTCCCTCGCAGGTCAATTTGACCCTTTGTATATTTGAAGAATGTGCTTATTGTTAAATTTTCATTATTGTTCAAATATAGTAATTTAGAGATCAAAATAATGGAAAAAATGAAATGTAACGATATAAGCTTTCTGAACAAAAACAATATGCTTCCATAGAAATGCCCATTAAAATAATGGTGCCAGTTCATTTACTCCCCATGTAGTTTTAAGGCCATCTAGTAGCAATATTCATTAAATACCATGTTATATTTTTTTCCACATGAGGTCAGCAGGGACACCCAATGCATGACTTTTTAAACTGAATTTAGCATGTACTGCAGTTATTTTGTATTTAAAGAGAGTGAAGAACGTGCTTATTGTTAAAATATATCAATTTAGAGATCTATAAAAAAAAAACATTTAAAAAAATCATATTAAAAATAGAATGAAATGATATAAGCTTTTTGGACAAAAACAATGAAGGTGTCATTTTAATGCTTCGGGTCATTTTGACTTGTGAGGGAAGGATGTGAAATTCAGACACAAGGAGAGTATAAAGGCTAAATGAAGTATGAAGTTGATTAAACTAAAAGGTCAGCTTCACCTTTTTTACTCAATATTAATTCTAAGTTTAAGGAACTCCAATATATGTGCAAACAACTGAAGTTTCTTAGTATACCTAACAACTTTAAGGCAGCCAGGTTACAAATTATTTTATGTTGAATCAGCTAGTTGAGGCTACTGTTTCACAAGGGGAAAAAGGAAAATATGTTGTAAATCAAATCTATGAAATAAAATTAGAGGCTTATAACTGATCTGACATCAGAGCCCAACCCTCATATGTGTCACACAAGAGTTACAGATTGGAATATCTGAACAACCAAATTCTGTATTCTGAAGTTTATTTATTTTGTATGAAAGATTTGACCAAGACAGATTTTAAATACTCATATTAACACATTGCAAAACGAATCCGAACCCTATACCCTTACTGAGCTTTGACAGACACAAAAGTACAGTGCCTTTCTGCAGTGCATGTAAGAGCCAAAGGGCTCAGCTGCATCGAGAGAAAGGCAAGATATGAAAAACTCAGCTGTGATCTGAGGCAGTAATAGTGACAGTGAAATATACTGTTACAAACAACAGCAAAAGTTGATACGACACATCGGTTCCAGATCCTGCCTACATTACTGATACATAATAAATATAACATGTACAGAGAGTATGTTAAAATATATATCTTTATGTCTTTCACTCCCAGTCTGACAAAGAACAGGGGCTCCTGAATTCCTGTCCAAACTCACTGATCCATTTGTTAGCCACTGAAAAAAACAAAACAAAAAATAGCAAAATAAAAATAAACAATTTTTACCATTAACATTTAACTTTCAATCGTCCGCTTTTCTTTTCAAATGATTCATGACAATTGATTTTGTCCTGTTCACACAGTATGATTGTTTGGTTCAAAAATACCATACAATAGAAAAAAAGGCAATAATACATTTATTTTACAAAGAACATTCACAAATAAGACACTTAGATTAAATTAATTTGTATTTTGATAAATCTACATACAGTATATAATGTCTTATGAATATAAAATGAAATTTAGATACATTAATATACATTTATACATTGAGAATGCACAACAAAAGTTTCAAAATAATGTCATCAAATCAGCCAATTATATTTTAGATTTATCTACAACCTACCCCATTTGTTACCCATTAACACAGGGCATCCAGCGTGCTCCGTATTCCAATTCCTTTCACCATTTCTGTGGAGATTGTACCAAAGCATGGCTGAACCCTGCAAGAGCAGAGAGAGGATGCTGAAATTATCCTTTTATAAATCACAGAATTGAGGGTTTACCTTTTTCGGATGCACTACAACTCCAACTTTAGGGAAGACAGTGGCGCCCCCCATCTCCACATCACTCAACTACAGGAAAACATTTATATGGATAGTTACACACATGTAATATTAATAGCTGTAATAGAAATACTATTTAATGTCATTAAGGCAAATTGTTTTTCTGACAGCTGCACTTACACTGTCAACTTACATAAATTAGGAATGTAGCAATCCTGTCATTCTCTATCCCCTGTGAGGTCAAACATTCTTCAGTTAGTTTGTAATGATTTGACTGATGTAATCTAGTAAAAAGCCTGTTGACTCAAGAAAGTGAGTGGTAGTAGTAGTAGTATTTACTTTTCAAACTGGACACAGAAGGTTTGTGCAGGCATTTTAATTTATTTTCAAAGTAGATAATTAATTAAATGATTACTGGTAAATCCAAAACTGCCAAAGATTCCCGAGGGAACCAATGCAAAATTATGTGTTGGTTTGCAAAAGTGATGTAATGTTTGTACAGTGCACTTACGAATGCATCGAGATGCGGTTCATATCTTCCACCAATGCCATAATTCTGAACCTAGAAAATTATTGCATCACTCATGAATCAGTATTGAAATAGAAACTGTTAACACTCCAATGTTTCACATGGAAAATACATGTTTATCTCCACTTAAGAATTCAAGAGTGATAAATCAGGTGAATATAAATTAATTATATATAAAGCTCCCAAAGCTTATGATGTATGCCACTCCTTGGCAAGAGATATTAGAAAAAAAAAGCAAACCAATGTTCCCTGCAAAAAGGTTTCTTTCTTTAGGTTTAGGTTTTGTTTTCCGGACAACGTTTAAATTATGCCAGGAGTAGGCCTTAATCTACAATAGTTAATAATGTCTTTAAAAAAAAAATCTTTAAGTAATCTGAAACAGATTACTAACACCTGGACTATGGAGTCCTGAACTAAAATAAACAAGATTAATTTAAAACCAACTGTGCTAATCTGAATTAACACGACCGAGGTTGCCTATAAAACATGGAATGAAGAAAAGCTTATTGTATGGCAGCAGAAAAAAAAGAAGAAAAAAGAAAAAAGGGGAAGAAAAAATAAATGGGAGGAAGAAAAAAAAAACTGTCAAATTTTTTTCCAAAGGTTTCCTGCTCAACCCACTCCGAGCAGGATTTGAACCAGGGTCTCCAGCATTGAAGGCAGGCGCGCTAACAAGGACGCTGGTCTCTTGCATCAGTCACTAGAGAAGTGAAGTTTACATGCACAACTCTTACTAGCTTGCCTCTGTTAAATACATACTGGTGCCACGAGTACATAAGTACTGTGCAAAAGTCTTAGGCACGCTAGTATTTTCACCCCCCAAAAATTGTTTTAAGCCAGTTATTTATATATTTTGCTGTAGTGTGTCAGTAGGAAATATCAGTTTACATTTCCAAACAATCTTTTTGCCATTCAATTGTATTAATCCAGTGAAATATTTGTATACACAAGGAGTCTGACAACAGCCGGTATAATCAACACAGAGATCTGATCCCACCATCACAGAGTCTGTCTAGGATTACATGAATAAAAAGAAAAAACTGAGACAGACAAAATCCAGAAGAACTGTGGCAACGTCTCCTGCAAAACTATGTGCAAGTGTACCGAGGACAAAAGCTGTTTTAAAACGCAAAGGGTAGTCACACCAAATATTGATTTGATTTAGTTAATAGAAGTTAATTAAAAAATAATGTCATAAATAGATTTTATTTATCAAAGCATCCTCCCAATGGCAAAATGATTGTTTGGAAATGTAAACTGATAATGAAAATACTAACGTGCCTAAGACTTTTGTACAACGGTATTGGGTGTATATACACTGAACACAATTATAAACGCAGCACTTTTGCACTTTTTTTTTTTTGCCCCCATTTTTCATGAGCTGAACTCAAAGATCTAAGACTTTTTCCATGTACACAAAAGGCATATTCCTCTCAAATATTGTTCACAAAACTGTCTAAATCTGTTACTAGCTGCGTTTACATGGACACTTATAATCGGATTGACGGCTCAATCGGACTAAAAACCCTTCATGTAAACACCTTAATCGATCCGATTGAGCTCGATCCGATTGAAATTTCGATCGGATTGAAAGGGGTGGTTTACTCCTTTTGTAATCCGATCGAGAGACCATGTAAACACTTGATCGGATTGAAAACCGAAACTAAAAGGACTGCGCATGTGCAATGACGCTGAAATAGCGTAATGACGTATGACGCACGGAACGAGCTGTTCTTCCTGTTGAATAAAGTGAATATAAATGAGTGTTCAGTTATTAAAAAATTCTCGTTTCACTCAGCGTCTGTGAAGTGAAGCAGGACAACGTCCCACCAGTGCTTGTTTCAGACTCTCATCCATGGACGACTGGTTCTGGGCGCGGGGTTTTACTGCGTGATCAATATAAGTAGCACGGCAAAACGGTTCATGCTCATCGTCTCCAAATCATGACCAGAGACGGATAAATATTAAGTCTGCTGTTTAAAACAAATAAAGAACCAATAGAGGAGAATTGTTATGCGCGAACAGCAGCATATTCGTGCAGTGTGGCATGTAAAAAAATCAATTTCGATTTGAACCTTGTGACATATAAACGCGCACATCAACCCGATTACTTTATTTATCGTTCATGTAAACACCATGTTCGGATTCATCAATCGGATTGATTTCATTCCGATTGAACCATGTAAACGCAGCTAGAGCACTTCTCCTTTGCTGAGATCCATCCACCTCACAGGTGTGGCATATCAAGATGCTGATTAGACAACATGATTGATTATTGCACAGGTGTGCCTTAGGCTGGCCACAATAAAAGGCCACTCTAAGGCCCTGTCCACACGGACACGGGTATTTTTATAACCGTGACTTTTTTTACGCGGTTCGGCCCTTCGTCCACACGGAAACGCACTGAAACCGAACATTTTTGAAAACCCCTGCCAGGTTGAGGATTTTCGGAAACGCCGGTTACAGTGTTGTCGTGTAGACAGTGAAACCGGGGTTTTTGCCTTGCGACGTCAGAGTGTGCGCCGTTATCCGCTGTGTTTGACGTCAGATTTGCGCTTCTGATTGGCCAACGTGGCTTTACGGTTAAGGGTTATATCGCCGCCTGCTGGCGTGGCATGCTCTTGACCGCGCTTGATAGCGTGTTTTTGCGTTTTCATGTAGACGGAGACCGAGCATGTGTGGTCGGGATTTTTTTTTTTAAACGCTGTAGGAAAAACTCCGGTTATAAAAAATACCCGTGTCCGTGTGGACAAGGCCTAAAATGTGCAGTTTTACTGTATTGGGGGGTCCGAAAACCAGTCACTATCTGGTGTGTCCACCATTTGTTTGCTTGTTTATTTAGTTAAGTTGTGCAAAGTATGTTCATGCTAACTGAAAGGCATAGCTGACAGAAAAAAAATATATAAGCTGCCTGTGCATGATCATATGCTTTCTTTCTTACGGTGACGTACAAGCAGTGGTTCAGCTGTTTCCATGGAGAGTCCCGTAACATCTGCAATCTTCTGACTGACACCAGCTTCCACAGGGTCAACGCTTAGAAAAACACTGAAAATATAGTGATGATTAATCTTTGCATAGTAAGTGTGTGACTAAAACGGTTTAATATTATGTAAAATACTGCTAACTCTCATGTTTAAGTGTTTTTTGTATTAAACTTTTTAACCAAACATCATGTAGGAGTATAAGGGAATTTACATTTTGGGGTGAACTACGCCATTATAATGAGGTGATTAATAAATATTAATTAAACCTTTGAGAAACACGTAGTTTTGAGATTCCATATTGATTAACTTCCGATCTAGAAAGCTGTGGGCAAAAAAACAGGAATGAACTGTCAAGTATACATTTATGTATATGGCTAAAAGTAAGTGAACATCCAAACACCACAATTAGGTTTGCTTTCTGAGCATTTAGTTTCAAAATCATTGGCTCTGATTTTGGATGAGGCCTGCGTGCCGGCAGTTAGGACTCCAATGTATCTTAAATGTGTTCAGTGGGATTCAAATCTGGGCTTTCTATAGATCAGCCAAGTTCTTCCACACAGACCTCAATGAATCATTTCTATATGGACCTCACATGAAGCACACAATTCTCGACTGAGGTTTAAATTAGTAAATTTTAAGCTTAATTGTACAAAATTTGACTTTCATTCAAGACTGGTCAGAAATGATAAGATTGATTTTATTCTATTCAGTTTTAGATTTTTCTCAAGGTTTACACATCAGCTGGGGAGTAAATAGATATATTGTCAATTAATAAATAAATAAATTTTATAAATGTGTGTAAAACAATGAAAATAAATAGCTGGCTCTATATTTTAGGAGAAGGGTCCATAGCAAAGGGTTCATCATATTTTTGAAAAAGTTTGAAACCCACCAATCTAGAATCGAATTATGTCATAGCATTAAGACTGGAATTAAGGGGCCAAGCAAACATGTTCATTTGAAATGGATGTCCACATACATTTGCCCATTGAATAGTATAATAATAGTACACCATCAACACTATAACAAGAAATAACATTTGAAATATACTGACAACAACAAAATATTTGTGTTGTGTGTGTGTGTGTGTGTGTTAACTTGAGGTCTGGAAATATTCTTCAGGATCTCCATCTCTCTGTCTGATATAATGTCATGATATCTGATGATGCGAGGCTCGTCCCACTCCACTTCCTCTTTCACTGGTGCGTACATCAGTCTGGGGTTTCCTCCACCTGTGCTGTACCTACAGGACAGCGCCCTCTGCCTCTTGGAGATCTGATTTGATTAAATATAATAAACTTCCAATCAACACACAAAGCTTCACAATGACTGTTTGTAATTTCATGTCAAATGATTATTAAAATTTTAGCACTTGCCCTCTCGTCAACCTCTCCTCTGCACAGAGCCTCATAGTTACTTGACTCGGTGTTCAGTGGAAATATGTCAGGGTTGCTCTGTAAGTGAAGGAGTCTGTTCAGCTGAACTCTGGCTTCATCATTACTTGGATCTGAGGCAAAGATGTTTATGACTTGAATCACAACAATTTAACAAAATTGTCTGCCAAACTCAAATATAAAAATATTAAATTAAATGCTATTAAATGCAGGACAGAATGACCTCACCCAGTTTTAGAAGCCGTTGGCCGAAGTAGATTGCCACAGACAGGCTGCCAAAATGATAGACTGAGGAACTAAGGAAACGGAGCAACTCTTCCTCAGTAGTGGTTGAGTTTTCTGTTAATCTGTCCAGACTGTACAGAAACCAGAGGAAGGCGTGCTGGAATTTGTCCTCGTCATAAGCGACCAACCCTACATTGAAAGCCTCATCTGCATTTAGAGACGTTTCTGTGAAATAAAAAGCATAAATCAGATCGGAAAAAGTGAAATTCTCAGTGAAACTGCATTGGTGTAAAACTGCAGGACAGTTTACGCTTTGTGATGTCTTCTGGGTGGAGTTTGTAGATCTCTTGCAGTCTGATCAGTCCTGAAGCTGCACCATCCAAGTCCTCCAGCTGTGGGATCATTGCGTCCAACTCATTCTGATACTCTTCACACTGAGTAAGATTCGGCTGAATGTGTTTTATAATATATATCAAATCATTTCTCATTTGTCTGAGGAGTCTGTAAGCTGCCACAGGGTCTCTCACAGCTTCCTCTGGGTTCTCAGAGTCAGAGTATGAAAGCAATAGATTCGGAAGAACACTGGATGAAGACGGGTTCATCAAAAGTTAGAATGTTAGAAAATGTATTTATTAACATAATCCTTGATCTAAAACCACATACAAGATTGAATAAAACATCAAAATAAATGTCTTCACCTCTTCATTGTCTCTACATTCTCAGCATCAACACACTGACTGAAGACCTTCAGAAGGTCTTTCGTCTTCCCATATAGTTGTGCAATTAGATCTATAAAACAATCTGTACTTAATTGTCAAAAGGCATTGGATTTATGTATTAATTTTACATCATTAAGAGTTATGAAAAGTTTATTAGAAACCAAAGAGAGGGTTGATATTGTTTAGTCAATAATGGAATTAAAAGTGAAAGAGTAACTATAACGTTACACATGGTATGAGTGCATGTGTTGATATTGTGGCAAAAACTGTGATATAGGCAATTGTTCATTTTTGGTCAAAAGTCTCACAGATGAAAACAAAGGCTTCCAATCACCTTGTGACAACAGTGTAAAAAACATTGAGAAATAACGACAAAACACTACAATGATTAAAAAACTTAACAAAATATAAAGAATTGATATTGAACTGAAAGAATAACCTGTTGATGAAAAGAACTCATGTCCAGCATCAGCACAGACAATCCAAAAACACACCATAAACACCGTCAGTTCCTTTAGTGCCATTATCACTTTATCAGATCTTCAATATTTCAAACCGCAACTTGTGTGTGTATCTTACAGAGAAATTGAGCTTAAATACCGAGTTCTGTCATTAAACTCTAGATGGCGCAGGCTGATAGGTACTTACCTCAATTTGCTAGTAATCACCATGGTAATCACCTATGGTAATCACATCGTTAGCTACATAACGTTAGCGCAGCTGGTTTGCTGATGCATTGCGATTGACTGTAAACATAGATTTGACAAGATATCTGAGGTATATTTTTACAGGCTGCCGAAATCTACAGGAGAGAGAGGTAGATGATAGCTGCAATAGGCTTTATGCACAGCTTCACTACTTCCTGAACTTCAGCCAGCCCTTTGTTTCCTGTCTGTCATTATTGGACAAACTGATTAATCCAGGTGTGCCTGATTATTGTTACTGAGGCCAGGCACACCTGGATTAATCAGTTTGTCCAATAATGACAGACAGGAAACAAAGGGCTGGCTGAGGTTCAGGAAGTAGTGAAGCTGTGGCATAAAGCCAATTCACAGAAACAACGAGTAGTATGGCATCCAAAAGAACAGAGATAGATATGGTAATAAGTTATAGTAAGGCGTAAGTTAAAAGCATAATCAAAGAAGAAATGAGAAAGAAGTGGCAAGAGGAGTGGAATAAAGAAACAAAAGCAAGAATGTATTACAGTATCCAAAAGAGGGTAGGAGGTATGAGAGAAAATAATAGGAATAAAAGGGAAGAGGACATTATTTCAAGAATGAGATTTGGGCATACTGGATTGAATAGTACGCTTACATTAATAGGGAAACATGAAAACGGGATGTGTGAGGTCTGTAATATTAATGAAACAGTAGAACATGTTATTATAAATTGTCATAAGTATAAGGAGGAAAGGATGAGGCTGAAAAACTGGTTTAGAAAAGAAAAAAATAGATTTGAAATGAAGGAAATATTACAAATGAATTCAGGACATGTAGGGTATAGAGCGATTTGTGTTTTTGAGTAAAACAGGGCTTAGTAGAAGAATATGAGTTGAGTTGTCTTAGAAAGTTGTATTTAATAATAATGATCATGTATGAATATTAATAATGTTATTAAATATTTATGAAGTTATTTATTGGTTTTATTATGGATGTATGTATTTATTTATATATTTATTTAAAGGTAGTGAGGAAAGGCTATTGTGATCCACACTCCATATCAGAAGGTGGCGGTAATGCACACTTAAAAGTTGTTTGCCAACCGCCATTAAAAGAAAGAAGAAGAAGAAGAAGAAGAAGAACGAGTAGTATGAAGCTGCAGACTCGGAGACCTGCATCTACAGTCCCCCTGCACCCAGAGTCCCGCATTCTCAGACCCCTCGTTTTTCGAGACAGCGCCTCCTATCAAATTGTATCGGATAAACATGTGAAGAACTTAAGCCAAAACGTGAGTAGGCTATCTTCAATTTTATTTAGCGAATCGTAGTAGCTTACTAGTTTGATTTATTTTTTAATAAAACTAATTTAGCTCATCGATACAACATATAGTCCATATTTGTAAAGATAGTTTGTAACAAGATTTGAGACGTTAATGTATGTTTTTTTCGCCCTCTTCCCCCCGAAAATATTTTGATAGCTAACGTTAGCCTTTAACCTTGGACTTTTTGTAGATATGTCATAAATGCTGCAGTGATTTTCACTGCCCATTTTGTGCCCCCATATATTTCAAACCCACAAAGTTGTCCAAAGTTCAAAAACATCTCAAGGGACACTTCAACAGAGCACTGCAACATGAAGATAATGTAGATTATGTTGATGACGTGTAAGATGACGTAGGAAAGTCTAGTAAGAAGCGGAAACTAGGCAGAAGTGTATGATAATAATAAAGAGCAGACCTGAGTTCTACACGAGGTGTCAGTGAGTTTGTACACACATCTACATGGTGTCAGAAGTCAGCCTAAAGTGACGATGGCACAAGGACTTCGTAAGATCGACCCCCTCATCTTTGACGAGAATATTGCGGACAATTGGACTAAGTTTAAGCGCGAATGGCGCATATACAGCAACGCCGGTCTCTCAGCAGCAACCGAAAAAGTGCGAGCATACACGTTTCTCAACCTCGCTGGTCCCGATGCCCAAGATAAATATGACACATTCACTTTCGAGGAGGAGGAAGATCCGGAGGATTCAGAGGTACTGGTAAAGAAATTTGAAGAAATCTGCCTGCCTGCAGTGTTGGGCAAGTTACTTTTAAAAAGTAATTAGTTACAGTTACTAGTTACTACTTCCAAAAAGTAACTAAATTAGTTACTCAGTTACAAATTTTAAAAGTAACTAGTTACTTAAGAAAGTAACTATTGCGTTACTTTCAAGTAAAATTAAATTTTAAATGCTCAAATGTGACCCCACCTCTACCCCTCTTTAACGGAACTTACAATACATGTGCATGTTCAATTATTTATGATAAATCTGAATATTATAATGAAATGGACACTTAATACAATACATTATTAACAGAAACATGAAACATTGTACACACATCTAAAAAAAAAAAATGCTGCTGTGGGACAAAGTGAGACTAGCCTCCAATCAAATGCCATGTAGATATTATGTTTATAGTGGATCAATGCAAATAACACAATAGATGTTTTGGAACTTTTGATATTTGTTGCCCCTCAACAGGCCACAACTGGGCAAAATTAAATTAAGCTTGTTAATGTCACGGGGTGGTTCAGGAAGGACAGGAGCGGCAGGTATAATCCAAAAACGAGTTTAATTCACAAGACAGGCAGACAGGCAAACGGGTGCAACAGCGTGTGAACACGTAACAAAGTGTAACACACAAACAATACCGGACACTGAACAGAAGACAGGCAGGAACTTAAATACAAAGTGATGATAATTACAAATGACAGGCAGCTGTGAGGGAGGTGATCAGTGTCCATGGATACAGATTGGTGGCGGGAAACTCAGACTGGGGAACACATGTGGCAAAACAAAACAAACTGAAAGTCCAAGGAAGCCTAGTGGTGACATAACGCCCCCCTCCGGCAAGGCGCGTCCTCGCGCCGTAACAAAATGACGGAGGAGGGACCGGAGGAGGTTCTGGAGGTGGACGAGAAGATGAGGAAGTGCAGGAGAGAGGCTGGAGTGACAGGATGGTGAATGGACGACGATCCCCTGACGGCACAGATGTAGATGGCCTGGTGGCGCAGACCCAGAGCCATCCAGTACCGACAGCCCACGGCAGAGTAGACGGAGGGAAGAGACCAGATGGAGAAGAGGCTGACGGTAGCTGGGGGATGACCGACGGAGACTCGGCGGCAGGATCCATCGGCGCAGACGGAGAGCAGGTGGACTCCAACGACGTCGCTGGACTTGGAGACCCAGGCGACATCACGGCGACGAGTGCTGGAGATGGAGCCAGAGTGCCCGAGAGCAGAGGCGGAGGTGGAGTGAGGGAGGACAGAGGTGACGCTGAAGGGAAGGAGGAACCCGCTGTAGCCAAAGGGGTGGAGGGATGGAGCGTAGCGGACGGACCGTAAGTCCGCGGCGAAGGCAGAGTGACGACTGACCAAGGGGGAGCCGGCAGGACGAGCGAACCCGCTGCAGCCGATGGTTCGAGGGTCTCTGGTGGAAGCGTTGGTAGGAGGAGCCAAGACGGAGCCGGCAGGTCGACAGGCCGAGATGGAGTGCAGAGGACTGAGGCTGGAGGCGGAGCCACGAGATCCTCACGCCCGAGTGCTGCGGATGGTGAGCTGACCTGCGTCTCGGTGTCCGGGAGCCTCCCCAGAGACGATGTAGGGCAGCGAACATCAAGCAGCGGCGGGGCTGGAGGACTGGCTGAGTGTAGTAGAGCAGTGGAATCTGACAGGTTGACGACAGGGTAGACACAGTCACTGGAAGGGTCTGAGGATGATGATGGTGCAGATGACGGGTGGGACAGGGTGGGATCCGGTGTCTCCTCAGAAGAATCCTTCAGCCAGTCCTCATAATCCGTGGATTGGGTCCCCTCGTCCGCAGATGTCGTGGGCTCACACCCCTGGTCAGACTCCTGTTGGAGCTCCTCCTCCGGGGCGAGGATCAGCTCTGTCCTCTCTGTCTTGGGCTCTGGCTGACGCGTCGCGGCGGGTGGTAGCTCTCCGCCTGCGGGGGGCTCGCACGAGTACTCCGTGGTCGAGGGTGGTAATCCGGGCTCTGGGTCTGGCTGAGTGCTGGATCGGAGCTCGACGCTTTCCAGACACCTGATGACAGCCTCCCTCCAGTTCAAGTTGGAGGTGTCTGGAAGGTCGACGCGTTGATGGTAATTGGCCCCGATCCAGAACAGATTTTTCAGGGTTTCGTCGTCGAGGGGGCTGGTGAGTGCAAGAAAAACAAAATCTCTAGAAAAAGTCAAAAAGTTTTTACTCTTCTCAGCGAGCTGGATAAAATCAATATTATCCATTTTTTTTTCTTTGTGGGTCCGGTATTCTGTCACGGGGTGGTTCAGGAAGGACAGGAGCGGCAGGTATAATCCAAAAACGAGTTTAATTCACAAGACAGGCAAACGGGTGCAACAGCGTGTGAACACGTAACAAAGTGTAACACACAAACAATACCGGACACTGAACAGAAGACAGGCAGGAACTTAAATACACAGTGATGATAATTACAAATGACAGGCAGCTGTGAGGGAGGTGATCAGTGTCCATGGATACAGATTGGTAGCGGGAAACTCAGACTGGGGAACACACGTGGCAAAACAAAACAAACTGAAAGTCCAAGGAAGCCTAGTGGTGACAGTTAAGCTCGTCGCCATACCTGTCTCTCGTTGACTGACTGGCTTGCTTGTGTTGTTCATTGTGTGTCCTGTCCTGTCCGACTATGCGTTATGATGGGTCGTTCGCAATTCATGAGCGTTAGCCGTTAGTGATGATGGATCGACTCGTTCGCGAATGAGCTTTTGATGGGTCGTTCGCGATTCGCGAATGAGGCGACTCTAAGAGCCGGCTCTTTTAGGTGAACGTCGGGAGCTGGCTCGCATATCTGAAGAGCCGACTCTATTTTTACAAATTTAGCCTATAGAAATTAAATAATTATGTAAAAAAATAAATAAATATTATAGTCAAAGTCATTTAAAGAGCCGTTTGTGAGCCAAAAGAGCCGGCTCTTTTCAGTGAGCTGAGTCAAAAGTGCCGAATGCCTACTACTATGCGTGCTTTCGAACACCCGCCCAACTCTACCTCTGATTGGCTTACAATGACATTTTACTCTACCTCAGCCGCAGTGTTAATTTCGTTGACGAAAATAACGACGAAAATTATTCGTCAACGACATTTTTTCACAGACGAAAACGAGACGATAACTAAATAAAACCTAGTTTTGAATGACAAAGACTATGACGAAAATCTATTGACATTTTCGTCAACGAATAAAAACTAGACGAAAATGTTAGATAGTGACGATTTGGGAAGCGATCCGTCAGAACTGATGTCCTGCGTGTGTGGTAGATGCGCACATTTGTAGGCTACTGTAACGTGATCTACCCCGCGGTCATAAAACGTTAAAAAATGTGAACGTCTGGGAGAATGAGTAGAGCAGACATATAGATCTCTGAATAAGAGTGACGATGCAAAAAAGAGCTCTATTCGGTGCGGTTTTCTGTGCGCACACACCTAACCCGAAGCGTGCAGTCATGCACAATACACCTACAGCGCGCGAGTAGGCTACTGAATTGAGCTCTCTTTCGTGTCTGAATGGAGAAATACACAACAATATGTCTAAATGTCCTTTTTGGAGAGTATTCATGTAAACTATGCTGGTTATGTCTTAAACTGTGAGTGTGTCGGATGTGCATCAGTGCAATTGTATCCGCATGTCATTGGACATGATCCGACGTCTTAAAGTGACAGTGGCAATAAACCTAATGCGGTCCGTGTCCTTAATTTTGATCAAGCAACAAAAGAAAAAGAGAAAAGCATTCACTGTTTGTTAATAGCTTTAATAAGGATTAATTATATTTAATTCATACAAATAAATATGTCTGCTTGAAAGAATAAAGAATGATGTGTAAGTAGTTATAAGGAATGAATATATCATTCATTGTAAAGAAGACTGTGTTGTACTTTAGGAAAAGTGGTTTTATTTCATTTTAAGATATTTTTTAAGTAACAGCAGTTAAATCTGTATCTGTATTGCATGTTCAAACTTAAAAATCATTCATATTAATAGGTTAATAGATGTTTTCTCCGGGAGTATATGGGTTTGGAAATTTTAGAGAAATTCTAAATTAACGCATTACAATTGAACTAAACCCATTATATTTTAGTCGACTAAATCTACTGTAGATTTAGTCGACTAAAATGTTATTGTATTTCGTCGACTAAAACTAGACTAAAACTAAAACAATTCAGATGACTAAAATATGACTAAAACTAAATGGCATTTTAGTCAAAAGACTAAGACTAAAACTAAATCAAAATTTGCTGACAAAATTAACACTGCTCAGCCGTCAGCATTTATGCGCTTGTCTCGTGCTCTGCCCACTAACCAAGGAAGAACAGTAAAAAAAGTATTTGCCTCTCGCTCAGAGATCTAGTTGGTCTGATGAAAAAAAAAAACCCAGCTTCATCAGTTATAGTAACGCGCCGCATTTTTTGGCAGTAACGGGAACGGCGTTATTAAGATGAGAAGAGTAATCAATTAGATTACTCGTTACTGGAAAAAGTAATGCCGTTAGTAACGGCGTTATTTATAACGCCGTTATTCCCATCACTGCCTGCCTGTAAAGAATGTAATTATGGACAGACATGCATTCAATACAACGAACCAGAAGCCACATGAAACAATCCAGTCCTACGTTGCCACGTTAAAGACAGTAGCCAGAAAATGTGAATTTGGGACGTTACACGACGAACTGTTAAGAGATCGATTGGTATGTGGCATTCACAATGACAACATCCGCACACAGCTGTTGAAAGAAAAAAAATCTAACTTTAAACTCAGCTATCGAAATATGCATGTTACATGAGCAGTCTGAAAAAGGAAACAAAGAAATAAAAAAAGAAGCAGGTACTAAAGAAGGAAAGTGAAGTTTGTGCAGTGCAATATTTTACGTGTTCGAACTGTGGTGGCCAGCATTCATCTGACCGCAGCAGCTGTCCAGCCTTCAACAAGCGCTGCAATGCGTTTGGCAAGTGGAATCACTTCTCTAAATGCTGCAGATCAAACAAAACACGCATTTACAACAGATTAGAGCAAGGTCCATCTCAGTCAAACAGAGCACCCCACACCATACGCAGAGGAGGACAGACACATAGAATTAGTGAACTTGATGCACAAATTGCATATGAACCAGCAGATCTGTTTTACTGTGAAAGTGTAGAGGTGCCAGCTGATAAGGGAGAGATATTTACCATCCTGTCCACTTCCAACACAGGGAAGCAACTTGAGGTGAAGATTGACACTGGAGCCCGGTGCAATGTACTGTCTAGAGGCGTTCTCCAGCACATCGACCCAGGCGCTCATGTCGACCACAGCCATGTAGTCAACCTTGTGGCCTATGGTGGTCAGATTATAAGGACTTTAGGTGTCACTAATGTAAACTTCACATGTGGGACACTACAGTTCCACGTTGTTGACAATGATGTAAAACCCCTATTGGGCCTCAGAGACAGCGTCAAATTAGGCTTTGTGCATCTTGGCCCGAATGTGCACAATCTCCAACAAGGCTCTCCAGCCGAGCTCGCAGAGTATAAAGATCTCTTTGACTGCAGCAGCATAGGCAAACTGCCTGTAGTGTATCACATGCGTTTGGACCCCTCTGTGCACCCTACAATATGTGCTCTCAGACGAGTGCCATTGGCAAATGAAAGACAAAATAATCAATGAACTCAACAGAATGACTGAACTGGGAGTCATTAAGTCAGTTCAGGAGCCCACTGAGTGGGTCTCGTCTATGGTGGCGGCACGTAAGAAAGATGGTGCCGTAAGACTGTGTATTGACCCTGTCCACCTCAACAAAGCCCTCCTCAGGCCACATCATCCCATGAAAACAGTGGAACAGGTGATCGCCGACATGCCAGGAGCCAAGGTGTTCAGCATCCTTGATGCTAAGTGTGGGTTCTGGCAGGTGCCACTCAGTGAGGAGTCATCAAAGCTGACAACCTTCATGACCCCAGTGGGCCGATATGCCTTCCTCCGAATGCCTTATGGGATATCCACGGGTAGTGAAGTTTTCCAAAGGTGTATGGAGCAGCTCTTTGAAGGACAACCATGTGCAATCGTGGTTGATGACATCCTCGTTTGGGGCAGCACAAGAGAAGAGCATGATCTGCGCCTCCGCCAGGTCATGGACAGAATACGTGCCGTAAACCTTAAGCTTAACCCTGACAAGTGCCGTTTTCGGGTGTCTGAGGTGTTGTATGTGGGTCACCTTCTAACTGACCAGGGCATAAAGCCCGACCCTACAAAGACAGATGCTGTCCGTTCAATGCCAACCCCAGCAGACAAGCATGGAGTCCAAAGGTTCTTAGGTATGACAAACTATTTGTCAAAATTCATCACGGGCTATAGCGAAACCACAGCACCCCTCCGCCAACTCCTGCTTCAGGATGTAGAGTGGTGTTGGCAGGAACACCACATGGCAGCATTCACCAGACTCAAAGAACTACTCACAAGTCCTCCTGTACTTCAGTACTTTGACGTGCATCAGCCGGTGGTGTTATCTGCAGATGCCTCGCAGCATGGTTTGGGTGCTGTCTGCCTCCAGAACAACAAACCGGTGGCGTTTGCCTCAAGAGCACTTACAGAGACTGAGTCACGCTACGCTCAGATAGAGAAGGAGCTTTTGGCCCTTGTCTATGCTTGTCAGAAATTCCACGACTACATATATGGCCGTCCAGTGACTGTCGAAACTGATCATCAGCCTCTCATCACTATTCTAAGAAAACCACTACACTCAGCTTCTGCACGCCTTCAGAGGATGATGCTTAAGCTGCAGCGCTACAACCTCAATGTCATTTACAAGAGAGGCAAAGAGCTATACCTAGCAGACGCGCTGTCGCGTGCACACCTGCCCTCCACCGACTTGGCCGAAACTAGTGAGGACTACGATGTGATGACAGTGGAAGCTCTTTCGTCAAGAAGAATTGTGGAACTGAGGCAGGAAACACAGGCAGATCAGACAGCTGCATCAGGGCCACCCGGGCCTAGAAGCAACAAAACGCAGGGCCAGAGAAACCATGTTTTGGCCCAGCATATACCAGGACATTGAACATGAAATCTCCAGGTGTGCTCCTTGTAATGCCCTCAGACCGCACCAAACAAAGGAGCCCCTTCAATTGCATTATATACCAGACTTGCCATGGGCTCTCACCGCCGCAGACGTTTTTGAGTGGGGGGGGAAAGAACATCTGGTGCTCGTTGACTCATACTCCGGCTGGTTTGAAATAGACCAACTCCCAAACGTGACCAGCGCGACCATCATAAGCAGGCTAAAGCGCCACTTTGCCACCCATGGAGCGCCTCAACAGCTAATGACTGACAATGCAGCATATTTCACAAGCAGGGAGTTCCAAGAATTTGCCCACATATGGGACATTTGCCATGTCACCAGCAGCCCCCACTACCCTCAATCAAATGGGCTAGCTGAGAGGGCTGTACGCTCGGCTAAACACCTGCTGGAAAAATGCGCACGTGATGGTACAGATGTATATGCGGCACTGCTCAATTTGCGCAACATACCAAGAGATGGGCTGCCCTCACCAGCCCAGCGGCTGTTTTCTCGGCGCACTAAGACCCTCATTCCCATGACCAAGGTTATGTATGTGCCAAAGGTAGAAACACAGGTCCGGGCAGCTCTGACACGGACAAGACAGAGAGGAAAGACACATTATGACAGATCAGCCAGACCTTTGGTTCCATTGCAAGCAGGGCAGACAATAAGAATACAGACGAGTAGGGGATATGACAGATTGGCGACGGTAATAGGAAGAGCACCGCAGCCAAACAGCTACCAGGTCCAGTCCGGAGATGCGACATATTTGAGAAACAGGTGCCACCTCCTACACACACCTGAACAATACAACCCGCCCACAACAACAGAGGCCCCACTCAACCCCGATAGTGAACCCCTGCCAGAACACCAGCCTAATGTCGAACAGCCGCAAAGGGAACATGTGCAGGAACCACCCGTAGTTGTCACCCGTTCAGGAAGAATATCAAAGCCCAACCCCCGATACAAAGACTACACGACATAAGCTTAGAGAGTTCTCTACCCATATTTCAGCAGCCCCCCAAAAAAAAAAAAAACAGGGCTATGTTAAACGTTGTATTTTGTTGTGCAGTGTTGTATCATATTTTGGTACACATGTTAGGTTGTACACTGTTTTCCAGTTCTACTGCACTTATATAGCAGATAAAGTTAAGGGCTAACGGTTATATATATTCTCATCATTAAGAAGGGGGATGTAGATTATGTTGATGACGTGTAAGATGACGTAGGAGGTCTAGTAAGAAGCGGAATAGGCAGAAGTGTATGATAATAATAAAGAGCAGACCTGAGTTCTACACGAGGTGTCAGTGAGTTTGTACACACATCTACAGGTAACATTTGCAAACATCTTTTTTTCTTTTTCTTTCTTTCTTTTTGAAACATCATAAGACATGTGCTATCGGGCCTATACTGTTGTAGGCTATTCCAGGGTACACCATACATCGATGGAGTCGCCCCTGCCGAACCCAGCAACATATCATTTTATGATTATGCAAAGCGACTCATAAATTAGTTTTTTTTAATGCAATTGAAGACGAAAAGTAAAGTCACGAACACAGTTTTTTGTTCCTTTTTTCTTTACAGCAAGATGATGTTTAGCAGGTGATCATTAAATAAAGTACAGAATTGTTTATTATTGGTGTTTTGTCTATTCTGATTTGTTTTGCTTCGCATTCAAAATATCAAAAAACAGATTTTGTAATGTTAGCATGGTAATGTTAATTAGACCATTATAGGTTGAACTGAAAGAAAAATTGGAATTTGAATAAAAAAAATATAAAAAAAAACATTTTAGCAATATAATATCACATACTATTTTTCAGAAGATAGTTCAATTTGTAATTGTATCCCTTCCATCGCAATGAGTTTTTTTTTGGCACATGCATTAAGCAGGGAACGCAAATATTTATTGGATCATTTATTTGGAGACCGTGATATTGCATCCTATTGTTTTTAAGTGTGCGGGTGTTATACGATCTTTCGAACAGCAGGAGGCGCTGTGTTCGAAAAACGAGGGGTCTGAGAATGCGGGACTCTCGGTGGGGGACTGTAGATGCAGGCTCCGAGTCTGCAGCTTCATAATATTGGAAACAACGGGACTCCTGGGCATCGAAACGTGGATTTGATTTGTCATTTTTTTGTCAATGTTGAATTTTGGGATAAAATGTATTTTTATTGTATTGACAACTCATTAATATTTGCCATTTTATATTCTACAATTTTATGTTTTTAAACAAACACAATATTACGATAATTAACCTACCTATAGGCTATTTATATGCATTCACAGGCATATTTGCTTTATGTAGCCTAGGCCCACCCCGACGTCGAAATCGCATATATAAATGTCAGGAAACATAATTAATAACATAACATTCCTGACTGCATGCCCATGGATCAAGTTGTAAGGAACACTAACACTAGTATCGACTCCAACCTTTAGTTTAAAGTAAACTGATAGTGGTTAGGTTACTCGCGTTTTCCCTATCCAGTCATGCAGCAGGGCCGGCTGAGGAGGCGTGTTCCGGCGGGAAAGTGACTTCAGTGTTTGCTTAGAGCGTTTTCAGAAAGCATCTGAAATCAACATCTGAGAGATTAGTGAACGCTCTTTTACTCCATATGTCTGTGCATATTAGGTGGTTTGCTATTAATTCCAAAATGAGCAATCATAAGCGTCATTAGTCATGTGGGATATAAGGAGCTGCAGCGTACGCAATTAAAAATGCAGTGCAGCAAGCCGTCTGTATTTAATTGCTGTGAGGATACGCCGTCCGTCTACTATGCTACATGAGAAAAGGTTAAAGTGAAATAAGCATTATGCACTTTCAACGGGGTTATGTTTAGCTGCACTCTTGACGCATTCATTTATTCCCATGGGCAATATTTCCATTAATTAGATATGCTTAGGGTTAGTTAAGTCAAAAATTAAAATTCTGCCATAATTACTCACCGTAGAGTCGTTCCACACCCGTATCAATGATATATAGACCTATGTTTTTCTTTAGGACCCAAATGAAGATATTTTTGATGAAATTGAGAGCTTTCAGTTCCTCTTATTGGCTGCAGCGCAATTTACACATGAAAGATCCAGAACAATATGAAGACATCATTAAAGGTAACCCATGTGACTCCAGGTGGTTTAACATCAGTCAACATTAATGTAACCCAGTAGGTTATAACTATGTTGTTAATAAGTTACTTCAATTTATTAGCTTTGTTTAATTAAGAGATAAAATCTGAATTAACCATTCATCTTTGTTTGTGATTATACGTGTATTTGTGTCTTTAAGAGCGCGCGTGCATGAGATACAAGTTTGATGTAGGTGTACATGTGGAAAACGTGGCTTTAACCATAGATATAATAAATACTTTGGCCCTGTCCCAATACCCGCACTTGCGCCCTTGTGCCCCTCAATGCGCGTTCTCGCTAAGGGGTGCAAGACCGTAGGGTGTCCCGATCCTCTAATAGTGTTCTCCAGGGGTGATCATAAGGGCACTTAATGCACCCCTTTCGCAAGTGCGCATCAGACCTCACTTTGCTGTGGGATATTACCCAGAATCCTTGTAGTGTTGTGACATTTCGAACAGCTAACCAATGGGGGAGAATGGTTGCTATGGTGCTGTTCGGGAGCGGAAACTCCGAAGATAAAGGAAGCCGGTATGGTGAAGTGTTTTTCAAGGCCGCGAAATTTAAAAATATTAGTGTTATCGTGTCACGAAATGTAGTTTTAAGAGTTTTTCAGTCGAGAATATAGTTGTTTAAAGCTCAAACCTGTGGTTTGTTTATAAAGATAGCGCCTATTTAAAATTTTGATCTGACTTTTTCGGAGTTCCAGGGATCAGCGGGCGCACGGCGCTCATGTACCCCGCCTGGAACAGCCTTACCTCGGCTAGTCATTCTAACGTTTCCCGCGGGCTCTGTGTCTTGTGGTTAAACATGAGTTTTAAATCGGCTTTTGTATATCTAACAGGCGATCTTTGGTCTCATTAATCTATGATTTGTTCCCTGGCAAATCGTTTTGGCTGAGGGCAAAGTGAAGTTTCATAACTTTATATATTTATGCTATTTAACTGTAACGTTGTACGCAGCACACACATTAGCCAAATGAATGGTGTTTGCTCTCCTGATCACAACAGAAGTGACGTGTGCAAAACTGTCCCAATTCTGCTCTTCACAGCTTTGGGCCCTTGCGCACTTACTCCGCTAAGTGCACTTTCAACAAGTGTCCACTTCCAGGAAGGCCTTAGGGCTCAAGTGAGAATTGGGACTGGGCCATAGATGCCCTATTGGCCGCTTTGGAACGTTGCTGCGATACGTCAACGGGTCCGCCATTTTGCGGAGGGCAAGACTGCGCTGTGAACAAATGTAAGTAAACGGGGGAGCTGCGTTTTTTCTGGATAAAAACAAACTGTTTTTACATTTATCAACCGATTTCAGTGGTTTGAATGTGGTGTACAAAAAGTTCCATCTCTAGTTATTTAAAATCTCGATAGTTAGACTTGTAAAAAAAAATTTTTTAATAAAGAATGGTCAATTAAGCTCAGGCTTGTCATGTATCTGGCTTTTTATTCTTGGATAAGAATGGTGAAGACCCCCATACTGAGATATAATTTAAGTTTTCTTATTGTGGAAAAAGCATTTTCTGTGATTGACCAAATTTTAGCAATAACAAAGATAACTGATGGATCCTTTATAATAATACGTTATGGTACAACTACAGTGCAATGCAAATAGTAAATATAACATAAAGTGAGAAGTAATAGTAAATAGTTTAGTCAATAAAATAAACAAATAGTATACAGCAAATAAAATAGTAATGATTAGTATAATTATATAATATCATAAGTCCAATAATACAATCATAAAAATATTGATAATAGCATAGTTTATTAATAATACTATAATAATAGCAATAGAATAAGAAATATCAATTACAGAATATACACAATAAAAAATAAGTTAAATAGTGACTTTAATATTTAACTCTTTTTGTTAAATTTCAGTTTTATTGATCAGTATAACAGAAGTAGCTTCAGTCAAACATACAGCAGGATACAACGTTAAAATAGCCTAAATAGTTATGAAACTTCACTTTGCCCTCAGCCAAAACGATTTACCAGGGAACCATTTATAGATTAATGAGACCAAAGATCGCCCGTTAGATATACACAAGACGAATAATATCTCATGTTTAACCACTAACGTTAGACTACAGACATCCGAGTCAGCGGGAAAACTTCAAAAGCACTGACCGAGGTACGGCTGTTCCAGGCGGGGTAGACGAGCGCTGAGCGCATCTTACAACTCCGAAAACGTCAGATCAATTTTTTAAATAGGCGCTATCTTTATAAACAAACCACATATTTGAGCTTTAAACAACTACATTGTCGACTGAAAAACTATTTAAACTACATTTCGTGACACAATAACAGTAGTATTTTTAAATTTATCCTCTGAACGTTACTATTAATCATGACCAAATACAACCAAAAACAAACGTTCAGTCTTGCTGGTGAAAGGTAATTCCTCGAAAGCTGTTTTCAATTGTGTGGCGATGTGTACAGCCCCAAACAGCGCACAAAACATGCATTTTTCTCAATTCCCTGTATGAGAGGTATGGGAAAGTTGCCATCCCCAACATGGCGGCGCCGTTGACGTACGCTCCAGCGGCCAATAGGGCGTCTATGTATATATTAGGCTTGTTTGAGATGAGCAAAATCTGCGCAGAACCGATCACCGGTGATCAGCGCGAGATGCATGCCGGTTAGAAATGTGTCCGAGTGCGGTCCGCCTTGCTCTGATGTCATGCTGACGTGAGTCAAAAAAGTCTCGCGACCGCAAGGCGCACGTGTCGGATTCTGCAGTCGCGCGCAGTTGCTCTCCACCGACTGCGCTGATCAAAAGCATGATGGGAAACGACTTGCTGACGACACAGCTTAATGCTCATTGGTTTAAACAACCGTGATGTATTGTTCTCTTTTAAAAAGTTTGATTTTAAAACTCTGATATCATGTTTTATGTGTATAGATTATGTGTGGATATCCCCAAACTCTCTGACAGTGCGATCTATGTGATGTAATTTAACACACAAAAAAAACACACAAAAAAAACACATAGGCCTATCTGTATTAAAGAAAAAAATTATTCATAAACATATAGGCCTATTTAAAATGGAATTAAATAAGTACTTTGGGTGTCTTTTTCATTATATTTATTTTCATATTCAAGCAACAAAACTTAAAATACATCCATTTATTAGCAACACCGTGCACGAGTGTGAATCCCGTGAATCCCGCGATATCCGCCTTTGATCTCACAGGTGTCAGATCCACTGCGAGAAGAGCGATCTGTCCGGCTTGCCTGCGCTTTTTTCACTCCTCCTCTCACTGCAGCCGCCTACTCTCGACTACATTTCAGGCGAGGCAAGGCGCATCTCAAACAAGCCTACTATGTCTATGGCTTTAACCATCAGGTTAGGTGCTTGATTATTTTATTGGTGTATGTGAATTAAAAGTCTCGCCCTCACTGGTGTTTTGTGTAATGTGAGTGTTTGTTCGGGACATGAGAGTTTTTGTGGACAAGCGCGAGAGAGAGAGAGACGGAGATTCAGAGAGACGCGTTTGCGGGTACAGAGTGATTTGATTGTCGATTTATACGTTTAAACAACCTTTAACTGTAATGTAGCTCCTAGATGAATCGCTTGTGTGTGCGTCTTTGAGTTTGTAGCCAGTGTTTTTATAGTTTTTGTTTCGTGTGGCTAACCTGCCGTGTGGGAGCGAATCCGAGTGTTTTTCGGTTAACGTTAGTTATCACTGCGCATATCAGCGCATCTGAACTGATAGTTTACTGCGACAGTTATACAACCGACTAAAGACTGTTTAACCTGGTTGTCGTCCTTCACAACGAGGGAGACCTTGAGGACCAGATAGCGCCCCAAATACCCGCGTTATTTGGGGTTCCTCTGGCGGCGTGGGAGGTGCATTTCGTCGGCTGACGAGGGAGAGAGAGGACGAGGAGCTGCGTGAGGCCTCCTGCAGGATTCCGGAGTTGCGGTATCATTGCACGTGGAATTGAGGTATCTTTGTTTGATTTTGTGCTCAGGAGAGTGAAGGGGCCATTTTTCAGTTTCCCGGCCACCACGAACACGAGCCTGCAACGGGGTGGGTTGTGTGAATGACTGGTGTGTGTGTGGGCCCACCGCATTAAATATTATTCAGTGCACTGAAAATAATATGTGAGTATTCGGAGTATCGTTTGTATATTCGGAGTGGGTTATTATTGTGTACATTTCTCCCTTTTAAGGTCATTGGTGCAATCTATCTGAGTGTATTTGACCTGGAGAATAATTTCAGTAGGTCTGGCCACTGATATATTGCCTTTCAGTGTTTAAATTGTGTCAGATTTAATGGCAATGTGATTTTGTGAATATTTCACATTCTGAAATTTATGTGCTGACCTAGTTATCATTCAATTACTTTATTCCAATTAAATCATATATTTGTTTTTGTACTGTTACAAGTGTGTTATTCCTTTAAAAGTGTTGGTTGACGTCATTAGTCAGGGGGTGAGAGATTTAATGTGAGTAAAATAGTACAAGGAAAGTAGAGCTTATCATTTTAATTCTAAAATATAAACTTAATTCGTGTAGTGACAATAGAGGGGCCTAACTTCAACATCGGTAGGCATTTAGTTAAAGCTCCAGTCCGTAACTTTTTTAAGTTAAATATAATCCAAAATAATTATATTAAAAAAAAACTTATTCTGCCAGTGGTCAAAACTATCTGCTTGCCATAGCTAGATTCAAAACGGTTAGCTTGTAATAATGATTTTAATTCCAGTGGTACTGGTGGGTTTCCGCGGGAAATTCGAGCATGTCTTTGCGTCATTACGTCACACCCGTACACATAAAGAAGGAGTTTCGGCTAGCCGGCTATACTGCGGAGATGTTTAGATGTATAGGCTTTTCTCGCAGCACTTTACATAATTAAACTTATGGCATCCAGAAAGATCCAAACAACAATCATCAGTGTCAACTGGAGATTCAGCAGTTATAAAACCCAAAAGACTTCGTACTTCGGATTTAAGGTGGCTAGAGAAAGAGAAAGAAACCGTCTCATGCGAACACAAGGATTTAAACATCGGCGGGGCTTTTGAAAAGTGCGTGAACTCCGTGTTTTGAAGGGCTTCAAAATGGAAGAAGAGACGGCTTTTTTCTGCTGAACAAGTAAGACATTTCAATAGTTCAATCGTGTAACAGTACGTTTTCTTAATTCACACAGTTATGGAGTTTCCTTTGTTGTGCCTTTCTCGTTTTGCTATTATGGAGAATATGAATTCTGAACTACGCAGGTAGCTGCTAACCATAAAACACATTAAATTTAACATTAGTCACGCAATGCTGATGTTGTTAACATGAACAATTTGAGAACAAAGTAGGCTATATTTTGCACGGTTGCTGTAAATCGCGTTGATTAAATCTAACGAAGCTTATCACGTCGAATGCTTTTTCCCCCTTAGTTGGTCAGAACAAAAATGGATTTTACTTACTTGTTCAGAAGACATTTTCTTATGAAAATTCTTATGTTGGTCAAACTTTCAAAAAGTGAATCTGTGATTCTGTATGACAGTATCCACACAGCGCGGTGACTGACAGCAGCACTCGCCTCAAAGCACTGTGTTCATCCGCGCTGTTTCATGCCGATTTACAACCCACGTAAAGATAATAATTCCGCGAATCACTGCAGTTACATATTTCGAACAGAGAGATGGCGACAAAGAGGAAAAGATACGGACTGCAGCTTTAATGAATCTGGAGCGCTGTCCTACTTAATTACAAGAAAGACAGGTAGGGGGCGCTACAAAAAGGAGAATAATTTCAGTAGGTCTGGCCACTGATATATTGCCTTTCAGTGTTTAAATTGTGTCAGATTTAATGGCAATGTGATTTTGTGAATATTTCACATTCTGAAATTTATGTGCTGACCTAGTTATCATTCAATTACTTTATTCCAATTAAATCATATATTTGTTTTTGTACTGTTACAAGTGTGTTATTCCTTTAAAAGTGTTGGTTGACGTCATTAGTCAGGGGGTGAGAGATTTAATGTGAGTAAAATAGTACAAGGAAAGTAGAGCTTATCATTTTAATTCTAAAATATAAACTTAATTCATGTAGTGACAATAGAGGGGCCTAACTTCAACATCGGTAGGCATTTAGTTAAAGGAGTAGTTCACTTTTGAAAAAACTTTTGCTGATAATTTACTCACCCCCATGTCATCCAAGATGCCTATGTCTTTCTTTCCTCAGTCGAAAAGAAATTACGGTTTTTGATGAAAACATTCCAGGATTTTTCTACATATAAGGGACTTAAACGCTCAATTAAAAAATAAATAACAACGTTTAAGTTTTATAAGCTCACATGCTCGCCTTTAGAAAGGTGAGCATGTGAGCTTATAAAACTTAAACGTTGTTATTTATTTTTTAATTGAGCGATCGTTTCGCATAAGACCCTTATTCATCGTCTGGTGTCGTTTAAAGACATTTTAAGCTGCATCTGAAACTGTTATTAACTGTATTTTGGACCTTGGACCGTATGGTTCCCATTTAAGTCCATTATATGGAGAAAAATCCTGGAATGTTTTCATCAAAAACCGTAATTTCTTTTCGACTGAGGAAAGAAAGACATAGGCATCTTGGATGACATGGGGGTGAGTAAATTATCAGCAAAAGTTTTTTCAAAAGTGAACTACTCCTTTAATGAATCTGGAGCGCTGTCCTACTTAATTACAAGAAAGACAGGTAGGGGGCGCTACAAAGACAAATACACGTATAATCACAAACAAAGATGAATGGTTAATTCAGATTTTATCTCTTAATTAAACATAAATACAAGCTAATAAATTGAAGTAGCCTAACTTATTAACAACATAGTTATAACCTACTGGGTTACATTAACGTCAATTATGAAGCTCTGCAAGTTCTTGTGCAAAAACAAAAAACTGTGCAAACAATTAAAGCACTTGCGATGCTTCTTAAAATCGAGGTTAAACCACTGGAGTCACAAGGATGACTTTAATGATGTCTTTCCTAGTGTTCTGTACCTTGAATGTGTAAATTGCATTACTCCCAATGGAGGGAAGCTCTCAGATTTCATCAAAAATATCTTCTTTTGTGTTCCAAGTAAGGTCTTACTGGTGTGGAACGATATGAGGGTGAGTAATTAATGACAGAATTTTAATTTTTTGGTGAACTGACCCTTTAAAGTGAGCGGTTGATTTCAGCTGCACGGTCCTTTCTTTCTTTAATTAATGCACTCAACAGCTTTTTCACCATGAGGATCATGTCAATGATACATCAAATGTATGAAAAGCAAACCTTTACATGAGGGGGTGTCAGCGGCAGGCTCGTTGCGGGAACAATGAAGTCAGTGTAGAGGCAAGATCTATTCAGAGCAGTGATTTTTATCAACAAATTAAAAATAGGAGCACAAAGTCTTTGCAATCTAATAATTTGCAAGCTTAATTTTTTCTCTCCTGTCAATGAGCACTATATATGACCAAAACCATCAGGCTGAGTGCCACCAAGAAACCCAGATTGAAGTAGTAAAAAAACAGTTAGGAATAAATTATGTATTATAGTGAATTGACAGGATTTTAGCCTCTCCGTCTTACGCATTTATAATCACTCACTTATAAGAACTCAAGCGCTTCTGGCTTGTTTACTTTCCGCTCACTGTTTGTGTGATTTGAATATGAGAGAAAACACTTCAGCTTGCTAATCAATAGCGGTCCTCAAGGGAAACTTCGGTTTCCGGCTGATGGATTACCCCCTTGCTCATGGGAGGTGCAGTTGTGGCACTTCCTGTTAGAGCTATTGGGGCGTGGCGAAGGCGGAGCTATCACGTGGGGCAGCGAATGGGGAGAGTTTGTAACCAAAGACCCAGAGAGATTGGATAGATTGGGGAGAGGAAGGGCAAGCCACACATGAATTATGACAAACTCAGCAGAGCTTTAAAGGGGTGGTTGATTATGATTTCACTTTTCTATCTTTAGTTAGTGTGTAATGTTGCTGTTTGAGCATAAACAACATCTGCAAAGTTACAACGCTCGAAGCTCAAAGTTAGCCTGGGTTTCCCCATACCGCCTTAGCGCAGCGCAATTTTATTCACGCTGCTAGGCAGGGGCGGACTGGCCATCTGTGTGATCTGGAGTATCACAGAACGGCCGGTACTCCAGGACGGCCGGCGGGCTGGCCCACCACCCGCCACACACGCAGTCATAACCTGTTTTTTCCCCCCACTAATCTGTTTCACACTCCAGTACTGTAGGTGGCAGCAATGCACCTTTAAGTTGGATGCCAGCGCGGAGCATTATCAGCTCGGCCCAAAAAAACTGCGATCGCGGCCGAAGCAGCTGTGCGGACTGATCTCGATCACGCGAACATTATTACACAGAGTTGCGCGATCCACTGAGAAGCATTTCAATTCAGTGCAGAATTCTCTATCTCTATTATAAACCCACAGATGGCTGTGATTTAAGCTAGTTAAAAGCCAGATTAAACAGCGCTGATATTCTCAACATCTTGACGCAAAAAAACAGGTGAAACATTGTTCCAAGAACAAACCAGTTAGAAGACATTTCACTCCACAACTTATGAATTAACTGTAACTTAGTAAAACAAACTTTTTTGGCAGAAATGTGCCTGTATTCATATTAAAAATGCTGTTATATTAATAGTCATGTAGGCCTATAAATGTAGGCTATTAAATGTAATGCAGTAATGTTTTTGTTTAGAAGTTATGGCAGTTTATTTATTTATTTTGCATTAAATATTTATACTAAATGTTTATGCTACAATAGGTTTTTAGAGAATAATATATATATATATATATATATTACACATTTTTCACCAATTGTAATATATATATATATATATATATATATATTACAAATTTTTCACCAATTGTTGAACCAGAATATCAAGATATTTTATTATTTCGCATATGATGGTGAAAAATAAAAAAGTTAAAGTTAAAAGTAAAGGTAAGGTAAAAAAACACCACCATGTTATATGTATAATAAATATTTTTGAGTATAGCCCTTCTAGATTATTTTATCCCTTGAGGTAGCGTAGCCCTCACACACAAAAAGGTTGGAGACCCCTGGTATATAGTAACTAAATGTTTTATAATTACAAGTTTGTGTAATTAGGGTTTCTGTAGCCAGTGACATTTCATTATTTGTATTTTATTTTCAATGCAGATGTAATGGCATTGTACATTTTTTTGTTTTTATTTGAAGACTGAGGCTTCATTAATAAACAAAACCCCAATTGTCATCATTGTTTTTGAGATATTACTTGCTGTGAATACCTTGTCTGATATAGGTTACAGTATTGTGGCATAGTATCAGGACATCCTAGTGGCTAGGGGCGAATGGCTGGATGATGGGCCTATTTGGGAGAAAGTCCAGGGCTGTTTTTTAGCCCCAGTCCGTCCCTGCTGCTAGGTAGTCTGTAGCCTGGATGCCAGCCCGAACCCCGCCCATAACATTTTTTGGTCGGGAAGTTCGGTCTGGACTCGATCCATTGAGGAGTAATTATGATCAGTCAAAAAATGTTCGGGCCAATCAAATTGCCAGGGCTGGCTTTATACGATGATGGACAAATGGTCTGCAGGGACTTAATCATCACGTTATCAAAGAGCGCTTAACTGGTTTCCCTCAAAGATGACTGCAGCTGGAGAATTGAGATGTATAGATTCCGCTGTCGCGTCTGTTGTAAAATAAATCAACAGCGCATTCATTTTAATAGACGAACAGAAAACTGCAATCAAGGCATTTGTCGATCGGAAAGATATTTTTGACGTCCTTCCTACAGGATTCGGCAAAAGTGTAAATTATCAGCTTGCTCCAATGGTCGCTAAGAAGATGGGACGCAATGAAACCCTGTGGTCGTTGTGGTTTCTCCTTTGGTCGCACTCATGGAGGACCAAGTAAAAGAAGCAACACTCATTATTTTACTTCTTCCAGCGTGCGTGCATTTGAGTTCTGTAGTTGACAACTGTGCTATGCAAAGTAGTTGACTTACTGCGTTGCTCTGATTGGTTGTAGGTCTATCCAATTGAGTGCAGAGTTTTTTTTTTTCCTGGTTCGGTTAAGACACGCCTCATAATCAAAGCCCTATGGAGCAGTATCAGACTCACATTCTGACTAGAATATGAGTATGACGAAGTCAGGCTAGGTAGTCTGGACACCAAGGACCAAATTTTCGCCTCAGCGAGGGGACCAATCACCGAACGGGGAGGGAGCAGCAAGACGATGACGACGTCTATGCGACACACCGAAGCAGTTTGTTTATACCTATGGATCCAACATGTCAGCAGACGCGAAGTTACCTTTCGATGCAGCCTTGGATATTGTTCTAAGTAGTTTTGAACGCAAATAAATCTCTGACCCATCATCTTCTTCCTCGTCTAATTTCTTTCACTCTACATACGTCATCTGGTATAATTGAAACGATTGGCTATGAGCTACGTACAGGCGCATTTGATAGACATTCGTAGCACCCAATAAACGGCTCTGGGCATTCGTAAACCACGCCTCAAATACGAGAAAATGAACATGTGGTTCCCAGACCACGTCTGAATGTCAATGAGACGTGGTCTGACGTTAGCCAAGCTAGTTCAAAGTAGTGCTGCACGATTAATCATATCGCAATCGCGATGCCAAGCCTATGCAATCATTATATGATGCAAAATCCTGTAATTTGAAGAAAAAATGAACAATAGGTGTGTTGAAAGATACAGTATAACTTACCGATATGTTAATGCCTCATATATAATATCGATCAATCAGTGTTTTTCAACCGCGGCAAGAGGTCAATAAAACAGCTGGAGAACAAGAGGCTATGTCACATAACGTTATACATTTACCTCGGGAAAGACATTTGATAGCACGTTAGTTGGCTAGACAAATTATAGAGAGGAGTATTTTGCTAAATATGTGCACTATATTAAATATTTATTATATTTTTACTTATATCATTCAAATATTGTAACGCTGTTATTATAATTATACAAATTATATTTAATTTGAGTTATTTTTAACCTTTAATAATACCAGCTGACAGGGCTCTCTGTATGTTTACAGTATTAGGTGGGATATATATTTTTCTTTAGAAAAATTAACATGTATCTACTGTACCTAATATTTATCCAAATCGATATTGAATCAAGATTGGAAGCAAATCACAAGATCAAGCAATAATAAAAACAGTACCCTACCAGTCATTGTACCATGTAAACTTTGTAACATATTGTCACTAAACTTAGCAAAATTCAGTTTAGTTACCAAATGTTTTGACAATCACAATACACATCCTGCTTAAATGTCCCTGTTTGTCTGGACAGAAATGTTCAAAATATCTCATTTTCATCAGCATACAAATGTTCTAATTTATTGTTCTATTTTATACTGTTGTACTATTGATACAATAACAAGTTTGCAGTAATGCAAAGGTGTCATTATTTAATTTAGTAAAAAAAATATTTTAATTTGAAAACACCTTAGTTGAGAAATACACATTTCAGAATTATCACTAATCTGTGTACATTTTCATTGAGAAATAAGGAAGTTGACTCATGAAACCATTTGTTTATTTACCTCAATAATTGCAATATGACTTTTTTCTCCAAATCTTGCAGCCCTAGTTCAAAGCAAAGGGACATATTTTCTTTTAAAGAAATCACTTTTTAAGGACAACAAACGTCTTGTAGGGACTACACGACATTCCTCCCAGGTTAGTGACATCACAAACCCTAAAATTTACATAAACCCCGCCCCGAAACATGATTTATAGATTTTCAAGACATAATATGCTAATCAATGACTAGAAGATAACTACACATTAGCTACATAAATTCATCAACTAACCATTCAGAAATGTTGTCTACATGTTGTCACTTTTAGAGTCTTTCTATCTTTGTCTAACTCCGGTTTGAACATAAAAGGCTAAAAGTTTTTGAAATTTTCAGTTCATGTCTGTGTGAGGTAAAAGAACACAAGCTCTTGAAGTAAATTTACGTGAATTTTAATTTCTCATTCGTAAATGTATTTACATGCACTGACTCCAATCCATACATACATACAAAGATTAAATTATAATATTAAGACATATTATTAAAAAATAATATAGTGTTGTAAGTTTACATGATAATCTAACTTCTCTCCAGATTTATAGGGGAAAATATAAAGAGAAGGCTCCTAGAAAATTATGAAAAATCTAACATTCATACATCAATCTTAAAGATATGTACAGATAGAGTAGCCTGGTCCCACCAGAGTCTCGTTCATTTCATTTGTACAGTAGAACTGAAGGAAAATGAAAATTGAGCGGAAGTACGTAGGAGGGCGGAGCCAGGCTACAGAGAGTACAACTTTCTCTGTAGTTATGTTAAAATGTATATACCGGTAGTATAGATGCAAATATCATTTGACTTATAGAGTCTTTCACTCCCACTCTGACAAAGAACAGGGGCTCCTGAATTCCTGTCCAAACTCATGGATCCATTTGTTAGCCACTGAAGAAAAAACAGCAAGAAAAATAAATTAAATGATTTTTACCATTAACATTTAACTTTCAATCGTCTGCTTTGTCAAATTTTTCATGACTGAATTGTTTTTCTCCTCAAACACAACAACTGCTATAAAAAAAAACTGTTCAATATTAATATTATAATATCTTTATCTTATAAAGAACAGTCACGAACAAGACACTTATATTAAAATAATTTGTATTTTGATAAAGCTATACAGTAGCTTATAGAATAATGTCTCATTATTAAAAAAAACTTAGCCAATTATATTTTAGATTTATCTACCTAATTTATTTAAAAACCTACCCCATTTGTCACCCATTAACACAGGGCATCCAGCGTGCTCCGTATTCCAATTCCTTTCACCATTTCTGTGGAGATTGTACCAAAGCATGGCTGAACCCTGCAAGAGTAGAGAGAGGATGCTGAAATGATTCTACTTCTATATAATTAGTACTTAAATTATCCTTGTATAAATCACAGAGTGCTCTACGTAACTTTTAGCGGCCTCTAGTGGTGATGTTTCAGATTGCAACCAAATTTTACAAGAGCGCTCGTGCTCGAACTCATAGACAATACCGTCTATTACGCAAATATCTCGGCGAATACTTGACGGATTCGGCGAGCACTGAGCTCGTTGGGACCATCTAGCCGAGCTGCAAAGAACCATATAAGTTCCATAGTTTTTGGTGGTGTTTTCGCGGAGATATTAGCAGAAAACCATCGGGCGCGCTGCAAAATTGCAGACGCCGGTGACGTCACGATCTCAGAAGAAAATCGCTCGTATCTCTGGAACGCAAAGATCCAGAGAGCTCAAATTCGGGGGAGGAGGTCCCAGGGGAACCCTTGCCCGAACGCTAGAGTGGCGGACCTCGGGGATGCCCCTACCGGATCGCCGGTCGCTGGGACCCCCGACTTCGAACGGCTATAACTCGGGGAGCCGGGCGAGTTGGACCTCGGGGGTGGGCTCGTTCGAAAGGCCCCGTCCAGCACTACGAACGATTAGAGTCTTGGGAATATTGATCAAAGATTGACTGAGATATAAGCCGAAAAACGTGCGCCTTTAACCGGACGTAACTCCCTGACCGTCTACAATAGACTGTATGTAAGGAGAGAGCAAGGAGTATGTAAATCCGACCCGGACACTCCACATAGAAATAGGAATACTGGCCTTCAGAGGTTATATCAAAACTCGACAAGTGAATCATTTTAATGTGTGATTACAACCCCGTCACACACAGGCAATAAAAAAAGGATTAATTTTAGTTGAAAAGTTACATAGAGCACCTTTAAGGGTTATACCTTTTTCGGCTGCACTGCAACTCCAACTTTAGGGAAGACAGTGGCGCCCCCCATCTCCACATCACTCAACTACAGCAACAACAAAAAAATCATTTATATGGATGTTACACACAGGTAATATTAATACCTATAGTAGAAATATTGTTTTTCTGACAGCTGCACTTACACTGTCAACTTACATAAATTAGGAATGTAGCAATCCTGTCATTCTCTATCTCCTGCAAGGTCAAACATTCTTCAGTTAGTTTGAAATTATTTGACTGGTCAACAGGTAATCCAGCTCTCAATGACACAGAATACAGAGATTACATTTGTACTCTTAAAGCCTCCAAGAGAATTTGCTTTTTCGAGCCATTGGTTCCCCTATGCCAGGAGTAGGCAACGTCGGTCCTTGAGAGTCGCTGTCCTGCAGAGTTTAGCTCCAACCCAGAAGAAATATTATCCTGCCTGTAGCCTTAGTAATCCTAAAGACATTGATTAGCTGGTTGTTTGATTGGTGTGTTTGACTCGGGTTGGAGCTAAACTGCAGGACAGTGGTTCTCCAGGCCGACATTACCTACCCCTCCCCTATGGGTATGTATTAGTCTTTCAGTTTTGTTGTACGTCATAAATCACAATCAAACGATCAAACCTCAAATGCAAATTTTGTAACAAATGTGTGATTACATGTATGTTGCCAACAAGTTATAAAAAAGGACTACAGTGGTTGTCCAATAATAAAGAGATGGTCCTCACCGCAGAACACAAAATCCAGGGGGAGGAGTTGGATCCAGATCCAACTCCTCCCACCTTACATATACCTAAACCTACCCATCTCCGCCCCCTGATCCCTAACCCCACCCCTAATCCTACCCATCTCCGCCCCCTGATCCCTAACCCCACCCCTAATCCTACCCATCTCCACCCCTTAGATCTGGATCCAACTCCGCCCCCTGGATCTCGTGTACTGCAATAGGCTCTGCACGATCGCTTCCGTGTTTTGTCTCAGCCCGCCCAGTTACATCCGGTGCTGCGTCGGAAGCCATTTTTGCATTATGTGGAGATAATGGCAAATTACACTCGCTGTTTACAAGAACTTCCAGCGATTAACGTGAATGATGTTAACAATATTGTGAGGCAGTTAGCTGTCACACATAAGAGTAAGAAAGAGAAGGGCATTAAATTATATATTTCGAGCTACATCAACAAGTTTGAGGGTGAGTAGTCTCTCATAACATGCGCAATCCGACTAGCGAATCAGTTTCTAAAATCGTTGTCTCGTTTCTGAGAAAATTAATTTTATCAAAGTGTGGCCTCTATAGTACACTTCGCTATAGAACACGCTATGCGGAGGTAAAGACACTGGCTGAGATTCTACCAGAAATACGTCAGCAGCGTTCGTGCATAGAGCCTATGAGGTGCTACTGATAATAAATGGCCTACACATTTTCCCAATGACACTGGGTTGCAAGCCTGTTAACTCACATTCTTGTTCTGCACACAGGAAGTCGGCATTAGTGTTGGTGTTATTTTCAAATATGATATTAGCCCATGGGTTAAGAGGAATTCATTTTGGTTTTATTTCTTTTAATTTTATTTAAAATGTAAAAATGACAAACTAAAAATATTAAAGCTGCCTTTGGCAAGTCTGGCAGATTGAGTGGATTTAGGCAAAATTTTACCTAAATACCCTCCCACCGAGTTCATGCTCGTCAGTGCGTGTGCACCAGATTTTCTGTGAACGTGCCCGTCTCATCAGCACCCATCAACACCATGGAGTATTTGGAGGTATGCTGTCCTGGCTAATCTACCGATAGATTCCAGTTGCTAACGTAATTTATACTCTAAATGAGCTTACTTGATTTGTTGGTGTTTTGAAAGCGAGATACAAGTGTCAGATGAAGACTAGCCTATGTGATTGTAACGTGCGCGAGGGGTGGTGTGTGCCCGATCTGTGATTGACAGTCAGATCTCACACCCCCCTGCACTGATTGGAGCCGATGATCCGGGAGCTGTGGATTTTTGCCAAACAAATAACACGCTCCAGGTGGAGTTAGAAGCTCGTTTTTTTCTAAAACCACTTTATGTTGTTCTGTCGGATTATAGTGTCGATTTCACTGAATTTGATCAAAAAATTTTTTTTACAAACTTTATGCCTACTCTATCCTCCAGGGTCTAGATTATTGTATCTTAGCCTGTTGACTCAAAAAAGGGAATCTCTAGGTGATTTTTTTTTTTCCCCCCATTTACTTAGGAGGTTTGTGCTGGTTTGGAAGTAAAATCATGCCAAATGTTTTTGAAACGAAAAAGCTTGTTGAATTGCACTAATTGACAAAAATATGCATTGCATTAACCGTGTTTGCATTTTAATGCATTGTATTTTTAGGGCTTGTATTTTTATGGGCTGAAATTCAACACGAAATTCAAGCATCTGTTAATGAAGACCAGAGCAACAGTTAGAGAGAGTCATTCATTCATAAAAACGGATTTACAGAAATGGAACAAGTGGTAAGTATTTGTGATTATTATCAGGGCCAGTATATATGAAACTAATACAGTGATATAAAAGACCAAACTCGCACATTATTGGGAATGTAGACTTTACTATACAGGCTACACGCAAGCAGATGGACTCAGAATGAACGTAACACGCAAAGTTTCACGCTAAGTGTTTCCCAGTGAAATACTGGCATAAAGTTGGCTTGACAATGAGATTGAACGTTTGATATTTGCACATTTAGGGACCGTCTCTGAAGTTACATGACATTGGTAGCATTTGAAGAGAATGACTCACAGCCATAAAACCAACTGTGAAGTGTTTGTGTAGGTGTCAGGCATGATGCACACCTTTTAGATTTTTAATAAAATAAACTGTCAAATTATGTGTAAATATTGCTATTTTTTATAGTTGATTGTATGACTGTTAGTCATTCTCTTCAAATGCTATTGAAGTTAGAAATGTGTATACCCATGTCGTATGTAACTTTAGAGACTGTCCCTAAATTAGCAAATATCGAACATCCAGTTTCAAGCCATCTTTATGCAAATGTGAAATGTTTTTAATTGAAATATTCACAGTTTAAATATACAACCATGTTGAATTTCAGCCAATAAAAATGCGAGCCCTAAAAATACAATGCATTGAAATGCAAGCACAGTTAATGCAATGCATATTTTTTCAAGTAGTGCAATTCAACAAGCTTTATGTTTGAAAAACATTTGGCATTATTGTACTTCCATATTATGGCAATTCAATTTATTTTCAAAGTGAATCATTTAATTAATTTAATTAATTTATTACTCATAAATCCAAAACTGCCAAAGCCCATTAGAAATTCCTGAGGGAACCAATGGCAAATTATGTGTTGGTTTACAAAATTGATGTGATGTCTGTACAGTGAACTTACCAATGCATCAACATGCGGTTCATATCTTCCACCAATCCCATAATTCTGAACCTGGAAAATGATTGCATCACTTATGAATCGCTATTGAAATGGAAATAAGCTCCCAAAGCTTTTACTGTATGCCATTCCTTGGCAAGAGTCAAGAGATGCTGAAAAGCAGAGCAAACCAATGGTCTCTGCAAAGTATGGGGTTTCTTTCTTTATTTGCTTGTTTATTTAGTAGGCAGTGTGCAATGTCCATGTTTACTGCAAGGCATAGCTGGCAGTAAAGAAAATATATGCTACCTGTGCATGAATCATGATCATATGCTTTCTTTCTTACTGTGACGTACAAGCAGTGGTTCAGCTGTTTCCATGGAGAGTCCCGTAACATCTGCAATCTTCTGACTGACACCAGCTTCCACAGGGTCAACGCTTAGAAAAACACTGAAAATATAGTGATGATATTTCTTTGCAATATAAGTGTGTGACCAAAACGGTTAATTATTATGCCAAATACTGCTAACTCTCATGTTAAAGTGTTTTTTTGTATTAAACTTTTTAACCAAACATCATGTAGGACTATAAGGGAATTTAAATTTTGGGGTGAACTACGCCATTATAATGAGGTGATTAATAAATATTAATTAAACCTTTGAGAAACACGTAGTTTTGAGATTCCATATTGATTAACTTCCGATCTAGAAAGCTGTGGGCAAAAAAACAGGAATGAACTGTCAAGTATACATTTATGTATATGGCTAAAAGTAAGTGAACATCCAAACACCACAATTAGGTTTGCTTTCTGAGCATTTAGTTTCAAAATCATTGGCTCTGATTTTGAATGAGGCCTGCGTGCCGGCAGTTAGGACTCCAATGTATCTTAAATGTGTTCAGTGGGATTCAAATCTGGGCTTTCTATAGATCAGCCAAGTTCTTCCACACAGACCTCAATGAATCATTTCTATATGGACCTCACATGAAGCACACAAATCTCTACAACCAAGGTTTAAATTAGTAAATTTTAAGTTTCAATGTACAAACTTCGACATTTGACTTTCAGAAAGACTGGTCAGAAATTATAAGATTGATTTTATTCAATTCAATCCATAGTTTAAGATTTCTCTTAAGGTTTACGCATCAGTAGAAAGTAGATATAGTCAACTTAATAAAAACTTTATAAATGTGTGTAAAGCAATGAAAATAAATAGCTGGGTATAGGGATAAGGGGATAGAATATACAGTTTGTGCAGTATAAAAATCATTATGTCTATACAAAGTCCCCATAAAATATGGAAACCAAACGTGTGTGTGTTCGATATTCACTTGAGGTCTGGAGATATTCTTCAGGATCTCCATCTCTCTGTCTGATATAATGTCATGATATCTGATGATGCGAGGCTCGTCCCACTCCACTTCCTCTTTCACTGGTGCGTACATCAGTCTGGGGTTTCCTCCACCTGTGCTGTACCTACAGGACAGCGCCCTCTGCCTCTTGGAGATCTGATTTTATAAAACATTATGAACTTCAACACTCAAAGCTTCACAATGACTGTTTGTAATTTCATGTCAAATAATGATTTAAATTTTGGCGCTTGCCCTCTCGTCAACCTCTCCTCTGCACAGAGCCTCATAGTTACTTGACTCTGTGTTCAGTGTAAATATGTCAGGGTTGCTCTGTAAGTGAAGGAGTCTGTTCAGCTGAACTCTGGCTTCATCATTACTCGGATCTGAGGCAAAGATGTTTATGACTTGAATCACAACAATTTAGCAAAATTGTCTCCCATCCATAAAAAAATATTAGTATTAAATTTCATGTCACTATGACCTCACCTAGATTTAGAAGCCGTTGGCTGAAGTAGATTGCCACAGACAGGCTGCCAAAATGATAGGCTGAGGAACTAAGAAAACGGAGTAACTCTTTCTCACTAGTGATTGGGTTTTCTGTTAATCTGTCCAGACTGTACAGAAACCAGAGGAAGGCGTGCTGGAATTTGTTCTCGTCATAAGCGACCAACCCTACATCGAAAGCTTCAACTGCATTTAGAGACGTTTCTGTGAAATTAAAGCATTAATTAGATTGGAAAAAGTGAAACTCTCAGTGAAACTTCATTGGTGTAAAACTGCAGGACAGTTTACCCTTTGTGATGTCTTCTGGGTGGAGTTTGTAGATCTCTTGCAGTCTGATCAGTCCTGAAGCTGCACCATCCAAGTCCTCCAGCTGTGGGATCATTGCGTCCAACTCATTCTGATACTCTTCACACTGAGTAAGATTCGGCTGAATGTGTTTTATATATATCAAATCATTTCTCATTTGTCTGAGGAGTCTGTAAGCTGCCACAGGGTCTCTCACAGCTTCCTCTGGGTTCTCAGAGTCAGAGTATGAAAGCAGAAGATTCGGAAGAACACTGGATGAAGACAGGGGTTCATCAAAAGTTAGAAAATGTATTTAATAACATAATCCTTGATCTTATAAACTATGTATAAGATTGTTAAATATCCATTGCCAAATTGAATGCTTTTTAATAATAATAATAAAAAAACAACAACACATTAATCTTGGACTTTAATGGTATATTGGGAATAATGAATGCATTTTCACCTCTTTATTGTCTCTACATTCTCAGCATCAACACACTGACTGAAGACCTTCAGAAGGTCTTTCGTCTTCCCATATAGTTGTGCAATTTGATCTATAAAACAATCTGCACTTAAATGTCAAAGGGCATTTGATTTATTAATTAATACAATTTTACATCATTATAGTTATAATGAAAAAGGTTTAGTAGGTAAGAAATCAAAAAGAGATAGTTATTATTTAGTCAATAATGGAATTTAAAAAAGTGAAAGAAAGTAACTATAATGTTATGTATGAGTCCATCAGTGTTGAAATTATGGCAAAAACTGTGGTATATTGTTCAATTTTGGTCAAAAGTATTAAAAATGAAATCAACAGTGTAAAAACAGTTGGAGAAACAAAACACTATAACATTCAATTATTACGAATAAAAAACTATATATAAAATATAATTTATATATTCAATGACATTGAACTGAAATAATAACCTGTTGATGAGAAGAACTCATGTCCAGCATCAGCACAGACAATCCAAAAACACACCATAAACACCGACAGTTCCTTTACAGCCATTATCAGACCTTCAATATCTCAATACACAACTTGTGTGTGTATCTTGCAGTGAAATTGAGCTTAAATATATGGAAACCAAATAGAGGCACACCTGTATCTGCCCACATTTCACCATTTCTCAGTATGCCTGTCTGAGAATAAAAACAAAAGCGAAACTTTACATGAGTTAGTGTCAGTGGGCTGCTTGCGGGAACAAGGAAGTGTAGAGATGGTATCCGCTGCAGGGATTTGTATAAACAAATTAAAAACAGGAGCACAAAGTCAATCTAACAACAAATACAAAATGCAGCAAACCAACATAGCATAGACAAGAACAAACCATTACAACTGAAAACTGTGGGCTGTAATACACATGGGAAATGAGGGGGGAAACAAGGAACATGCAGATGGCTAATACATTAACAAATGAGCAACTATGGGAAAAAACAGGGGCATAATAGTAACTAAGACAACCAAACAGGAACTAATCAGAGAGGAACAGGGACCAAAGCGCAATATAAAACCACACAAAACATAAACATGACAGTCATGGCATATCACAATATAGACTTGTTTCTTGTAGTTACTTAGCTAAAAATATACTTTGAAACTTTCATGTTGCACAATTGGAGACAGCAAATGGTATAATCATGGAAAGGAAAGATATACTCTATACTATTGTATTATCAAGGCCTGCTCTAATAATGTTGCCTAACAACTGGTCTAAAACTGGCATAGTGCACTTTTTATTGTATTGTTGGAAGAATGCTGCAATTACAACCAGTCTGACTATTTCAGAAACTAAAAGATTACTTTACATCTGCGTGTTGAGCTTAGGGATAATAATGATCGCACTACAATAATGTTTGTATTATAATATGCACAAGTATGTTCAGCTTTGCTATATAACCTTTTCAGTCGGAACTTGACATGTAATTCACTAAGACTATAGTTTGCTGAAGTTAAACTTGTAAGTGAAATGTTTCCCTTTGGTCTTGTGTAAAATTTGCTTAAAATTTGCGTCTGTCTGTGATAAAAAGCAGTAGACTCTGCGATGGGCTGCATTAGAAATGATGTTACAGAATTCATAGATTCAGTTTAGCAAACATTTATATCTGTAAGTGCTGGAATCAGTATGACTTTACATGCATGTTTGTGTTAAGTTATTGCAGATGCAAATAGTATTAATTTATTCATAATAGTTAGTCTTTAAAATCTTGCAAAATTATGATTGTTGGTATATTGTGTGTGTTGCTGTGAGAGTTGATATAGACAGTCTTGTTCTCTGCGTGTGAGATTGTACCTTTACAGACATACTATTACCATAAACATACTGCCTTCCAGTACAACATTCACAACTACACATACCACAAAAACTCGTAAAACATGTGAATCATCATTCCTCCACAGACTGAAGAGTAAACGTCATATTAAGCTTTAAATACAACTGCAGAGAACTAGCGTCTGATCTAAAGGAATAACACACTGGCTGCAAGGATTGATCAACTCAGGTAATGTGATTATTCATTGACATCTTGCTGAAACTTCATTTTACTCTATTGCACTTGTTTTGTTTTATTGTATACATTACAGTTATTTTTTACATTACTGCCACTTAGACAGTAGTAAATCACAGTAAAAGTTAATACAATATATATATGTTACAGATCTACATTATAAAATGCATACATATTTTAATGAATACATAATACTTACTTATACATAATAAATATAAAGATAGAGTACAGATACGTCAATAGTACAGATAAACTTCATATGATTTGACATGGTCACAATGTCTTTCACTCCCATTCTGATAAAGAACAGGGTCTCCTGAACTCCTGTCCAAACTCATGGATCCATTTATTAGCCACTGAAAAGATACCATAAAAAATATTGCTCAATGTCATGTGAAATTGAATGAAATTTAGTCTAATTAACATAGATTATAGACGATACATTATAAGAGTAATCAAAGCCAGTAAGAATTAAATAAAAACCTACCCCATTTGTTACCCACTAACACAGGGCATCCAGCATGCTGTGTATCCAAATCCACTCTGCCATTCTTGTGGAGGTTGTACCAAAACACAGCGGAACCCTTCAAAAGCAGAGGATGGATGAGTTCATTTTACTTAAATTATTCTAATATACCATATAGATCAGGTTTACCTTTTTTGGCTTCAATGCAACTCCAACTTTAGGAAACACAGTGGCGCCCCCTATCTCCACATCACTCATCTTCAGCAAGAGCACATAAATTATTGTTCATAATGACTGTACAACACAGGTAATATGAAAAGAAAGTAACTTTTAAGCCTTGTAAACCTATAATGTTTACAATGCCATTTACAGTGGCCAAGACTTACATAAATTAGGAACGTAGCAATCCTTCCATTCTTATCATCCTGTGAGATCAAACATTAAGTTATCTTACAATGATTTTATTGGTCAATATGTAATCAAGCTCTCATTGACACAAGAGTTTGAAGTCCTAAAAGCAAATTAGCATTTTTCGAGCAATATTGGGTTCTCTCTGGGTTAAAGGGTTAGTTCCCCCAAAAATGAAAATTACCCCATGATTTACTCACCCTCAAGTCATCCTAGGTGTGTATGACATTCTTCTTTCAGACGAATACAATCGGAGTTATATAAAAAAAATGTCCTGGCTCTTCCAAGCTTGATAATGGCAGTGAATGGCCGGTTCTGTCCATCAAAGTGCAACCATCCATAATAAAAGTAGCCTAATCCACAAGGCCCTGCGGGGGTTAATAAATACCTTCTGAAGTGAAACGATGTGTTCGTGTAAGAAAAATATCCATTTTAAAAACTTTATCGATTAAATAACTAGTTTCCCGCAGACGGCCGTACGCATCGATTTTCGGTGGAAAACCCCTTGACATGAGCACAACGTAATGATGAACGCGGAAGCGCAGGGGATAGAGCAAAACAAACCACCAGTCACGAATTAGAAGTCTAAAACGACCATTTTTAAAGAGAAATGTCGGAGGAGCTTGAGTTTGTTGCCCAGCCCTGTTAGTTTGATCCGTGAGAGGCGTCTAAACTTACTCCTGTTTACTCCTACATCTCAGTTCTCGCATATGCATCGTGGCGCTTTCGTGAACTCACATCAAAGGCCCACACGGAAGAAAATGAATAGTTGAATAAGTTGTTATTTATTTATTTTTGCGCACAACAAGTATTCTCGTCGCTTGATAAACTTAAGGTTGAGCCACTGTGACTATTTTAACAATGTTTTCTGGGCTGGCAGATGAAATTACCTAGCAGCCTATTGAGAATGAGAAGGTGACGTCACGCGTATCACTCCGCGTTGCATTGTGGGAAGGATTCGCCATCTTGGTAGGATACGCTATCCGTTGTCATGGTTACTTCGACCGTGAGACCGAGAGAAATAGCGACAGAGAGAGAGAGAGAGAGCAGCTTGATATTTGTTTGCATTTTTGCGATAAGGCACAGTTTCTTGGGAATAAATGAAGAAGGGGGAAGCAAAAGGAAAGGGGCTCTATCGGGAGAGACTAAATAACAACACCAAGCACCGTTATTTAGAGAAACTACTTGACATCAACATGGACCCGTATGACCTGCTACAGAATGGACGAAAGACCCAAAGCACTACCACCTTTCACATACGCTGACATAGTTAATTACCTGGTTTGTTTATGGTATCAGTGACTAACGTTACTGCCTACACAATGCAAGAGTTCAGAAGCTTTAAGTCATTAGAAGCTGAACAAGTCTGTTGCGGCTGGGTGCAAGACTTAGAAACTCCCAAACATGTAACGTTAAACTGCGAGAGTTCAGTCATACTTGATGTTTCAGGCCTCATTCATATGCGGAAATAAATCTGATATGAATCAGATACGTGCATTTGCACCTGGCTGCCGTGCAACGTTAAGCGAACAGTTCGGACATTCCCCTGTCAATGCGAATCGTACGTCATTAAAAAAAGTGTCTTTTTAAAACATTTCGCGGTACAGATATATATATAACAAATGAAACAACTCTAGATGAATAACAGAGTATTAATTTCGTTCGTTTGTGTTAAACAAAAGGCGAACTGTGCTGAAATGTGTTGCTTTTGAAAGCAGGCTTTGCTTGCTGTTGCTGCTGTCAGTTTATTGACAAGCAGTTCTCTTTCATCATCTCGTTTCGAGATCCACCTATGGGAAGGGCATCCGTACCTGACCTCTGCAGAAGCATCCAATTGCACCAAGTCTGGCTAACAGACAGAAGCGCGCAGCCAATGCCAGGTGAGGCCACACCCCCTTACCTACGGGCATATCACAGCTGGGCGCGCTGCTATTCCTCAGTTGACATTCGCTTCTCGCGATCTCTGCATTGACACAGTTCGGTTGGATTAACGTTTTACGCTGCTCACTTTCGAGTCTTCAGGAGGACATATCGCCAGATCAGCCTCCGCCAGACGTGAGTGACAGTCGTTTCTTCAGCCTATCCGCTGTGTTTTTTGCATCCGGAGCCACCCGAGCTCCCGCTGTCCTTCACCTGCTCCTCCTTTTCATGGCTGTCCACCACGGATTTTTCCGAGTTCTTCACCGCTGGCCCACCCATGGCTATGTGACCGTCTAAACAGCCGCTTCCCCCGGGGAACAGCCTATCACGACGAGCCTGCCCGGCCGCGTGTGGTGCTCTCATCGCCGCTAAGGACCCTCTCGTTCTGCGCGGTCTGCTTGGGCTTAACACACTCAAGCTTTGGAGAACCTGGAGAATTGCGGTCATTGTAATTGCTGCCCATGTAGCTTTTACTAGGCCGGTTTTTAGTTGCACGACACACCGACGCCGTGCTCGGCCTTTCTGACTCGGAGGGGAGACACGGTGATGATGACGCGCTACCGGGGGACTCCCGGAGCGCCACCTCTCTAAAATATTTGAGCTGACATCAGCCCAATCCGCATTCCCTGAAGAGGACATCTTCGCGGGAAAACCTCACTCTCGTTGACGAACCGGTCGGTTCCGGCGACGGGGATGACGCGGTCCTTTTAGCGTTCCCTAGGCTAGCGCTCACGCGGCTTTGCCTCCGTCCATCCTCCTGGAATTTTGTGAGCGAGCGGCCGTTCGTCTCAACATCGTGTGGCCAGCTCCACAGAGCGCCACCGACCAGGATAGGAATATTTACGACGGGTAAACGCTGGGACCACCGCCCAGTCTGAGGAAACAACTCTTAAGAACGTTTTTTCCAGCGTTCACGAAGCTCATAAGCACGGCTGGAGCGTCCCGCTAGACTGTTAACACGGTCTCACGGGCCTTGATGAGTTACGATTACGTGTTGAGCTTTTCAATGTATGCCTTCCTAGGAAGGCGGTCCCGAACGCAAGCGGCCTGCCTGTTGTTCGACCATTGGGAGTAACGTTAACTCAGGGTCTCCCACCTACGGTCGGTTAATCCCGTCTCGTGGCTCCCCAGCCCGTGTGTTAGTGGACGTTGTGTGTGTGTGTCCCCCTCCCCCCCACAACAACAAGTTACAGGGGGGGGGGGGGGGGGGGGCTGTCGTGAGGAAAAGTACATAGCAGTGTTACCACACCGCACGCACTTGGTTCCCCTCACCCAGTTATTAAAGGCTTCGGCCCCAGTGTTTCCCAACACAAAACACACACATTACTAAACAACACATTTAATAAACGAATCAAATTAATTCGTGCAGATTTATATGTCTGCCAACATAGAGAGCAAATCTCTCTGATCCGATGCATGTCGCCCTGAGTCCGTCCACAAAAGGGCGCCATTGCCTCACAAATCAACCAACTGGGCTCACACAGCTCAGTTGCGGCTGTCCAGCCGATGTGTTTTTAGTGGACGTTGTGTGTGGAAGGCCCCTGTGTTCCCTAACACAAAACACACACATAACTAAATTACACTTTAAAAAAAAACAAAAACAAAAACGAATTAAATAAATCCGTTACAGAGAGAGTATCTCTCTCCGCGGATATTATTTTTCTGCCTGCACTTGAGACTGCCCAGTTCATGTGTTCAGGAGATATGTGTTTTTCCCCACTTTTGGGGGCACCTTGTGAGGGAAAGTTCAGCACAGTGGACACCACACTATGTTCCCCTCACTCTGTCAATAAAGGCTTCGGCCCCAGTGTTTGCCCAACACAAAACACACAAAGCTACGAATCAAATGAATTAGTTTTGGAGAGAAGACCTCTCTCCGCAGAGAAAACTTCTCACTGCAGAGAGAGGAAATCCCTCCGAACCCCTGCATGTCGCCTCTAGTGTGCCCACTAGATGGCGCCTTTGCATCACAGATGAACCAGCTGGGCCCATACAGCTCCGCTCCGGCCCCTGCGGGGGCGCTCGCGAGTCACAAAGCGGCTTGGCAAGCCGTTTCAGCGCCCGAGTGGGTTTTTGCGTACCGTAACCCAGGGTTACAAGCTGCAGTTTGCAATAAAACCTCCGCATTTCAACGGCGTTCTCTCTTCTCACACAGAAGAAAACGCCTCACACATTCTGAAAGAGAAAATTTCCTCCCTCCTAACAAGGGAGCGATTCAGATGGTGCCACCCAATCTGATAAACCATGGTTTTTATTCCTGGTATTTTCATGTTCCAAAAGGCGTGGCGCCCCCCGCCCTATATTGGACCTTCGAGTGTTGAACAAACATTTGAGGAAATACAATTTCAGAATGTGACACAAGGCTCTCTCGCCTGTGCCATAAAGCAGAACGACTGGTTCACATCAGTCGATCTGAAAGATGCTTTCTTTCACATTAGCATCTACCCTCCACACAGGAAATATCTTCGTTTCGCCTACCAAGGCATCTGTTACGAATTCACAGTTCTTCCGTTCGGGCGCAATTTGAGTCCCCGAACTTTCTGTCTGTGTGCGGAGATGGGCGTGGCGCCCCTGAGACTATCATGGCTGAGAATTTTGACTTACTGGCTCATCATAGCCAAATCAAAGGAGAAGGTGTCGCTGGACACCGGCCGGGTGCTCGCGCACATCACATCCCTAGGGTTCAAGGTGAATGCGAGCAAAAACAATCTGACTCCCAGTCAGAATGTCATTTTCCTGGGCTTGGAATTGAACTCAGTCTCCATGCGAGCACGTCTCTCTCAAGAGCGCGTTCGCTCGCTGACGGACTGTCTGTCTCAGTTCAGAGAAGGGGCGAGAGTACAATATCGCACATGCCTCAGGCTGCAGGATCTCATGGCTTCGTCTATCCAAGTTGTGCCATTGGTCTCCTGAGAATGAGAGCGTTCACGAAATGGGTTTTGTCACTACATTTCAGCCCGATTCGCGATCTCTGCCGCTCGGTAACGATGACGCGCGCCTGCTCGGCGGCCCTGCGCCATTGGGAGAGCGAGAGCTTTTACGCACGGGGAACCCCCCTCGGGACGGTACGATGCGAAAAGTTTTGACGACAGATGCGTCCTTAACAGGCTGGGGAACCACCTAGGAGGGCAGAACGGTGAACGGCCTGTTGCTGAGCAGACGTTCAGCGCACATTAACTATTTAGAGCTTTTACTATTTGGAAAGCTCTGAATCATTTTCTGCCTTGCCTGCAGGGACATCCCGTTCTAGTACGGTGCGATAATACCACGGCAGTGGCTTATATCAACCGTCAGGGTGGCATGCGCTCGTCGAAACTCCACGCTCTAGCTTACAGGCTTTTGGTGTGGAGCAGACAGGTTTTTCTGTCATTACGCGTGACTCATGTTCCGGGCATTCGGAACAGAGGCGCGGATCTGCTGTAGAGGGGAAACCCAATCTACGGGGATTGGCGTCTTCACCCGCAGATAGTGGAGAGGTTATGGATGAGATTCAGCTCTCATTCTGATAGCATCCAGGTGGCCCAAAGCCCCGTGGCTGGCAGAGATAATCCCTCTGTTAGAGCCATGGCGCCTCCCCCCTCGCACGGACATACTGTCCCAAGCCAACGGGGAGATTTACCACCCCCACCCGAACAGGGTGGCTCTCTGGGCCTGGCCCGTGAGAGGACGAACCTAAATGCACTGGGGCTCCCGCCGCGTGTAATCGCCACTACTCAGAATGCCAGTTCCGTTTCCACGCAATCCCTATATGGCTGTAAGTGGCAAGTGTTCGAAGGGTGGTATGATGGGCGTGGTTTCACATCTTATCAGTGCTCGGTGCCTGATATTTTGTGTTTCCTGCAAGACCTCATGGAAAGAGGCAGGTCCTTTTCCACTATTAAGGTCTACCTGGCTGCGATTTCAGCCTGTCATGCGGGTTTTGGGGCTCCACCGTCAGGCAGCACCCTCTAACCCACAGATTTATGGTGGGTGCACGCCACTCTTTGCCGGTCATCAGGAGATCTGTTCCAGAGTGGAACCTCTCCATGGTGCTAGAAGCGCGGTCTCTGTATCCTTTTGAGCCTCTGGGGAGTATTTCCCTTAAGCTGCTGTCCCTCAAGACAGCTTTGCTGTCGGCCTTGGCATCTGCTAAACGGGTCAGTGAGCTACATGCACTCTCGGTTCACCCCTCGTGCGCCAAATTCTTCCTAAGTGGAGATAAGGTTTTCCTTAAGCCTAACCCGGCCTTCATGCCGAAATGCTTCCCTGCGTTCACTTCGGAGGTTTTGGAGCTATCCGCTTTTCACCCTCCACCCTTTGCCTCCCCGGAGGATCAGGGGCTGAATGATCTGTGTCCCGTCCGTGCTCTGCAAGCATATATGACCAGGACCAGTGCTTTCCGCAAGAGCGACCAGCTCTTTGTTTCAAGGGCTCCCCTGCACAAGGGGAGTCCCATTTCAAAGCAATGCCTCTCACATTGGCTTGTGGACGCTATACTATGGCTTATGAAGCAAAGGGAGTGCAGCCCCAAGGGGCATCAGAGCTCATTCCACAAGGGGCTTAGCCGCCTCTTGGGCTTTGTCAGGGGAGTGCCACTGCAGGACATCTGCTCCGCCGCCAGCTGGGCCTCTCCTCATACCTTTGAGCGTTACTACCGGTTGGATGTCACCAGAACTTCGGTGGCACACTCGGTCCTAGGGGTAGGGTCCTCTTAGCCCTTTCCCACAGTCCCGTTTGGTTAACCAACGAGGAGTGAATGGGCCGGCTGGCCATGTTCATTCCTGTCACCAAGCATGCGCATTCCTTCTTGGGTTTAGCTATGTGCATTGGTGGTGCGGGGGCCATTATCATGTATGTGTCTCATGCATGTTTCATGCCCTGCTTGTCCACAGCAGTTAGTGTGGCGGAAAACTTGCAGGATCATGTTTGTGGGACGTGTCAGGCACCGCCTCTCTGAGGTGACCGTCCTTCTCTGGCCTTCAGAACCTCACTGTGAGTGTATTGGGCAATCGGGAAGCTGTCCATGTCTCTCCCATAGGTGGATCTCGAAACGAGATGATGAAAAAGAACAATAGGTTACTGTCGTAACCCCGGTTCTCTGAAACATCGAGTGGAGAGATCCACCAGCTTTGCCCCGCTTGCCGCACGAGAAGCGAATATACTTACTGAGGAATAGCAGCGTGCCCAGCTGTGATATGCCCGTAGGTAAGGGGGTGTGGCCTCACCTGGCATTGGCTGCGCGCTTCTGTCTGTTAGCCAGACTTGGTGCAATTGGATGCTTCTGCAGAGGTCAGGTATGGATGCCCTTCCCATAGGTGGATCTCTCCACTCGATGTTTCAGAGAACCGGGGTTACGACAGTAACCTATTGTTTCTCTAAGCTGGCTAGCATTGTTATTTAGTCTCTCCCGATAGAACCCTTTTCATTTCTCTTCCTTCTCCATATCTTCCAAAGAAACTGCGGCGTATCGGTAAAATGTAAACAAATACTAAGCTGCGCTGTCTCTCTTTCGCTATTTCTGGAATGTTTTAGTCGCGCCTCTTTCTGAAGGCGTTGCCCCTGGCAACCGATAGCGTCTCCTACCATCATGGCCGACCGGTTCAGACCCCGCCCAAATCGGCACGTGCCTCCTCACTCTCAATAGAAGTGATCCAGCTCTCAGATTTCATAAAAAATATATTAAAGCTGCCGTCGGCAACATTTTTTTGATCATATTCAGTGAAATCGACACTATAATCTGACAGAACAACATAAATAAAGTGGTTTTAGAAAAAAAACCGAGCTTCTAACTCCACCTGGAGCTTGTTATTTGTTTTGCAAAAATCCACAGCTCCCGGTTCATCATGTCCAATCAGCGCAGGGGGGTGTGAGATCTGACTGTCAATCACAGATCGGGCACACGCCACCCCTCGAGCACGTTACAATCACATGCACACGCCTGAAGTTCGCGGAAGTTCGCGCAGTAACGAAGAGTGATGGCGGAAAATCAAGTAAGCTCATTTAGAGTATAAATGACGTTAGTAATTGCAATCTATCGGTACATTAGCCAGGACAGCATACCTCCAAATACTCCATGGTGTTGATGGATGTTGATGAGACGGGCGCGTTCCAGGGCTCTCAAGTTTTAAAGACAGGTAAGAGTGACACCCAGCCGACGAGGGGTTGGATACATTTTTGTCATTGGTTGTTGCGTTAAATCTTACCCAGATACAATAGTGCTATTTTCTGATTGGCTATTGTGTAGCTCGACGAACAACACCAGAGGAAACGCGATTGATTCTTGCCGGTTCCACAGTGAGAGGGGCGCGGCCAGAGTTTTGGGCGCTGCGGCATATTAAATATATTACAAATAGTTTTTCAGCGTGAGAAATACAATGTGTGGCGGGAGAGCGTGACAAAAGACCGAAATGAGTGACTGTCACGCTCAATGCGTGACACTTGAGAGCCCTGGCGTTCACTGAAAATCTGGTGCACACGCACTGACGAGCATGAACTGGGTGGGAGGGTATCCGTTGATAGTGGGGGAGGGGCATGAGAGTTGTAAACATTCAAAATTTTCCTAAATCCACTCAATCTGCCAGACTTGCCGACTGGAGCTTTAATTCCGAAGATGAACGAAAGTTGGAACAACATGAGGGTGAGTAATTACTGACAGAATTTTCATTTTTGGGTGAACTAACCCTTTAAAGTAATACACTTGCACACAGACATAGTCAGTTTTAAAAAGTTTTAAAAATGTAAACTAATTACCACAACATATTGTGATGAACAGTGGATAATGCCCTGCTGATAATGTCTAACCAAGTTCATCTATCGACTTTTGGGGGTGTGGTTACGTTTGGGAGTGGACTTTAGACATGATGGGACCTATCAAATGGCAGCCTCGTAAAAGGGAATGCACTTGAAAGTCTACTTCACGATGGGGTCATCTAGGCATGTGATGAGTAAAATCAAGGAAGCAATAAAAAGTAGAACAATGGTCATAATTGAGGGTTTAAGCTCTCTCCAAGTAAATCTTGTCATGCGTTATTTACCAGGAAGAAAGGGATGGACAAACAGAAGTTATATGTCCACAATATGGAAACAGTTGATCATTTTAAATATCTGGGTATGTGGTTAGATCAATAGGGTACATGGAAAGTACAAATGGAAAAGGTGGAGTTAAAATGTAAGAAAGTTATAAACCTAATGAGAGCATTATTTGGAAAAGACTGGGGAGCAGATAAAAAACCACTGATGTATATTTATAGGGCTCTGATGCGGTCAACAATAGATTATGGATGCGTTGTGTATGGAGCAGCAGCTAAAACACATTTAATGAAAATGGTTAGAGTTATAAATAAAGCTTTGAGGTACTGGTGCGATGATGAGACTAACACAGACTAAGGCAATCCAGGTAGAATTAGGAGAAGTGCCCTCAGACCCGAGAAGAGAAAAACTCATGCGTACATACTGGTGTCGTCTACCTGGATGTGGTAATGAAAATCCTACCAATAGTGTTATTCAAGAATGTTGGGAATATAAATCTTTTAAAGGCAATGACTTTTTAGGTTTATTTAGGTTTGCGGAAGGATTCGGATATGTGAATTTGCTGGGTACCTGCTCATGTAAGTATCTAAATATCTAAATATATACATATAAATATTCCCTTTGGTAAAAAAGAATAAGGCAGTGATCAAAAAATAAAATGGCAGGACAGGTGGGACATGGATAATAGTGGAAGGAAATATTACAATGTACAGAAATCTATCAATGCACAGGGTGTGATTAGAATGAACAGAAGGGATGCGTTTGAGAGGTTAGACCACACAGGGTTAAATAAAATATCGTTTTTATTAGGTAAAAGTCAATCAGATGAATGTTTGGAATGTAAAATCACAGAAAGTGCAGAACATATAATGTTTCATTGTAGGAAATACAGGGAAGAGAGGATTAGACTAAAGCAAAAGATAAGTCGAGCGGGAAGAAAATGGAATCTTGAGGGTGTATTGGAACAACAGGAGAAGGGGTAAAGGATACACAGAAAGCTCTTGTGGAATACCTGAAGGATAAATGGGTATACTAGAATTTATTTTATTTATTAAGTAGTTTTTTTGTGTGTTTTTTTTTTCATTTTATTGAATCATAATTCATGCTGCATACTCCGGTAGGTGGACTTAAAACTAAAAGAACAAGAAGATGTCTAACATCACTTGTCACTGTTTCTGGATTCAAACACGCTGCCAGATGCCAAAAGCAAACAAACAGACCACAGACCTTATTTAACTCCAGAGGGAATCCATGGCAAATACAGGGTTGGCCAACAAATTTATGTAATAGCTTTATTTGAACAAAAATATCTTACCCATGCATCAAAATGCGGTTCATATCTGCCACCAATCCCATAATTCTGAACCTGGAAAATGATTGCATTGAAATTCAAATTTCAGGTAAAACAACACCTAATACTTCACAGGGGAAATAAATGTTAATCCATTGAAGAGACCTTGATATCCATTGAAATATAAAATGGTTGCATAAAAATGTAGCCTAATAATCAGCCCTCAAGGAGCTTATGGCCTCTACATGCTACAAAATAAATCAGACTAAACCAATGTTGCCTTGAAGTCTGAAATGGATTTAGTAATCTATATATTTTGTGTGGAAATCTTTGTTAAAGAGTTTAATAAAAATATGCTGCCTATGCATGAACAGGTGATTTCTTTCTTACTGTGACCGTACATGTAGTTCTTCAGCTGATTCCACTGAGAGTCCTGTGATGTCTGCAATATTCTGACTGATACGAGCAACAGTGTTGTCTTCCTCTAGAAAAACACTGAAAAGGGAATGATTTCAGCAACATGTATGTTAACACATTGAACCATATTGTAAACTTTTTCCATTTTTCTTCCCATAATAAGTGTGAGACTGAACTTGATCAAATAAATAATATAAAATAACATTAATGCTTAATTTTCATTTTGGGTGAATATAAAAGATTATCACCTTTGAGAAGTACGGATGTTTGTGACTCCCTGTATAGTCTCCGACCTAGAAAGCTAAAGTAGGCCACACAAGGGAAATTGAACATCAAATATAGATTTGTCTTCACTATAGAAATAAGTTGCCAAGCCAAATTTTAAAAGGAATGTCCATGACTTTTGCCCAATAGCACAATAACATCAAAACTATTAACAAGATATTAGATTCTAATAGTGACAATTAAATAGTTTAATGTTTTTTGATGTGTGTGTGTGTGTGTTTTAGATAATCACTTGAGGCCTGGAGATATTCTTCAGGATCTCCATCTCTCTGTCTGATATAATGTCATGATATCTGATGATGCGAGGCTCGTCCCACTCCACTTCCTCTTTCACTGGTGCGTACATCAGTCTGGGGTTTCCTCCACCTGTGCTGTACCTACAGGACAGCGCTCTCTGCCTCTTAGAGGTCTGATTTAATCAAATATAATAGACTCAAAGATTCACATTGACTGTTTAATATTAAATGATTAATTAAATTGTAAACACTGTACTTGCCCTCTCGTCAACCTCTCCTCTGCACAGAGCCTCATAGGAGTTATTTGACTTTGTGTTCAACGAGAATATGTCAGGATTTGAATTTCTCTCGAAGCGAAGGTGTTTGTAAAGGCTCAACTCTACTTTGACTTCGTCATTAGTTGGATCTGAGGAAAAGAAGCTTATGACTTCCATAGTCCCGCAACCTAACATATAAAATATTAAACTTCATGTCACTATGACCTCACCCAGGTTTAGAAGCCGTTGGCTGAAGTAGATTGCCACAGGTAGGCTGCCAAAATGATAGGCTGAGGAACTAAGGAAATGTAGCAACTTTTTCTCAGTAGTGGTTGAGTTTTCTGTTAATCTGTCCCGACTGTACAGAAACCAGAGGAATGCGTGCTGGAATTTGTTCTCATTATAAGCGACCAACCCCATATGGTAGGCTTCATCTGCGTTTAGAGACGTTTCTGAGAAATGTGAAATGAAAACATCAATCAGATTGGAACTTATTTTGAAACTAAAAAAGTGAAACTGCATTGGTGCAGATATTTCACCCCTTGTGATGTTGTGTGGGTAGAGTTTGTAGAATTCTTGCAGTCTGATCAGTTCTGAAGCGGCATTATTCAAGTCCTCAGGCTGTGGGATGTTTGAATAATCCAGCAGTGTCTGATATACTAAAGATTTTCAAAAACAAGAACAGATCCAAACAACTGAAACGTTTAATAAAATAGCTTGAAAGCTTTCATCATCATTCACCTTAATCTCTAGATTTTTATTTCTAATAATAATAATAAATGCTGATACATGTTTTAGTCAAAGAACTTAAATAAGCTCTTACCTTCATAAAGACTCAATTGAGTGTATTCGACAATAGTCAACCATTCACTTCTCACTCGTCTGAGGAGTTTGTAAGCTGCCACAGGGTCTCTCATGGTTTTCTCAGGGTTCGCAGGGTCAAAGTATGTGAGTAGTTGAAGAACCAGAAGAACACTGGATTGAAGTTCATCAAAAGTTGTAGGGTTAAAATAATGTAATAACATATTTCTTGATCTAAAAACACATGCCTGCAAGATTGCTAAATATTCACAACTGGTTTCACCAGGTTATTGCTGTAAATTGAAAATATTTTAATAAAAAAATGCTTTTCAAAGTGTTTTCACCTCTTCATTCTCTCTACATTCTTTTCTTCAGCATCGATGTACAGACTGAAGCTTTTCAGAAGGTCTTCCTCCTCATTGAAAAGCTGTGCAACTTTTTCTATAAATAATTATATTTGCACTTAATTTTTGTATATAATTATATAAAAAATGTATACAGGTATTTCTATTATACTTTATTTCCATCCATTATGAAAAATCTTTATTATATAACCAAAGAGAAAGTTAATAATTGTTTAGTCATTAATGGAATCAATAGCTAAAAAAGTGAATGTTTGATTGTAAATCTCAAAATATGTGAGTAAATATATGAAGATTTAATTATGAATGAAAAAGCTTGTGGCAAAAGTTGTTTACTGTATTATGAGAAGTGTCTCACAAATAAAATGACAAATACACAAAATCAATAAAATAAAATCAGCACAACAATAAAGGAAGAAGAGTAAATAAATAAATAATGAACAAAACACTAAAATAATGGTTAAAAAAGGAATAAACTTTTTGAATTAAAAAATTTAATTCAAATATAATTAATAATACCTGTTGATGAAACGAATTCATGCCCAGTAGTACAGACAATCCCTGTTAACAGCACAAATACTGTCAGTTTCTTTATGGTCATGATGAGACCTTCAATTCCTCAAAACACAAAAGACTTGTTTATGTATCTTGAAGTGAACGGAGCTTAAATACAGACTGTTTACGTGCTTCCTTTTGAAAACACACCTGTATTACATCACCTGCCCTCATTTTGCAATTTCCCAGCACTGCAATCGGAGACCAAAAAACGAAAGCGAAACAACATTTGTGACAGTCATGATGCTCCACAAATAGTGTTTTGTTTCTTGTTCGTTAATTATATTCATTCACAACAAGGTATAAAAAGGCAAAGGGTATAATCAATTAGTGGAAATGCATCCTAATTATTTTTCAAGGTCCTGGGCCTTCTCTGATGTCCCCTAATAGCTGGAAAAACATTAATGTGTCCTTTTAATATGAGACCAGTTTTAAAAACACTGTTTTAATTTAACACTGCATTCACAATTGGCATAGCCTATAGAATTTTCACTTACGGTAAACTTTTCTGTTAGTTACAGTAAGTGAATGATGTTAGCTAATTGCATGATTTGTATTATAGAACTGCATATTTCTGCCATTCGGACATTACTCTGACAAAGTCATATAGATTACTCTTAATTGTAATCTAGAAACATGCATCTTCTGTAAAGCTGCTTTGAAACATAGTTTTGAAACTGCGTGAATATGTATTGTGAATAAAAGTGCTATACAAATAAATGTGAATTACATTTAATTATCTGATACAATCCTTTGTGTTTGTTGTGCAATCATTTTTAGACTTACTTGAAATGAGTTGCTTTCCGAAAAGTCTATCGGAACTAGTCTGACCAGCTGCTATGGTTTCACAAACAAATCCCCACATCTCATGGTTTGTGAGGTTAACATATCAACAAAATATTCTCACAAGAATGCTGCCTTAGCAACCACTTCTACATCACATGTCTGAGTGTGACTAATGCAGAAACTAAAAGTACACAATTAATTATCTCAACAGCATATTGTCACGGGTTATGTGCAGGATGAAGGAGAGGCTGAGACAAGGCTCAAATTCCAACATTTACTAAGATTTCCAAAACAACAAACAGGTACAGGCAGGTTGACAGGCAAAAGGTAAATTCTCACATTAACACATAACATATACACGTAACATGTTCAAGAACCGACAAAGACAGACTGAACAGAGAGAACTAAATACAGATACAAACGACCACTAACGAGGTGAGGACAGGTGACACAGATGATTAAGACAATGAACAGGTGGATGATTGAGGGAGTGAATTCAGGTGTGGAGACAAGAGGATGCTGGGAAGTGTAGTGAAGACTTAGACAGACAGGTGCAGACGAAGACTGTGACAGAATGCCCCCCTTCAACAAGGCGCGACCTCGCGCCGTAGAACATCAATGGGGTGGGGGGGCGGGCGCCCTGAAGGCTGGCCAGGGCGAGGCCAAACTGGGACGGGAAGCCTCCAGGGCGGATCAGGAAGTGCAGGCGGCCATGGCGGAGCAGGACGTGGGCGTGGGCATGGCGGAGCAGGACGTGGGCGTGGCCAGTGCGGAGCAGGACGTGGGCGTGGCCAGGGCGGAGCAGGACGTGGCCAGGGCGGAGCAGGACATGGGCGTGGCCAGGGCTGAGCAGACGAACCCTCGGGCGTCCAGGGTGGAACTGTCGGACCCTCGGGCATCCAGGGCGGTGGAGACCCTTCGGGCGGCCATGGTGGTGAGGACCCTTCGGGCGGCCATGGTGGTGAGGACCCTTCGGGCGGCCATGGCGGAGAAGCCCCTTCGGGTGGCCGTGGGTCCTTGGGCGCCCACGGCGAGGGCCTATGACCCCCCCCCCCCCCCCCCCCCAAAATTAATGGGGAGAGTGACAGAGTCCTTACAAGTCTCTGGGCTGGATGGAACCAGCGGTGAAGGCTCAGAAGGGCTGGACGGGACCAGCGGAGAAGGCTCAGAAGGGCTGGACGGGACCAGCGGAGAAAGCTCAGGCTCGGCAGGGCTGCAGGGAAGCTCAGGCTCGGCAGGGCTGCAGGGAAGCTCAGGCTCGGCAGGGCTGCAGGGAAGCTCAGGCTCGGCAGGGCTGCAGGGAAGCTCAGGCTCGGCAGGGCTGCAGGGAAGCTCAGGCTCGGCAGGGCTGCAGGGAAGCTCAGGCTCGGCAGGGCTGCAGGGAAGCTCAGGCTCGGCAGGGCTGCAGGGAAGCTCAGGCTCGGCAGGGCTGCAGGGAAGCTCAGGCTCGACGTGGCTGACGTGAAGCTCTGGCTGGACGTGGCTGACGTGAAGCTCTGGCTGGACGTGGCTGACGTGAAGCTCTGGCTGGACGTGGCTGACGTGAAGCTCTGGCTGGACGTGGCTGACGTGAAGCTCTGGCTGGACGTGGCTGACGTGAAGCTCTGGCTGGACGTGGCTGACGTGGCTGACGTGAAGCTCTGGCTGGACGTGGCGGACGTGAAGCTCTGGCTGGACGTGGCGGACGTGAAGCTCTGGCTGGACGTGGCGGACATGAAGCTCTGGCTGGACGTGGCGGACGTGAAGCTCTGGCTGGACTAGCGGTGAGGGCTCGGCTGGACTGGACGGAACCAGCGGTGATGGCTCGGCTGGACTGGACGGAACCAGCGGTGAGGGTTCTGGACTGACGGTCTCTGGCTGGACGGTCTCTGGCTGGACAGTCTCTGGCTGGACGTGGAGCGAAGGCTCGGCTGGGCTGGAGGTCTCAGCGGGACGAGACTCAGAGAGTATGGCCTTCCTGGCAGTACGTGCTGATATCAGTGGGGGATCGGCTATGCAGGAAACCAGTCCAGGACGTCCACATACCGATCCGGAGGCTGGTTTGATGGTAGGCGTGGTGAAGATGGCTGGAGACGGTGGTTGAGTGGCGATGTCATCAACCTCGCCTACGGTGAGGGTTGAGCCACTCAACCACAGCACAAGATCCAGGTACCACTCAATGGTCTCACCTGGATTTCTGGGCGGGATCCACGAGTAGAAGTGTGAATCGAGTCCACTCCAAAATAGATCCCCCAACTGCTGATCAGAGAGCGAGGTTTGATGGCTGTACTTAATGAACTCCTCTACGTAAGATTCTATCCCACGGCCATTCTGGGTAATAGAACACAAAATTGATCCAGCTTCGTCCATCTTTTGTCTTGGTCGGTTCTTCTGTCACGGGTTATGGTGCAGGATGAAGGAGAGGCTGAGACAAGGCTCAAATTCCAACATTTACTAAGATTTCCAAAACAACAAACAGGTACAGGCAGGTTGACAGGCAAAAGGTAAATTCTCACATTAACACATAACATATACACGTAACATGTTCAAGAACCGACAAAGACAGACTGAACAGAGAGAACTAAATACAGATACAAACGACCACTAACGAGGTGAGGACAGGTGACACAGATGATTAAGACGATGAACAGGTGGATGATTGAGGGAGTGAATTCAGGTGTGGAGACAAGAGGATGCTGGGAAGTGTAGTGAAGATGACTAAGACAGACAGGTGCAGACGAAGACTGTGACACATACACTCACCGGCCACTTTATTAGGTACACCTGTCCAACTGCTCGTTAACACTTAATTTCTAAGCAGCCAATCACATGGCGGCAACTCAGTGCATTTAGGCATGTAGACATGGTCAAGACAATCTCCTGCAGTTCAAACCGAGCATCAGTATGGGGAAGAAAGGTGATTTGAGTGACCTTGAACGTGGCATGATTGTTGGTGCCAGAAGGGCTGGTCTGAGTATTTCAGAAACTGCTAATCTACTGGGATTTTCACGCACAACCATCTCTAGGGTTTACAGAGAATGGTCCGAAAAAGAAAAAACATCCAGTGAGCGGCAGTTCTGTGGGCGGAAATGCCTTGTTGATGCCAGAGGTCAGAGGAGAATGGCCAGACTGGTTCGAGCTGATAGAAGGGCAACAGTGACTGAAATAACCACTCGTTACAACCGAGGTATGCAGCAAAGCATTTGTGAAGCCACAACACGCACAACCTTGAGGCGGATGGGCTACAACAGCAGAAGACTCCACCGGGTACCACTCATCTCCACTACAAATAGGAAAAAGAGGCTACAATTTGCAAGAGCTCACCAAAATTGAACAGTTGAAGACTGGAAAAATGTTGCCTGGTCTGATGAGTCTCGATTTCTGTTGAGACATTCAGATGTTAGAGTCAGAATTTGGCGTAAACAGAATGAGAACATGGAACCATCATGCCTTGTTACCACTGTGCAGGCTGGTGGTGGTGGTGTAATGGTGTGGGGGATGTTTTCCTGGCACACTTTAGGCCCCTTAGTGCCAATTGGGCATCGTTTAACCCTCTGGGGACCAGAAACGCGCCGGCGCGTTTTGCTCGTTTTTTTTCACATAGCAGAAAAATAGACTTAAAGTACTACCATCATTTCTGTTCATATAGAGTTAAGAAATATGAGAAAATAATCTGTTAAATGTCTACTTTTTTATGTGCCCACATACAATCGAAATAAAATATTGTGCTTTTGTAAAATAAAGAAAATAAACAGGGTGTGCGTTCTGCCTCTCGGTCACCGTGAACTTTTTTTCTGGAGCACGTCTCTAATCTTCAACACAACTCAGCTAATACTATTCACCCAGCCATAAGCAATATATCTTTTAAATCATTTGAGTTTGTACTTTTAAATGATCCGATTCAAAACTAAAATTATTATTCTCCGTTTATGTCATCTATATAAAAAGAGAGACGTGTCAGCCCATCTCATTATCGTTCTCTCAGCTGATTATCTGTGGTAATGTGACACGCCTACGGAGAGCACGCGCTATTCAAACGCAAATATGTGAAGCAACACATTGAGACGCGTTAACGCCCATGAACTCTGAAAACACACATTATTTTTTAGTCAGATTAATCTACTGTCGTCTTGCGCGGCTATATGTGGAACAATCCTGGGACATTTACCACTGGGTTATTTTCACTTCGAGGATGAACAGATTCAGCTGAGAAGTAAGTGTTTTTTGCAAGTGCTTTGTTCTAATCGCGATATAGAATAACGTAGTGTCTGTAAACGGAAAAATAGCATACTGTTAAATGTGAATCATGTTTGTGTCACACAGTTTGTGTGTGTGTGTGTGTGAATGAATGAATGAACGCACAGATACGCACTGTTACAGACTAAATAACAGACAACATTTCGTTGACTCGTTTTGGATAAAGTTTTTACTCTAAAATAGACATCAAATAAGCTTTTTTAGGAGTTTCTGCTCATATGTTAAATATATAGTATGTTTTGTCAATAAACTAATCAACTAAGATGTTATAGTGTTTGTTCAAGCTATATCAAAATAATGAATCCTCAACTTTGAAATATGTATGATCAAACTAAGACATTTATGGAGAAAGACAATTTTCTTTTCAAGATGTTTCCAACTCTAACTTTGAACTGAAATAAAACCATGTCTATATGGTGAAGGGTGTGTGATAGAAGTGTCCAGACGTATGCACCCTGTATTTTCCTTATAATATCCAAACAATCTAAAAGCCATTCTTTTTTAAATCTCCTCATTCTTTGTGCAAGGCTCCTGTAATGATATGGCCTGATAGCACCTAATAGGGCCATTATGGGAGGGTCTTTGTCTTTCTCAGGTGTGGAATGCCATACATATTAATGAGAGATCAAGCCTCCTGCATAAAGCTTTCTCAAACAAAACACGTCATTAAAAATGTAAAAGACTTTATTGACTTATCTGAATGAGTAGTCAGGATGATTCTCACATAGTTTTGGAGCAAATATTCTAGGCTATGTGATACAATTTTCAAAAGTCTTGTGAAGAAATAATCAATATGTGTTTTGTGGTCTTATTTCAGCAACTTTCATTTTTATTTTTTTCAATAACCACGCATAAACATTATTCTATTAAAAATACAAACATGTACATACATGTTGCTCAGATCTCATGGTAGCCAAGTTTGTGCTATATAGAGTGAATTTACACCTTTGCCATTAACATGTTTATAAATAACTGAAAAAAGCACAAATGTCAGTGCATGTCAAAACATCCCAAGGGCCCCAAAAACACTCTGGTCCCCAGAGGGTTAAATGCCACGGCCTACCTGAGCATTGTTTCTGACCATGTCCATCCCTTTATGGCCACCATGTACCCATCCTCTGATGGCTACTTCCACCATGTCACAAAGCTCTAATCATTTCAAATTGGTTTCTTGAACATGACAATGAGTTCACTGTACTAAAATGGCCTCCACAGTCACCAGATCTCAACCCAATAGAGCATCTTTGGGATGTGGTGGAACGGGAGATTCGCATCATGGATGTGCAGCCGACAAATCTGCGGCAACTGTGTGATGCCATCATGTCAATATGGACCAAACTCCCTGAGGAATGCTTCCAGCACCTTGTTGAATCTATGCCACGAAGAATTGAGGCAGTTCTGAAGGCAAAAGGGGGTCCAACCCGTTACTAGCATGGGGTACCTAATAAAGTGGCCGGTGAGTGTATACTATGTGTGTTTGTGCTCATTATGATTATGTTCAGTATTTCTTTTATATTATAGATGTGACTAAACACAATCTCTATGTAATGTTTCTCCTGAGAAAATCTTAGTGATTGTAAGATTACTGAAGTGGATCAGAATTACACACAGTGTGTGTGTATTTTATATTGTGTGTATAATGTCTCACGTATGATGACGCTGAAGCATGTTGACACTTGACAGCCTTGTTTTCTCCTTGTTGGAGTTCACCTAAAAATCTAGAGGAGGGAGACATATATTTTATACCACAATAAATGTAGTATTCTAGACTCTACAAAAGTATTCTGTGACTCAACAAAAACATTCATGTTAAATCATACTGATTCCAGCACTACTGAACTCTGAAAAGAACGCTATTGAAAAGAATATCAATATATTATTTTGATATGCAATAATCAATATAAAGAATATCAATCAATCTCTGTGTATTTCATTCAGCTTTCAAACACTATTGGATTTGATGATCATCACATCACAATGTGATCAGCACTGTTCAGATAAGTCATTCATTACAAAAAAAAAAATAGTTTATCAGAAATGGTTGAAAATCCCCATTATAATATATATGTATATATATATATATATAATGGAGATTTTGAACCATTTCTGTATACAAACTACACACACACACGTGATAGTGAGTCATAGACAATTCATTAAAAATTAAAATATATAAATGTAAGGAATTTCTACCTTCCTGTAGCTCAAACAGTAGCGTGGCATTAGCAATGTAAATGGCATGGGTTTGATTCCCAGCAGGGAAAGCAAGAATTGATACAATGTTGAATACAATAGGGTTGAGTGGGGTAAAACGCCCCCCGACTGTTAACCAAAATAGCTAACCAATAGATAAAGTCAAGTTACGTTTTTGTTGTTGCATAAACTAAGTTGAAAAGAGTAGAAATATTCACTGTGAAGCTTACACTGAGAGAAGTAAGTTACTTGAGAGAAAACGGATTTCACGGTAAGTGATCTAATTTTCAGCAGTAAGAACAGAGTTTTTAAAGCTTGTTGTTTTGCCGAACATCACAGTTATATTATATGAGAATAGTAAGGCGGCCTGTAGTTAGGGAGTACATGTCATTTAAGGAAAATATAATAATGTTTTTTAGAATTAACGTAAGGCTACTGAAGGGTTGGTCAAAATCCCTTGCCTCTTCAAATACATATATAATCATATATCATTTTGAATGGTTATATACTTCCTTTATAAAAATCAATAATCAAATATATTCATCATCACATAATAATTTTTATATTCTTGTGCTTGTGAAATTATATTTTCTTAAATGCATGGATGTAAGTAACCAGTTTCTTTTAGGTGCCTTCCAATCTTACTTTGAGATTGCACGTAGTACACGCAGGACACGAAGGCCACGTAACCCACAAGGCCGTTTGTCTCTTTCTCTGGGATCAGTAGAAAGGTTAGAGGGTCCTAAAGGCAGCGTGGGCACATATGATTCTTCGCTGGACATATGGTCAAGCTATATTGAGCGTTACTATCAAACTTTAATTGTTGTATTAAAATGTATTCTTTCCAGTATATTTCCTTCCTTGGGAGTAAATGCCAGTGATCTGTTTTTCTCCCAAACGAGTGAATGTTTTAGCATTATGTTTTGGTATACTTAACTGATAATAAGGAGCTCAGACTCTCTTCAGCCTTGATGGGAGCTGTTATTTGCTAGTGTCTGTTATTTGTGTGTGTGTGCGTATGACATTCTATGTAGGTTCTGGACGGTCGGACCAGACACCCCGGCGCCCTTCTCTAACCTGCGAGGCCACCACAGACCTAAATCCAATGAGTGGACGACAACAATCTTTACTAATGGCAATAGGCACCCCTATCTCCTCACATGTGTTAAATTGTTTAGGCTTTCATGTTTCTTAGCCAATGAGAATCATTCAACCTGTAAGCAATGACGTAGCTTAGACCTTGGAAATGGTATAACTGCTGTGATCTTTGTAACTGTAAGCGAGGCGGCCTACGAACTCCTGTGTGAGTCTTGAAGCTGACGTCTGCTGATGAAAATGCAAACTATCTTCAGTAAAACTTTTCTTTAATTTTTTATAATTCTGACTCCGGGTCTTCATTCTTCATATCTGGTTCTGGGTCTTTGACTGTACACCCCTTACAGTTATGGTGGAGAATGCGGGCAATTATTCTCGGTGACACCCCTGGCAAATCAACAAACAAGGTAGTAAGCTTTTGTTAATTGTTAGGGCTGTCTGACTGGAAGAGATTTTGAAGGAGAGCGGGAGAGCTTCACTCCGATGAGGCGAGTGAAGCTTCACTCCGATGAGGCGAGTGAAGGAGTAAGTTAATTATACTGCTGACAGTATAAGAAGTCGCTGAGAGCGTCGTTAAGGGTAACGGCAGCAGACAGCGCAAGCGAAGCGTGCTCTGTGGGGGCCCCGCTGGGCATTACTGGTGTAGCACCACCCCAGCAGAGCACGTCCCTGGGCTAGAGGTCCAGTGGCACCGTAAACCTGCTCAATCTCTTCCATCTCAGATAGGGGATCCCCGAACTTAGTGAAGTGAATCAGGCAGTTAGGGATACTAACAATAACAGGGTTGTTTGCCAGGGATGCATCAGGAACGATTCCGAGAGAAAAATTAAAAAAGTTGTGACCCAAATTGGCATGGACCAGTATATGTAACTGTGATTTTGGAGTATACTTTGCAGTTTCATCACGCAGAAGCCAAGCTGCGTTGTTCAAAGATCGCCGCCTCCATTTCTGCAATAACTTCAGGTGAGTATGAACCATGATTAAGATATGGCAGAAAAATGTAATAACTTAATCAGTAACCTGAAGAGTCCTGAAACAAATAGTGAGACAGGAGAAGCAAACGCTGTAAGCAGCTGTGCTCTAAAGCCCTCACTTTAAATAAATTTGCAGAAATGAAGTTGAGTAATGAAATGAAGAAAGTAAATGGTAGTCAGGATTTTGATTCTGATTGGAAATTTAAACAACTTGACTGGCTACAAACAAACAAAGAAACTGAAAAATTAAAATGTTTAGCCTCGTATTGCTTACGGTGATTACAAGAAGCAAGTGAAAGAAATTCTGGGTCTGGGATAATTTCCCTGGACAAGCGACTAAAGTTAAACAGGCACTTTGTGAAAACAACTTAGAATATTTTGCAGCTTATGAAAATTAATGTTCTGCCAATAATAATGATGAAGATTATGATTGGGCTATTATGATTAAATCCGCCACTGGTGGACTGTAAAAGAATACAGAGAACTGCTTAATCAGTGGCTCTGTTTACATTCCTGAATGGGACACACACTGCTTCAAGGGCGTGCTTGTTGGAGCCGTTGAGGCTGACACATGAACCCACCAGATGACAGAGAGTGTTTTAATGGTGGTCATCAGGACCATTTAATACGTAACTCTAAATTCCCACCGAGAAGGTGTTTAAAAATGTGATAAAATGACAACACATTTCTGGTAATAATGTGAGTTTGAAAGTAGATCAGTGTTTAAATGACGATATTAAAGTTGTCGTCTGAGAAAGAACAAGAGATAAAACAAGGTCAAAAGATTGAAGTCTTAAAGTGAATCCTTTTGAAGAAAAGATCTATAATAGTAATTTTTATAAGTTGATGTAAAATTAATGACTCCAACAAATGTGAGTTGCAAAATATATCAAAGTAACTTAAAGAATGATTGTGTTGCAATTAAAATTTTTAAAAAGGTTTTAGATGATATAGAGAGACTAATCTCACAGATGATTTACAATAACTGCAAAAGTATCACAAGCAGAGAGTGCTTGCCTCGTCAAACTTAGTGTGAATCCTAATTGGAGATTGATAAACTCCAAGAGAAAACTTAAGTCAAATATTAAACTATGGTTGAGAACTTGACAATTAAAATTGAGATTGAGAAATGTGAAACGTTATTGAGAACTAGAATAATTATTTTTATGTAAAACAAATAAGCAGAAGCAGTACTGGATTAACAGTTGCTAAATGCTGATTAAACAAACAGCTTGAAAAGTTGACCATGAAAGAACTAGAAGCTGATGTTTTGCTTTCAAAAGATAAGTTGTTATTGGCTGTAATGAATCAGTTTGCTTATCTGAATCTGATGTGTGCTGTGGCTGAAACTGCCAGTGCAACAGACTCAATCTGAGTGGAAATTTGTAATGCCTACATTTCCTGATGTGTGGGCAAAAGACAAATATAAATAATATGTTTATTTGAAACCGTATGTAATATCTGGCAAAGATGCCTTAAGCTGGGATAGAGTTAAAAGATGGTAGATAAAGTTAGACGTTCAGAGTGCAGTGTACCAGTCCCTCCCTCATTCAATGTCTCTCTCTCAGTCAATGTCAGCTAAAAGCTGTTACCTGAGTCGGTGTCATAAGTGATAATAAGCTATTTGTAGTGACATCTTTGATTAGGTTATTTTAGGACCCGTAACTTCTTTGTCTGATCTTAGTCCCCACCATGAAACGGGGGAGGGGCCGACGGAAATGTACACTGAATGTACGGTTGTGATCTAAATTCACTGAGTATAATCCAAGTAGCTAGGTTGCTGCTTTTAAGATAGTTAATGGATTTAAGTGATTAAATACTGTTGTTATTGACCTGTCTCCCTATGTGAACACTATTAGGCAATCCGAATGGCTCTGGTGACTCTTGAACGTGCCTTTCCTAAGCTCTAGAAAACAGCTGAGTTCTGTTGAAGCAAACAGCCTGTGATGGGAAAGAGCGGTCACCAGTGGGCACGAGTGGCTACTCAATGACGGGTAAGACCTTCTATTGGCCAGACAGGGGGCAACCCAAGCCAGAGTGGATCACGTAAAGTCACTGGGCATCTCAAGATGGAGGTGTTTATGTGAGAAAGGTATGAGAGTGGAGCGGATGACTGTGAGGCCAGCAGCATCCTTTATCGTTAGGGCGGATGAGCTGTGAGGAGTTACAGACAGTCTGACCCCGAAACGTGAGTGTTCCTCTAATACCAATCACCAGAAACCGCATTCATTGCATGGCTTGTTTTTTTATTGTGACAAGCGTCTGCAAATATGCCAGGGGAAAACACCCTGATGGAGATTATAGATAAAGGGCTAACAGGAGTGGGCTTTCAAGAGCCAGCTGAGGCCATGAAGTGATTCCCATTAGTTGTTGTGGAGACAGTAGCAAAACTTTTTATGTACTGGTTTGCCTTATGGGCAAGGAAAATCATAGTGTTGATTTTGAACTAATAGGTCTATGACATAGTTTTAACTCCTGAAGGTCGTTAGACATGGTGGTGGCTAAAGATGAAGACAGCTTTTGTAGATTTGAGAAAAGTCTGGATAACAAGGTGAATGGTCAAAGGTTATTGTAATTAATTTAATATTACATTTTGTCTAAGTTACAGCCTTAGAAGGCTGTTGAAAAAGATTATTTATTTATAGTGAGAGAGACTGCTTGAGCAGAGGAAGGGATGGTAACTGTGTCTGTCTTTCCATTATTGGCCTGCTAGAGCAAGCTGAAGCAAAATAATGATAATGAAACAAAACAACCCAGCTGACCTTGTTAAATTCTAATGAATAATGAACAAGACATGCTTTGAAACTGGTTGGGAGACCATGTAAAATTAGGTAGAAGCTACCGGAAAATGGGAAGTTTAAAATCTTATTTAAAATTTAAATCTTTTAGCAATAATATAAAGAAAAATGAACATTGAAAATGAACAGTTAACATATGTGTGTCTAGTATGAGTGCGTATGATGGTGACAGCACTTTATGTCTTGTATGTATTAGTTTGGGGTACTATTATTTCCTGATTTTGAGGATATTGTGTCATTAACCTCTGGAATTAGTGTTTTATCATTACAGATGGGTTAAGTGAAATGACCAACTTTAAAAAGTTGATTATTCTGAGTCAATCTGATGAAAAGACAATGCAGAACATGGGACGAGCTTTAATTGGAGTGGTTTTCCAGCTCTGTCTGCTATTGGTAATTATGAATGCTTTTGTCATTTATGATATTGAACTGAATTACTCTCTGGATTAGTATTTTATATAAATTGGAGTTGTAAAGAAGATTGCCGTCCATTCTGGGGTAAAACTCTTGTCTAAATTCAACTGAGGGTCTAAATTTAAATAGACAACTAGGTGGGATCATAAGGATAAACGTAGGGAAAAAAAAAAATATATATATATAGACTTGACGGCAGAGAGACAAAGTGGCACATTGGCTAAGTCACTATCCAAATTATCCAGAGTGAGCTCCCTCATTTTTATTGAAAGGCCGGAGGGCGAACAAAGAAGGAGTGAATATAACTTCTAAAAAGAAAAGGTTTTATTTCTCAATCCATTAAATGTATGTATGACATTAGATGTCTAAGAAAACTACAATTTAATAAAGGTAAAAAGAGAAAGCAGCTATATGGCTGGCTGGGATCTGAGTAACATAATATTTTGGTTTCTGTAAAACTGTAAAGATAAGCGGAACTGAGACAAATACTGTGAGAAGTAGTTATAATGAAAAATAAAGTTGAAGTTAATGATAAGAAAACAAGAGTATTGAAGAATTAATAAAATACCATGATTCCCCTAACGAGGGAACTTTAAGTGTCACTAGGCTGACAGTGGTGAGAGACTCGGATGCAGAAGGAACTGGCATTTAGGGCAAGATGGAAGAAATATAGTAGAAGAAAATGTATGTTATGAAAATACAATTTCTGATAGGATTTATGGAAGTCAAATTAAGTTTAAATGGTATGAAAAAGGTTGGGTTAGACATTGTATGATTGACAGGGATTCAAGTGATATAAGGATAAGGAATGAACAAAAGCTTTATTAAGCAGAATGGGGAACGATCCTATATTTTAGTGGTAAAATAATGACTGAAATGATGATGTGAATTTGTTTTATTTTATTTCTATTTTTGAAACAAACAAAAAAGGGTATAAGATGTTATACAATTAAAATGGTACATGCTATGTGACTGTAAACTGAAGGATGATTTCAGTAAAGACTTAAAGTGCTTACATCGATTATTATGGGTCTTAATTATTAATATTTTATTGTTTGTTGTTTATTTTTAGTTAGACAACCATTGTGTTTTAAACCTAAAGGGTCTATAAAAGGGGTAGTGAAAATAATGATTAAAATAATGGATATAGTGATTAACCATCCAACTTTGTTTATAATAAAAGGATTTGGAAATCATAATTTTATTAAAAAAAAAAAAACTAGTGCATATATTCTGGTATTCATGATTATAGACAATGTCTTTATTTAGGATCTGAGTAGTGACTGTGGATCTAGCCCATGCTAGTAGGAATACAGCAATAGTGCTTGCTTATTTAGCCTGGCTTCCAGAGAATAAATATGTACTTGTTTTGTAATCAGTTATGTGTTTTATAAAATTTTAACCTGACTGATAAACTGAGGAAGAATGACATTGATGTCCTGTTGTGAGTGGAAGGTGGGAGAGCCTCTTAATGGGGACTGGAATTTTTAATATCCAGCATGTCCGTGACGAGGTGAAGAGACAAGTGTGACCCGTCAGGGGAGCATGCGTCACCACTCCTCCCTTCCGTAGTGACCTCACTGGTTAGACCAGACGTGGCGGTATTGGACCCCACATTGGTCTAAAACGGGGGACTGAAGGGTTGGTCAAAATCCCTTGCCTCTTCAAATACATATATAATCATATATCATTTTGAATGGTTATATACTTCCTTTATAAAAATCAATAATCAAATATATTCATCATCACATAATAATTTTTATATTCTTGTGCTTGTGAAATTATATTTTCTTAAATGCATGGATGTAAGTAACCAGTTTCTTTTAGGTGCCTTCCAATCTTACTTTGAGATTGCACGTAGTACACGCAGGACACGAAGGCCACGTAACCCACAAGGCCGTTTGTCTCTTTCTCTGGGATCAGTAGAAAGGTTAGAGGGTCCTAAAGGCAGCGTGGGCACATATGATTCTTCGCTGGACATATGGTCAAGCTATATTGAGCGTTACTATCAAACTTTAATTGTTGTATTAAAATGTATTCTTTCCAGTATATTTCCTTCCTTGGGAGTAAATGCCAGTGATCTGTTTTTCTCCCAAACGAGTGAATGTTTTAGCATTATGTTTTGGTATACTTAACTGATAATAAGGAGCTCAGACTCTCTTCAGCCTTGATGGGAGCTGTTATTTGCTAGTGTCTGTTATTTGTGTGTGTGTGCGTATGACATTCTATGTAGGTTCTGGACGGTCGGACCAGACACCCCGGCGCCCTTCTCTAACCTGCGAGGCCACCACAGACCTAAATCCAATGAGTGGACGACAACTATCTTTACTAATGGCGATAGGCACCCCTATCTCCTCACATGTGTTAAATTGTTTAGGCTTTCATGTTTCTTAGCCAATGAGAATCATTCAACCTGTAAGCAATGACGTAGCTTAGACCTTGGAAATGGTATAACTGCTGTGATCTTTGTAACTGTAAGCGAGGCGGCCTACGAACTCCTGTGTGAGTCTTGAAGCTGACGTCTGCTGATGAAAATGCAAACTATCTTCAGTAAAACTTTTCTTTAATTTTTTATAATTCTGACTCCGGGTCTTCATTCTTCATATCTGGTTCTGGGTCTTTGACTGTACACCCCTTACACTACATTATTATTTTTTTTCAAACCTAGTCTGTGGGATAAAACGCCCCCAGGGGGCATTGCTTCTCACTATCATTACTGTAGTTTCCATGGTCCGTCTGAACATCACATAGGCCTACTTTATTTTTCCACCAAATGTAATCTAACTTGTTAGGTGGTTGAATAAAAATATTTGGACTTTATATTGAAAAATTACCTCAAAATAGCATCCGCTAGCTAGTTAGCTAGACAGTAACTTATCATCAGCTAACAATATTTTTTCAAATAGGCTGATTTTCAGCATGTTTCATTAATAAATATTTATATTTATCTATACTGTTATTTTGGCTAGTCTTTTTAATTTTAAGCTAAAACTGCTTGTACTCTGATTTTTCTCGAAATGTATAAGGCAAATTGCTTTTTTTTCCAGAATGGGGGCATGTTACTCCACTTGTGTTTCAAGTGGAGTAACATATGCTAAAAATATGCTAAACCTTCAAATTTACATTAACGTCTACATGAAAACTCTGGACATTTTTCACACTTGGTTTATGTTAATTTATGTAAATGTCACTGAAAGGATAACTTCTAGACACATTTAACTTTGTTTCACAGAAAATAATTAAACAGTCCTTAAGGGGGGCGGCGTTCACCCCACTCTACCATATAAATTGCTTTGGATAAAAGTGTCTGCCAAATGTAATAAATTTATGTAAATGAATTTCACAAACAATATTAATTCACAATTAAATATACTACATAGCTACATAGCCTGTAAAATTATTAACAGGAGCACATTTCTAGTTTGTTGATGATTAGGAGGTTTCTTACTGATGAGGCTGTAGGGGAACATAAGAAAGAAAAGGGAAACAATGAACTAGAAGCAGACTAAATCCATATAGATTATTTCATTGGCAATATGAGTATATATGGATAAAACGAATTTGAGTGAACACTATTAGTAGATTTTCCATACGAAACACGGTGGCATCCAATAACTCCAATCCAACAGGGGGCACTAAAATGGGTTTGTAGTAAATAAACTCCGTTGTGTCTGTTGTCCGCGGGAAAGACGTCACTTTGGCGCCGAATCATACGGAGTTAAGCGCGCGGAAGAAACATCGATGCTTCAGAAATTGTAATAACACGAATATATATTAAAATATATTCTGGATTTACTCAATATCAGCACTTCAAGACATCAACAATGCAGCGAAGCATAGCGTGAGTGTGTCCTGCTCTTTTTTGTGTTTTTGTGTGTGTTGATGATAAATTGCAATGTCTGATTCTGACGCAAGACCGTGTTTTTACTCTAACGTTACCTGTGACATTAAGGGTTTTCCTTTAAGCTTTATTTCTTTAAATGTTTGAAAGATGTTACCGCTTACCTAAAGTATCAACTTAAGTGAGCTCATTTGTCTTTCATGCGTGATCTTTATGTTTCCCGCCCACAGGTCATTCTTTCAGCCAATGAAAGGCAAGGAGAAGAGTGATGGACAGGTCAAAGAAAAGGCTGAGTAAGTGACATTTTCCAAATTAAACATGCGTAAGTTTAATTTTTCTAATTTAACAATGTAGCAATTTCAGCCGACGCTGCCAAAAGCTGTTTACATTGCCAACATATATGGTACATATGGAGTCTAAAAAATGTCTGAAAACAAATAGGTAATGTTATAATGGTACATAATATTGTTTTTTTTTTTCTTCTCTTGCTGCTCAGACCTGTAAAAAGTCCCCTCAAAATTCAGAATGGCGTGCAGGAAAGTGATTCGCCCGTAAAGAAGGTTCATAAACGCAATCGAGCAATCATAGACAGTGATGATGAAGAACAGCCGATGGTTAAAGAACAGGCGCCAAAACAGAGTGAAGTTCAAACAGTAAAACCAGAGAAGGTAAGAATTGAGTCATCATGACCATCAACCATGAGAACATGTCAGTATTGTTGTTGACAAATCTGTTTCAATGTGTTCCTACTTCAAACGGACAGATTTCTGATGTTACAACGGCTGCTTCCACTCCTGTATCTCCAAAAACTCCCAAAACCCCAACAACTCCGGTCACTTCCAGTGCATCTGTTGCTGTCGTAACCCCTGCTTCCTCAGGCACTCCAGCAACTCCAACATCAACATCACCGTCAGGCATTCCCAAACGCAAAACCGGTCTGTATTAGTCTCCTCTTCTCACGTTCCTTCTTGTAGTACTGATCACTTATTCTCTCTTTAATTCTTCTTAATACTCTCAAACAGCTCCAGTAGTTTTTTTTATGTACATTTTCAGAAAAATCTAATATTTTGAAATGGAACAGTTTATTGAACCTTTAGACAAAATATTAAAGAAAATCTTAAAAACAAAGTTGCACATGGGCTTTATGTTTTGTTCTGTTTTTGAAACTTAAAGGCTTTTATGGCCATTATAGTGAATTAAATGAAATGGTGAGAATATGGAAAAGAAATTATTAAAAATTTCACCATAAAAATGAATAGAAATGCATATATCAAATATGATACAGTAGGCTTTATAAATTTAAAGTCCTTATCGCTTTGTCTAGCCCGTAAGCAGTTCCCCAAGAGGAAGCTGGAAAGCAGGAGCGATGGAGAGGGGTCGAAAGAGGAGGAGGAGGAGGAGGAGGAGGGGGAGGGAGAGAAAGTTGGAGGCCAGGAGAGTAAGAGAGCACGAGTGGAGGAATCACCTGGACAGACAGGTGAGATTAGCTGATCTCTGTGCATGAGTATATCCTTTCTAGGGCTGTAACGATTCAAGTCGAGTACTTGATTTAAATAAATCCTCAATTGCAATTTACCCGTGTCGAGTAACCGGCAAAATAACGGAAGGGGAGCGATCCACAGAAGAGAATCCATTAACCGCATTACACTGTTTTCTAAGGCTACGCAATATATTTAAAACCATTTACAATCATAATATAGCATAGTGCTATTGTCAAATCACAATGGCTGCGTTTCAGTTAAATAAATATATGCACTGTTTATTTTTTTTCACTGAGAAGCACGACGCTTTTATTATTTACATGCGTGCAGATTACATGTTAAAATCACCTCATCTCCGTTCACAGTAAACGCTGCTCCACACAAACTCTCTCTGCATGTGCTGTTTGTTTAGGTTTCCTATAACGTGCATTTGGGAACGCGAAAAGTCAGACACGGACTATGTTTTAGAGTTGCACTGTTATCATTTATATGCGTGGAACATCTCGGGTTTCTCAAACTCTTCTCTGCATGCTGTGAGTTTGGGTTGCTTAGTTATAACGTTCATCTGGGAACGCAGTGTGCGCCATTTCACAAGATTTGTTAGGTAACTCATTTGGAAATATACGCCAGCACAGGAGAATACATTATGTTTCTAAATATGCGAGTTCATCGCGTTTTCAAAATAAAAGTTTAAACTCTCGCTCTGAGTTTGCATGTTTTGATCTGCACATGTTCTTGTTCAAGAAATTACAGATTGCATTTCTATCGTACAGAAGTGATCAAATATTAAAGATTAAGTGGACATTTGAAGTAAATGTTGATTGGCCAATATTAAACAAGGATTTGATCATGCCGTAGTGCCGTAACTAACACCAGGGCGTTGGCGCCCTCTGCAGGCATTTGTTATAGTAATGTACACAAGTCATGTTTAGATTAATTTATTATAATTTATTTTACATGGTGTAATTTAACAGTGTTGTTCAATAAAACCCATATGATTACTTACTTTGATACTTTATTTGAACCAATTATTATTGCTTGTTATTATATATTTGTATTTTAAGTCATTTTAAAGGCTGTTGTTAACTTGGATCTATTTATTTACCACAATTTTTTAATCCGATTACTCAATTAATCGATGGAATAATCTGTAGAATACTCGATTACTTAAATAATCGATAGCTGCACTGCCGTGCAAAGGCAAAAGACCGTAACTTCTTGTTTGGTCGAAAATTAGTTTTTTATATTTTTGGCACATTCAAGACCCCCTTTATCATGTGGATAAGTATCTTGAGTCAATTACCTCGTTTTTTCGAGAAAATAATGGGTTGTCTTAACAGTAACTTCCAAAAGCCCGTGAGAAACCAAGGCAGAACACCGTAACACCAGTTACCGCTCTTTGGCTTTGTTTTGGAACGCTCATTTTGAGTTACGGTACTCTGCCTTTGTTTAGCCGCGCATCAATATGAAGTTACGGTGCTGGGGTTCTATCAAATATGCTACCTTTCAGATTGTACGGTGTTCTGCCTTTGTTTTGCTCTCCATTAAAATTGAAATTACGATGTAGCCTGTGTACAGCTGCCATCAGTCCCTGTAACTTCTGATACAGCTGCCATCAGTCCCTGTAACTTCTGATGTCCTCAGAGCTTTGTCCAGCACAAATGCGGTCAGAACATTTAGTATGGTCTGAACCCGCTCCATATGAAAAACGTGCGATAGGCTATCCATCGCGAATGATATATGCAGAGTTGACAGAAAAAAATGTTACACACGCCGTAGCAGGTGAATACAACAAAGAACTAAATCCCCGCCTCACCCAGATCGGGTACCGGACCTGGTTGAAACAATCATGCATCTAGCTGGCAGAGTGCCAAAACTTCGCCAGCTCCGCCCTGAACACGGTCGAGCCGACGCGCGACTAATATATCACAGAGTGATAATAATGAAGCAACAACGGTATATTGGTGCATACAACATAATGCAGCAAGAATTGTTGGTGCATACAACATCAGACAAGCTGTTACAAGCGGGTTGTACCTACAATCACACTGTCCGGAATAAATCCGCGGGACGAGCGAAGTGCACTGCACAATAATAGGGCAGACAGCTGAAACCACCGCTACTGAAAAGACGCAGAACACAGAAGGTTGTGCTATAAATGCATTAGTCGTCTAGGTAGTCCAGAGCGCGCTCCCCACCGAGTCTCAAGATGGAAAGCACTGCGTTCGTACTTCGTACTTTTCGTGAACGTACGAGGAGCATGACACCTTCGAACACGAATATACTATAAACGAGTCCCCGGGTCGAATGTGCGCGAGGACCTGTTTTATCGTGATCATTTTGAACGCGCGTTTATCAAGTCTTATGCCACTCGGTACCAATTGAAGATCTTACCGCTATGGAGGTATTTTGCCATGTCTCATGTATTAATAATGCCACCAGAATGCAACCAAAGTACAGGGTAGTAATAAGTAGATGTCTATAAGTGTAAATCATACAAAATAAATGCCATGATCACTAGATTTTATACAGGTGTAACTATAATGATTTTGTTAATGGTGATCAGCAACCAAATATTGATAATGTGGAAGTTACTGCCTTTTGCCTTGGCATAACTTCTCACTTTTTGCTGACAATGCAAAGGCAGAGTGTACAGTAACTTTAAAATAGTGGTCAAAAGTCAAGTTTGAGCTCAAGATTTTTTATGTAGATAATTTTTATTACTAAAACATCTAATTGCCAGATTTACAGTGTCCTACCTATAATTAATTTGGAGGGACAACTGAAAATCTTTAAAGTCATTTTTCTCAGTTCCAAACTCTAGCGAGTTAAGGTCTTTCTCATAATTTTTTTATTTTGTAATATTTTGTAACTATTGATGTAATATTAACCCTAACTAGACAGAACTTACTAAATGTTATTTTAAGGCTATCGTTGTTATCATAGAAATGTTTGTATAGAGTGATAAAAGGCAAAATGGTCAATAAATTAGAAGTTAAGGTATTTTGCCTTTGTATGACCCATTATTGTTTTGCAGATAATGCAAAGGCAGAATACAGTAACTTCCGAATAGGGGTCAAAGATCAAGTTTGAGCTAAATATTTTTTAATGTAGATAAATATATTCATTATGACAACTACTCTGCAAATTTTCATTGTCCTACCTATCATACAATTGGCTGGACAACAAAAAAACTTTAAAGTCATTTTTCTCAGTTTCACACTCTGGTGAGTTAAGGTCTTTTGCCTTTGTAGGGCAGTGCAGCCCTAATCCTTTCCACAGTCTCAGTACGTTCCTCATCGATTTTCTCTTTCTCTTTTCAACTTAGAGAATGAGATGATGGAGGTGGAAGAGAAGAGCGCGGATGGAAAGACTGTAGTGGAGGAACGGAAAGATGAGGATGAAGCAAAGACGAGTAAAGTTGTGGACAATGCAAACAATGAGATGAAAGAGAATGATAATAATGATAAGCAGAAGAAAAAGATAAATGAAGAGAATAAGAAAAAAGATAATGATAAAAAAGATAAGCAGAAGAAAAAGATAAATGAAGAGAATAAGAAGAAAGAAAAAATAGAAGACAAGAAAGAGAAGGAAGATAGCAGTCCTGAACGATTAGAGAAAAAAGAGAGAGACACAGAAGACGAGGGGGGATCGGCCAAAAAGAAACCCATCAGCAGCTTTTTTGGTAAGCCTTTTTTTCCTATTCTTTTTTTTCTCCTTCTGTATTTTAATTAAAAGAATAGCTCACCCCAAAATTAACATTCTGTCATCATTTACTTACCCACATGATGTCCCAAACCTGTATGATTTTTAAGGGGGAGTAAATGGGGGCAATTTTCATTTTTGGTTTACCTATTTATTTAACTTTCAATCTTTTGTAGCACCCAGAAAGGCAGCTGTAAAACTGGAAAAGGAGGAGCGAAATGTGGGAGAGAAAAAGGATGTAGAAATCCCTGACGTCGCTGAACAGAAAGAGAATAAAAGGTTAAAATCCAAAAAATATTCAAATGTTAAAACGACTTGGAATATTTTACTTTGAAAATATAATTGTTTGTTTTGGAAGGACCCCATTTAAATGAGCTTTATTTTTTGGACAGCGAAAAGGGGGTGGAGTCTCCCGTGCAGAGCAAGTATGATCCCTCCAGGGCACAGTACCATCCCATTGACCACGCCTGCTGGAGCAGGGGCCAAAAGTAAAGACTGACTTTTATTAGCTATATAACAGAGTGCCAAATGAGTCCTGTAGTTACTGTAGCATTTTTGCAGATTAAGTTTCATCGTCCCAAAGTCAGTGAAATAAGCTCATTTTTATTGCTTTTACGTGTCTTAAAATGGGAATTGCTAACAAGTGGCTAAATGGGACTGCAGAGGTTGTCGGGGACATTAAACGTCACGCCGAACAGGAAAATTCTAGGTTTAGGTTTAGACTAGTCGTTTGCAAAATTTCCATTTAAACGTTAATTAAATTAGTTGTGAACATCACTACTCGTGAGCACGCTTACGCATCCTAAAATTACAAACAGGACACCCAATGGTCTTGTGGACTTTATGATTGCATGCACACAGCAGCTATTTTAAGTCCACAAGACATGGCACAAAGTACATATGAGGTGTGCCATTTAGGAGAGTGCCTAATTAGCTTTTTACTTATGTTGATTGTATTTAGACTAAATTCATTAAGTTGTTCATTTGTGAATATTACATTGATGAACAAAACGTGTTAGAATTGTTAGGGTTGCTTTATCATTAAAAGATCAGAAAGTGAAATGAATTATTCATCTGAAGTTATAGTCTTTGTTTTTTCTAATGCATTAACAAAAACCTTAATTCAATTGCAAATATTTTTGAAGCAATAAAGTTTGACACTTTTTCTATGAAAGTACATTGTTTATTTCTCTATCCCTTTCTCAGAGTGCCATATTTGGCTGTTGCTCGCACCTTTGAAAAGATTGAAGAGGATTCGGGAAGGTATGAAGTGTAGAATTATTCTGTATACTGTTTTATATTATTCTGTGTTTTTCTCTTGCATCTATTTCATTCTGAAAAGGAGTATGCTGCTATCAAATTTTTATCTTTTTTCTTTTTTTTAGGCTGAAAAACATTGAAACTCTTTCCAACTTTTTGCGCTCTGTAATTCTTCTCTCTCCAGGTGAGTGTGTTAACTGATTCATGGGGTTTAAATAGGTTGTTAATTATGCTAGAAAGAGATTGTTTTTCTTCCTTGTTGTCCAAGTAATGAATAGATGAACAGATTATTGCTCCTGTTAGGGAGACAGATTGAAGAAAAAGACTATCTTGTGCAAACCACAAAAATGTAGTATACATTCGAAATGTCTAAGCTTCACTGTTTCCATCTGTTCAATACTCTGTTGTTTGTTTAGATGACCTGTTGTGTTGTGTATACCTGTGTCTGAACCAGCTCGGCCCTGCGTATCAGGGTCTGGAGCTGGGCATCGGGGAGACTGTCCTGATGAAAGCCGTCGCTCAAGCAACGGGTAAATATATTTGTGTGTTCCCTAATGCCATTCACCATTCTCTTTGCCTGACCCCTGTACTGTTGACTTCTGTTACCAGGGCGACAGTTGGACAAAATCAAGGCGGAGGCTCAGGAGAAAGGTGACCTGGGATTGGTTGCTGAGAGTTCCCGCAGCAATCAGACAATGATGTTTAAACCGGCCATTCTGACAGCAGGGGGTGTTTTCAGCAAACTGAAAGAGATTGCTAACATGAGTGGAAACTCTGTAAGTAAAGATGAGAATAATGTGAAGTACACCTTGTCACTTAAAATGTATTCAAGGTATATATTTTTATGAGTACATGTATTCCCTGTAGGGATGTGTGATGTATATCGTCTGCGATAATATGGTAATTGTGGTTTTAACGATGTGTGATTTGACATTATCGAGTATTGCCTGCCCCTCACACACACCCAGAGAGTGCATGCATACTCTACGTGATGTAGTCTTGTAGATAAGACTAGTGCGCATTTAGAGTGCACGCTTTTACTGCGTGATTTAGTCTTTATTTATATCATTTAGTAATAAATACCACAAGAGTGCAGCTTTCTCCAAATATCAGCATAACAAATGTGATATTGATTTTATACAAGTTTAATAAACAAGAGTTTAATATTAACTGACTTACATTTTAGACACCATATTGCCTGTTTTTGCTCTATTTCGCCAACGAAAATAGTTCAAACAAAGCCACACACGGTGGTGTTTCTGTACTAAGCGAATCAGGTTTTTGAACGAATCAGTTGTCTAGGATTGACTAAGATAGTCATATGCTTCTTTCCTTGAATGAATCAGCCGTTTGAATTAATCGGTTCAATGTCAATGATTCGATCATTAAAGGAGAACTCCGGCGCAAAATGAACCTTTGGTCTAATAAAACATTGGTACCTAGTCAACCGTTCTCTGAGATTTGTTTTCATGATAATCGAATGTAAAGAGTTTTATCTCTAAAAACTGTTTAGCGTATAACGCTAGTAATGGGGACATATAATAAGTAAAAAGAAATCGCTAGTTTATACCACTAACAAGGCTCAAAATAGCCCCACACGAACACAGTAACATAATGAGGGTCCCTACATGCAAAACGAAGCATTGAGAACTTTGTAAGTGCACAGACCGTTTAATAAGATAAAGATAAAGACTGTCCACTTCGTGTATACAGACAGGAGCCATCTTTGGAAAACAGTCTCGACTAATCAAACCAGGAATGCCATTCATACAGTTCACTGAACTTCAGTTCAGCTCACTTAGCACGTCGTTCGTGTTTTGATTAGTCGAGACTGTTTTCCAAAGATGGCTCCTGTCTGTATACACGAAGTGGACAGTCTTTATCTTTATCTTCTTATTAAACGGTCTGTGCACTTACAAAGTTCTCAATGCTTCGTTTTGCATGTAGGGACCCTCATTATGTTAGTGAGGGGCTATTTTGAGCCTTGTTAGTGGTATTAACTAGCGATTTCTTTTTACTTATTATATGCCCCCATTACTAGCGTTATACGCTAAACAGTTTTTAGAGATAAAACTCTTTACATTCGATTATCATGAAAACAAATCTCAGAGAACGGTTGACTAGGTACCAATGTTTTATTAGACCAAAGGTTCATTTTGCGCCGGAGTTCTCCTTTAACAGAGACTTGCTGCCACCTACTGGCGGTTTCAATTTCACATTTCTTTTTAAAAATAATTTTAAATATTAATATTCAATATTGCAAAGATGAATTTTGTTTGATACTGATTTCATTTGATTGGTAACAGCCCTATTGTGTCTTATTTTTATAATTAAATTTGATTAAATTAATCAAATTGACACAAAAGATGATGCATGCATATAATTAGGTTTTAAAAAAAAAAATGGCTTTACAAAGGTAAAAATGCCCATATTAGGTAAAAAAATCAATTGAAACATATTGGAAAAATAATTTCTGTCACTGCTGTGAACTGACCACCACACAGAGTATGAAGAATATCAAAAACTTTAGGAGTCAGCTGTCCACGACAGTCCTAAACCTGCCAAAGTACCAACACAATAAACACACTCTCGAAAATATCGAGATATAATTTTTTGTTAATATCACACACCCCTAATTCCCTGGGAGTTGTATACACAGGCTTGGTGTTGCTAGCATCATGCTTTAGTTGCGCTACAGGAAACATACACTATATGCCATATATAAACTATATAAACAATATACATGCAAAACCTATTAATTAGGACTGGGTTCATGCTCACCAAAGCTGTTTGACAGAAACACAGTACAAATAGTAATGTTAAAAAATATGTTATTACAATTTAAAATAACTATTTCAGGGATTAAAGTTCTCCGTCGCTACGACGGATTTCCGTTAATTGCAGCGAATCTATGACGGATATCCGTCAATTGCAGGGTTCCCGTCTGTCCTTATGTCTTAAATTAACTTTTCATAATTTTAAGGCCGTAAATAGGCTTTCATTTCGCAAACAGTGTGATAAATGTCTTAATTTTAGTTTGAATAGGTCTTAAATTAAGGAAAGATGATGCGTATTCACCCTGCTGAGGGGGGATGTGATAAAGCCTGGAGTGGAGCAAAAGCACGTTCCTCTCTCCACTCTAAGCATTCTGTAATCACTTTGCTCATGGTCCACTCCGGTTTTTCAATTCCCGCTCACGGAAAAACTGCTCCCTGGACCCTGTTCACTCAATCTTGTCAGGCGAGGCTACAGCTCGTTTGCTGCGGTCCCATGATAGAAAACAGAACGCGGGTCAATATTGGTCGTTTCTCAATACCAAGTACGCAAACTTCGGACTTGCGTCCTTGGTAGTTCGGACTTGCCAAGTTCGACTCAGGAGAACAAACTCCCGAGGACGAGAGGACGCTGCTAACAGCGCGTTCTTGATCGCGTCACTCAGCACGCGGCTACTCCGGTTATCAACTCTGCCTTTTTTCATCAACACCACTGTGCCTCTTTTCTTTTATAAATGAACATAATTATTATCATAAACATATAAATGGCCACACAAATGTGGTTCAGGCAACGCACATTGATTTATCATATAGTTATAACAACACGAAATATAGCTAAAACACAAACCTGCTTCTTTTTGTTTTCATTTTAAAAATATGAAACATTATTTATCATTAAAACTGACATTTAACAAACAGACAGGGTTGTATCGTTTTATTGTATTATGCGTACACATACAGTGAAGAGAATGCATAGTAATATAATATTTTATATATTTTAGAATATATAAAATTACACAACCATGTCTCTTTTTTGTTAAATGTCAGTTTTAATGCTAATATCCCGTTCAAAAGTAGTAGCCTAATAGGTAGTAGGGGTGGAACGGTACACAGAAGTCACGGTTCGGTTCATACCTCGGTTCAGACATCACGGTTCGGTACGATTTCGGTACAATGGAGGGAAAAGAAGGCATTGTATTTTTTAAATAAGTTTTATTAATAAAGGCATAGAACCAGTTTATTTGTAGTGCACTGACAATAGTTTTATATAATTCGTTTATTAATTAAATTAATAAAAAGACAAAAAGACCTTGCGATATGTTTGGTAATTGTACCTGAATTAATTTAAAATTAATTTTGCTATATTTCAGATAAATATATTTGTTTTCCTTAATTTTAATTAACATTATTAATTAACAATGTAACATTATTCTCATCTGAATTATAAATAATTGATTTCTGTATAAAATAATATTACCATTAAAAACGCATTCGATTTTCTTTTTTAATCAATGTAGAATGTGTAAGATTAGTGCTCCGAGGACGAGAAATGAAAACCAATGCAATATGATGAATGTCTAAAAGATGGGACCCACAGACTGTTTTGAAATGTAGTTGGATAAATATGTTTTGCTTTTAAAAGGTGAGAGAGAGAGAGAGAGAGAGAGAGAGAGAGAGAGAGAGAGAGAGAGAGAGAGAGAGAGAGAGAGAGAGAGAGAGAGAGAGAGAGAGAGAGAGAGAGAGAGAGAGAGAGAGAGAGAGAGAGAGAGAGAGAGAGAGAGAGAGAGAGAGAGAGAGAGAGAGAGAGAGAGAGAGAGAGAGAGAGAGAGAGAGAGAGAGAGAGAGAGAGAGAGAGAGAGAGGAGAGAGAGAGAGAGAGAGAGAGAGAGAGAGAGAACAATGTTGTGTTTTATTGCGAGTGTACACACATATAAGTAAACACTTTGCAGGTTTAATGATCTGTAAAATGACGGAGTATGTTTTTTGTTTCCACTGTTCAATCGCGGCCGCGCCTCTCTCTCACACACACACTCCAGCATTGCAATCTTGACATCGCAGCCTGTTCATTATGCGGTCACACCAAACCCGAATAGAGCGTTAAATTTGCGTCTAGTTCGACGCTAGTCCAAAGCGAATAGGACGCGCGTATAAAGCCAACGTTTGAAGTGAACGCGCATTCAGAGCTAAGCCGATGGTACAGATTATGTGTCCCTAAAGAACCCGCGTATCTAACAGTAGTTCTGCATTACATTAATTAATTTTCACGCGAGTTTTATTTATTTTTATACCGTGTATTCTCCGTGTAAATTCGTGCACCGAACCGTGACGCCCTTACCGTTTCGGTTCGGTACGAATACATGTACCGTTCCACCCCTAATAGGTAGGCTATAATAAGCTATACAATGAGAAATAAAGCAAACAATTCAATTAAACATAAGTCAGCTCTGTAATAGGCTACAAAGTTAAAGTTAAATATAGCCTACATAATAAAGTTATAAAACTTCACTTTGCCCTCAGCCAAAACAATTTGCCATGGCACAAACTATATATTAATATAGTTTAGCATTGTTTGGTCTCATAAGATAAATAAAAACACGCACTGAAAAGTTATGTAGATGGTTGATTATTTGTCAAGATAAGTAATTGTTTTTCATAGATTAAAATAGCTTTTAAATTACTCAATATTAGATCGGTTTTAAACATCTTCCCTTAAAACGCTATTGGTCTCGACTATTTAAATAAAGTTACAGGAATATGACTTGGCCTGAAAAAAATTTCAGTCAGAAGAATTTTTTTCACTTTAATCCCTGCTATTTTCTATTTGAATATATTTTAAAATGTAATATATTCCTGTGATGCAAAGCTGAATTTTCAGCATCATTACTCCAGTCTTCAGTGTTGCATGATCATTCAGAAATCATTCTCATATGCAGATTTGGTTTCAAGAAACATATCCTAATATTATAAATGCTAAAAAAAAAAGTTGTGCAGCTTAATATTTTTGTGGAAATTGATACATTTTGTTCATGATTCTTTGATGAATAGAAAACTAAAGAACAGCATTAATTTGAAATCGAAATCTTACTGTCGCTTTAATCAATTTAATGTGTACTTACTGAGTAAAAGTATTAATTTCTTAAAATAAAATAAAAACATTCACCCCAAACATTTGAACGATAGTTCAATTTTGGCCATGTACCGTATATCTGTTTATTTTCTGTTCTCAAAGAAAATCAACTTCCTCTCTCTGTCAGGTAATAAATAAGAAGATTGACATTATTAAAGGCTTGTTTGTGGCGTGTCGGTTTTCTGAGGCCCGATACATTGTGCGGTACGTAATAAACCTTTCACTTACAACTATTTAAATCTCACATCTGACCAACCATGCAGAAATGTTGAGTACATTCTGGAAAAATACACAATAATGAATGTAATTTATTTATGACAGTTGATTTTTCCTAATTCTAAATGATGTGCCGCTGGCCTTGATTAGACTGGTGTATGGTGACAGATTTATATGAATATTAATGCTGAAATGAAATATGTTAGTTTGATTGGTTGCTTGTGTGATTGACAGGTCATTGGCGGGGAAGCTGCGGATCGGATTGGCTGAGCAGAGCGTTCTCGCTTCTCTCAGTCAGGCTGTGTGTCTGACGCCCCCGGGCCAAGGTTTAAAATGATCCTAATGAAATTGGCATTAACACACATCATAATCAGAGCATTGATAGAACCTCCAGGCATCTGGCATTTGCAATTACTCGACTCTCTGTCGTGATGAATAAAAAATGAATAACACTTAAACATGTTAATATTAATTAGGTGTCCATTTGGTTTAGCAGTGTTCAAATGCTGCTAATATGTTTTTCTTGTGTTGGTTTAGAGTTCCCACCAGCTGTGCTGGATGCAGGGAAAGGAAAGAGTTCAGAAAACAAGAAAGTGTGGCTGGAGGAAAAAGCACTGATCCTGAAACAGGCATACTGGTGAGGATGTATATATAATTATTATTATTATTAAAAATAAATTAATGCTTCTATTCAGCAAGACCCTGGTCAAAAATAGATCAGAAGTGACAGTAAATGCATTTGTTAAAAGATTAAAAGATTTCTATTTCAGAAAAATTTGCTTTGCCAACACAAAAATAAATTACATTTTAAAATAGAATGATACAATAATTTTTCACAATTGTATAGTTTTTACTGTATTTTATAAATGCAACCATTGCATAAATGTTCACTGCAGTATCTCTGTGATGTTTCCACACAATAAAATGTTATTAAAACTATATTTTGGTTCCTCTAATTGGGAAAAAATACCATTGTAAATAGAGTGAGATGTATCGAATACCCCCCAAACGCTGAATAATATCAAGAGATTTTTTTGATTCATGAACATGACTGTGGTATTAATTCTTTTTTTATTTGGCTAATTAATACCTTGTCAGTAGTCTGTTTTCAGGCTCCTTGTCTCACAACTCTCAAGTATGAAAGCTGTAAGATATTTTAATTAGGTTTCATTAGCAAAAGATTTTGGAAGTCTGGTTCATTATTGTGAAAATGTTTGGGTAACTATATAGAATATTCATATGCACACATTTTCATTGTTTGTAATTTGTATTGATATTTTTATAGTGGATGGATACTGTCAAAAGCCTGAAAAGTGAAAATATCAAGATTTTTTTTTAGTTTATTTATTTTTCCAGCCCTATTGGCTGTGGCTAGTATGAGTGGAAATATACACAGAATGAGCACAACCTGATTGTCAAACACCAACCGGTGCTGAGAGGGATAATTATCCGTATACTATAAACAATATTTCAATTACGACTACAGGTGTCCGCTGCATAACAAGTGCTTGTTTAATGAGAAGTAGCATAATTTGTACCCTACAGGAAGTCTGATTTTTAACAATTTGTTGCGGTTACTACCTATCACCAATGCATACAAATAATATTCATTGCTTTCACTTATATTTTTCTTTTCAGTGAGATGCCCAATTATGATGCAATCATTCCTGTATTGCTGAAGGATGGCATAGATGAACTGCCCAATCACTGCAAGCTCACCCCAGGTACTGACCAATCACAGTTTGCTAAGTTCTCCCACCATCTAGTTGAAAATGAGATTAAACAGTGTTGTTTTACAGGTGTGCCCCTGCGGCCCATGTTAGCTCACCCAACTAAAGGGGTCGGTGAGGTAATGAAACGTTTTGATGAGGCATCTTTCACCTGCGAATATAAATACGATGGAGAGAGGGCACAGGTGTGTGTTATTTTATCTTATTCCACAAGGTGGAGCCTCTGCCATAGAAATGACTTTGTTTCCATAGCAATATCATTGATTGAATTGTTAATTGTTTTTGTTTTTTTGCTTTGCATCGAATAGATCCATATTCTTGAGAACGGAGATGTGCACATTTTTAGCCGAAACCAAGAGGACAACACAAGCAAATACCCTGATATTATCTCAAGAATCCCTCAGGTAACACATATGCAACCAGCAGGATAGAAATAAAATTCAGATGGATGCAAAAGAGGGTCTCTTTGTCTAAAGCTGGGGGTGCACTGTGCGATTCTTGCCACATTTGCAGTCTAATTTCAGGGATAATAAAAGATTCCATCATAGGGTGAAACTGGCAGTCTTGGATCGCCTAAGCCTCAGTGTGACATGCTCACTGATGCCCAATTAATTGCTTCTGCAAAGAAATCTTTGCCTTAGAGGCTCTGGCAGAGTTGTTATGATGGTCATGTTTATATATTATATAAAACATTTGCTGTTGAAGCTTAAAATAAATCAGTGTTGTTGTTGATAACTAAAACTATCAAAAATCGTTTTTGGATTAATAATAAATATATATATATTACACAATTATAAATGTTGCTTTGGAAAATTAACTTAGAAGTACTAAAAATTTCTACAACTAATTAATGTATTGTATAAATTAATTATTCCAATAATTACATAAATTAATTAGAAATATTAAGAAATAGACAACATAAAACTACTAAAAATGACAAAGCACATAAAGTTACTGAAATTTAAACTAAAAATAAAATGAAAATGGAAAATATAAAATCATACAAATATTAAATAAAAGTAAATATAAAAAAAAATACTGAAATGGAGAGATTGCATATTTCAGAACTAACGGCCTTCTAGTGACTTCAAGGCCAGGATTAGGCCATCGATATCGGCTGATAAATGATCTTTTTTGACGTTATCGGTCCGATAAGAAAATTGGGCCGATATATCAAAGCCGATAGATAGATTATTTACTTCAGTTGAGAGATGCGCGCTGTTCGCCATGATGGTTCTGAATGATTGGATTCACTTCGAAAAGGAAGATACAGTTCAGTGCAACATGTGCAGCACAAATCTGTCACATAGGCTTCATAATTTTATAATAAAAACACGCAAAAGAATGTTGTGAATTGTTGTTCGCCAGTGTTTCAGCGCGACGAGCGCGTTGTGGCGGAAAGAGCGCGTCTATGGAGTTTAGCCTTCATGACAAGCACAGTCAAGTTCTCTTTAGCATTCGCAGCATTCTGCGCCATTGTAAGTTGAAATATGTTTATTTTGTGTATCTAATATAGGATGCGTTTGGTTGAGTTAATGAACGATGCAGTAGCGCTTCATTGTAGGCTACCGGTGATCATCTTTGCTGTGATCATCTTTGATCATTTTAGCGTTGCGCAGCTCAAACAGCAAGGCACATTTATAACTATAATTGGGACTGTCATATACATGCCATTATAATGAGAACACTATTGTAATAAAACGTTGTGAATTCTCTGTTTAGTTGCCGTTTCAGCGCGTTGTTGTGAGAATAGCGCGTCCAGAACAGGGATTAGCCTACACATTATGACCAGCACAAGTTCGATTATGCATTCATGTCATTTTGCGCAGATAAGTCGTAATATAAAGTTGATGTAATATAAATATCTGATTAATCTCACATATGATGCGTTTCGTTCGTGGATTTAAACAACCTGCTAGAAAAGGTCTTCAGTTTTTGCCGGTGCTCGTTCTCTTCAGCTTCAGCGCGCGCAGATTAAATGCAAAACATTAAAAGCTATGATTGGGACTGTCATACAATTATAATTGTATTCACTATTGTAATACATTTATAAATTCTTTGGGTTTGCATTCTTCAGCAACCGTTGAGTTGATTAACCTTCTAGCAATCAACCTTCTCTTCAGCTTCAGCGCGCGCAGCTCACACAGCAATGTCAATTGAAACAGTAACTAAGCTATTAAAGATGTTTACTATCAATGTAATATTAAAAATGTTACATTTTTTTCAAAAACATTGCGTTATAATTAATAACTAACATTATTTTGTTCTCGTATTATTTTTATTATGGTTTGATTAAAATATTTTTTTCTTATTGTCCGTGCGGAGGCGATTCCATTTTATTGATCCATGGGACATGCATTTTGTTTTGTTTTATATGCAGCCCAATGTTATCCAATGACTTGTTTGCATTATTTATGTATTTTATTTTTTGTTAGGCAATAGATTTTTTGATAACACTTTACAATAAGGTCTCATTTGTTAATGCATTAACTAACAGAGAGCAATAGCCTTTGTTATTGTTAGTTAATAAAATATGTGCGTTCATGTTAGTTCACAGTGCATTGACTAATGTCAACAGATACAACTTTCTTAATGTTTTATAAAATTGTTGGGTCATGCTAACTAATGCTAACAAAATTAAACCTTATTATAAAGTACCATTTTTTAATAAAGAAAGTTGTCCATATGAGTGTAAAATTAAAAAGATAAGGAATCTTACACTGGTTCAAACTAGGCTATACTGTATTGTATAGGTTTGATTTATGTTAAAAGTGTTTGAGACAAGGCTTTTAATGGTGAGCCTTTTGTTATACAGGCTATCAAAGTATATAAAATTTTTCCATTTAGATTTATCGGCCAATATATCGGTTATCGGCTTTCAAATGTACAGAATTATCGGTTATCGGTATCGGCCAAAATGTTCATATCGGTGCATCCCTAATTAGGACATTTAAGTAGCTTTTATAAACATGCCTTAGAAAATGCATTACTGGTGACCATCTTGAGACAAAACAATAGCACTGACATATTTTAAGTTATGCCAGTGCAATTTGCTTTCAGTTAAAACAGCTCAAACATGCATTTTAGTCTGAGACTAGGTTTAAGCCTTGTCTGTGATACCGGGGGCAAATGTCTAGTCAACTCTGTCATTTATAACTAAAATCTTACATGTAGCTTATACAGTCGAGACATTTATTGTTGCACAGTCTGCCTGGGCTTTTACCCAATATATTACTGGGGTCAATTTGTACAGTCGGGCAAGCATCAATTTACCTTTTAAAAATCTGAACAGATTTTAAAATACTAGGTATCATTCACTTGCTGATGTTAGTTAAAAGGTAAAGAGGAAAAAGTTGGCATCATACACTAAATGACTTTCAAGTTGTTCCAAACACAAACTCAAGCAGAAACATTTGGCTCGTTATTAGGAGACACATGGCAAATTAAAACAATATGTTCACGCGATTTTCTGCAGAATCTGTCAACTTCGACTCCCCAATGTTTGCAGACTGGCTTTGACTTCTGGCAATTAATGACTACTCCGCCAGACTGCAAATCGGCATAAAAATTTGGGGGGAAAAATCTTGTAGTGTATTCCAGCCTTTAGAAAGAGAAAACCACTGCCAGTCAGGACATATGATGTTGAATATGCAGCAGTTACGAGATTTTCATCAAATGAGATTTCACTGTGGGTTGAGGTACCCAACGTGACACGATCAAAATAGAAAAAACCAAGGAACTGATGAAATGTGTGCAGAAACTCAGACTAACATGTTTAAGATGATACCTGGTTTGGACACGGTGTTAGAGTCTTTCTCACGGACTCTCTCTTTCTCTTTGTTTCTGTGAGTCTCTTTGTATCTGTCTTTTTCTCTCTCTTTTGCAAAGGCCATATTTGTCCTCTGTCATCCTGCTCTGTTCTCCTCACAAGAAAGCAATAATGGATTTCAGCCCTAAAGCAAAGAAAGCATTTGATGAATGACACAAGCTCACGCACAGATAAATCAATGAAAACGCTGTTGGTTTGCTTATCAGTGTCCATATCTCTCTCTGCCTTCGCTTTTCTCAGTTGTATGATATTCAGTGCAAAATCTCATTATTGTACAAGTATCGAAACTGTCATAAGTCTGAGTCAAACAAGATATCTTGTGGGGAATTAATGTTCACTCAGCAGCAGAATACAGTTGTCAGACATGTTTTAGACATATGGTTAAGTTCTTGGTTATGAAATATAATGACAAACATTTTATATGTACAAACTAGCTCTTGATTGAACAAGTGATTATAATAATAGTTTAATAATTAAGCTTATTAAAGGATGAATATTTAGATTTCAGTACAAGTTAAGCTTAATCAGTTAAGCATTTGTTGTGAATTGTTGATTACCACAAAATTTAATTATGGTTACATGTTCTAATCATGGCTGTCATGAGAATAGAAAGCTGGCTTCATTCATACAGACTGTATTCAAGCTGCTGTTGTTTGAACAGTCACACCTGTTAAATTTAGATAGTCCGTCCCAAACACTGAGTGTGAATGCAGTCAATTGTGTGAAAGGATTACAAACATTTACAAAACCACCCCATACATTCTGCTACAGCTCTCACAAACTCAATATGCACTTGTAACATCTATTGAATTGTAAATGTCACACAGCCTGGGGGTTCGATGTGTTGTCGATGTGTGAAGTGGTAGTGTTTAAAGCTCAGGTGACCTTATAAACAAGTAATTTTAAGATGTTATGGCTGTGAGGGGCATATCTGCAGGGTGAGGCTGTGCTCTGCGTTGATGATCCAGTTTATTCATATATTGATGGTAGATTTAATAAATGTCCTCATCACCTCTCTCTCTCAGGTGAAAAAAGAGAATGTACGGTCCTGTGTTTTGGATTCAGAGGCGGTGGCCTGGGACAGAGAAAAGAAACAGATTCAGCCGTTTCAGGTCCTCACCACGAGGAAGAGGAAGGTGAGAGATTTGAAAACAAAAACAGCTGAATATTGAAGAAAGATGCATAACTTAATGGTTAAATAAGGTAAGATTGATATATGGACAGACAAATTCTGGTAGCTTTTGGGAAGTTGACGCCCTGCAGTGTGAGATGCATTGTATGTTACATCTTAAATCATTTTAAATAGCATTTTGCTAATTGTTTTATGATTATTATGCATTCATGACCTAATATAGAAAATAAATTAAAAGAAAGTAAAAAATCTTGATGATGATTAACAGTCATCCAAATGTTAAAAACTTTTTGTGTGTATTTCAGGATGTGGATGCATCTGAGATCAAGGTTCAAGTGTGTGTCTACGCCTTTGACCTGCTGTACCTCAACGGAGAGGTGAGTCCATGATAACAGCCAATAGAATTAGAGATGCACCGATATGAAATTTCTCAGCCGATACCGATAGTCAGTTATTCAGAATGATATCGGCCGATGCCGATAGTTTGCTTTTTCTTATGGAAAACAAATCTCTCCTAAATAATGCCGCAAACCATGAAGAGAACCCTCTCATTTTGTACACTATTATATTAGAGGTTAAATTTACAGAGCTATTATATTCAACTGCTATTTATTTCCAGATATAATATTTACACTCAAATAAAAGCTGAAATGTTTAGTTTAGTTGTTTGTATGTATACAATGTTTGTATACAACTCAGTTACACATATTAGGTAGTTTTCATAAGCACTTGTCTTCATGGCAAATTTATTCAAACATACATGTATAATTAACAGTAAATAAGCTCCTATTTTTTTTTAAAGCTAACTAACAAATGACTTTCCTTAGGGTAAATGCAACCTTAAGTGATATTGTTCACATGCTGTTTTATTGACATCTTTCCTTGGTTAAAAACTCTGATTGATTATATGAGACATGATACGTATTTCGGTAAGTTGTTCTGTATCTTTCAACTTGCCTTCTGATATTCATGCATGTTTTTATAGATATAATTTGTATTAAAGTGGAAGAGATGACTCGTGCTCCCCGCTGCCGCCTGAACTGAGGCGCTACAGCAAACTGTAACGTCACAGGAGAGTCAAAATGCCATTAATTGTTTGAATTTCGTGATAGTGTCATCTTTCAAATTCTGTCCATTTGGTTTCTTTTTTGAAGTAACAAAGCACAGAGCTATTTGCGATTTATTGGATAAGAGGCGTGCTACAAATAATGTTTAGTATAGGGGAAAAGAAAACTGTAGATCTGGCAACCCTGGCTTGAACTACGGGTGATTCATAGGGTCAAATAGAGCCTGTGTTTATCTGTTAATGCGTTATTGTCACATTAACTTGCCCTAACTAACTCAACACGAGAGATTTTCTTCACACACAGTGTGAGTTGCAGTCGGTCATGTTTTACCGCACCCTTTTGATTGACAGGATATAATCGGCACTGATCACCTGCTGATTTAAACAGTCGGCCAATGGTGATAGTGGAAAAAATAGCTTTTTTATCGTCTGATACCGATTGTTGGCCGATACATCGGTGCATCTCTAATTTGAATAATTTTGCATGTCTCTGAATTTTCACTTTTTACATGTGAATAATGTGTCTGTCTTGCAGTCTCTGGTGCGAGAGCCTCTAAGCAAACGCAGAGCTCTGTTACGCGAGAGTTTTGAGGAGATAGAAGGAGAGTTTGTTTTTGCTCGATCCCTGGATGCTGACAACACGGAAACCATCGCTGAGTTCTTGGAGCAGTCTGTACGAGGTGTGTGAACTCGCCTTTTGTTGAACCTGTGCGGTTCATGATGATATTAATACATTTTAATGTTTAGATATTATTACATTTATTTTTGGGACATATTGTATTTGTACTTTTATACCATTAACAATTTTGGGATTGTTTTGGGTTGCCAATTTGAAATGTGGGTTCTGAAGAAAAACCAGTTAATAACTGACATTTCTATTCTATTCTCAATAATAGTAATATTTAATTTATAATTGCCTCATTTTTTATAAAATGGTTTAAATGTTTTGCAGATTCTTGTGAGGGTCTAATGGTGAAAACATTGGAAAAACATGCAACTTATGAAATTGCCAAACGCTCACACAACTGGCTCAAGGTATTACACACCACAGTTTCTAAATTTTCTTAAATGTGAAAATACACTTCTTTTTTTAATAAACTTTTAACTTTTATCATATTCATGTTTTAAAGAGGCCATATTATGCACTTTTACAGTCTTGATTTTGTTTTAAGGTCTACTAGAATAGGTTTTCATGCTTGTTTTTTCAAAAAACACATTTTTTTCACATATTTTACATTGTTGCTGCACCCCTCCTCCCAGTCTGTCAGTAATGCTCTGTTTAGTTCCAGTCTCTATGAAGACCCTCCTTTCGAAAAGCACAATGTGCTCTGATTGGCTGGACCAGTGTGTTGTGATTGGTCCTTTGCTTCGCTTCCACATTCTCGGAAGAAAACTTAAGGCTACAATCGAGGCATTTCAGAGAGTTCAGAAACAACTTTTTTTGCTTTGTAATTTTGCAGAACTTTTTCATGCTCAAACAGCAACATTACACTCTAAAGAAAGTTAAAGAAACTGTAAAAAGCATAATAGGTCCACTTAAACATTAGAATGCTATGTCGTTACAAGTAGAATTTCAGAAAAGTTTACTTTATAAAGTCAGATTGCGGGAATAAAAAGGTGATTTTTAGGGCTGTCGCTGTGAAGCTGACCAGCGCTGATGTCATTCATGGTAAATACCCTTAAGCGGTAAAAGGATGATACGACAAATATTTTGCTTTCCTTGGACACGGCAACCTTTTCACGAATATAGGCTATGACTTGACCTCAAAGACAGACAGGCGCAGGTAATTGCACGCGCTCAGTCGATCTCTCTCATTCACTGTCTGTTTAGGCTTCAGTGCAAATCCCCGAAGCCTCTGTACAAATCACCATGATAAACAGTCTAGTTATCATTATTAACTTACTTAACATTCAATACACATGCATGAAGTTCAAAACAAGAAGGGTACAGCCTTATGAAAAAAAAAATGCGAATATCGCAGTTGCTGCGGCTACTTGCATACCTCTGCGGTTTGGCTTGTCAGTACCGCGGTACTACAATTTTGCAGGTATCGTGACAGTCCTAGTGATTTTATTTATTTTTCTTTCTCTCAGACACACACAGATCAAGACTTGTTAAAAAAAATAAAACCCAGACAAGTATTCAAAGTCAGAAGGAAGGTGCAAGTCATTAAAGTGTAATTTCCACTCCATTAAGCTTTTCTCTTGTTCTGTGTCCGTATCCTGACATTAAGGCTGAGTGGTATGATGGAATATATACTCTGACAGTAGAAACGATATACCTATACCTTATATAATGTGATATATCTGTGTTGAGGTTTAAAGATAAAAAAAAATGAAATTTGTTGTCTACTACATCAGCAACTGTGTTCAGTTTAAATTTGTTTTGTGGATTATAATGGGAGGGATTTAGTTTTTTCAGACCTTTGGTCTGCATCCATCAAAATCCAAATGAAAAAGAAAATCAAATGAGATGAAGAACCTTTTAATTTGTAAAGTATTTCATTCATTGGATTATCAAAAAGATACTACTTCATGGTTATGTAAAATAAAACATTCGTGGCTTGAATTTCCTACAAAGTATATGAAGTGTCACTATATAAAATTACAAATTACTTTTGCTTATGCTCACCAAGGCTGAAAAACAGTAGTATTGTGAAATATTTTACCATTTAAAATAACCGTTTTTTATGGATTGTATTTTAAAATGTAATGTATTGCTTTGATGGCAAAGCTGAATTCTCAGCAGCCATTTTTTTTCAATGATTCTTTGATCATGCATCAATTAATTCAGCATTAATTCAAATTGAGTGTTTAATTCATCCTTAATGAATAATGAACCTTCCATTCTAACTCCAATTCTCACAGCAATTTATTAACCCATGTTTTAGTTTCTTAAAACTCTTAATTCAGGGTACCTACCATGAGGGGAGTTTTGACTTATGTTTCAAACTTGTGTGGCTTACTTTCTTCAGTAGAACACAAAATGTTTGGCAGAATGACAGCCTAAGTCACCATTCACTTTTATTGTACAAAAACAGTGTGGTGAAAGTGAATGGTGACTGAGGCTGTCATTCTGCCAAGCATCTCCTTTCAAGTTCCATAGAAGAATGAAAATCGTAAAGGTTTGAAATGACACGAGGAAGAGTGATGACAATTTTGAGCCGTTTTGCCTCTTGGTACATTTACCATGTTTTAATGATTTTGTTTAGTTTTTGTACTCCAGTACAAGACAAAGATACGGATAAAAAAATTTTTTCTTGCATTGTAGTTATTCAATTTATTCATATTTCTACTACTGTCAGAACTGTCATTTGCTTGTCTGTTATATTGTTTCTAATGGTCTGTTTATGCAGCTGAAGAAGGACTATCTGGAGGGTGTTGGAGACACAATGGATCTGTGTGTGATTGGTGCGTATCTGGGGAAGGGGAGGAGAGCAGGCAGCTATGGAGGATTTCTACTAGCCTGTTACGATGAGGAGAACGAGGAGTTCCAGTCTGTCTGCAAGGTGTGTGTGTGTGTTGCATTTGTCTGAGAGAGACCATGAAAAACTAGGACCATAAATCTTTTCAAGATTTGCATCATATGCAGATTTAATTAATTTAATTAATCGCATATATCAACATTTGAGGCAGATTTTGTAAGAAATTAATGATGAATAATTATATATTTGCTGAAAAATACGGTATAAACAGTAATATTGTGAAATATAACAATTAACAATTTCTATATATTTTGAAATGTAATTTATTCCTGTGGAATTTTCAGTCACATGATCCTTCAAAAATCATTCTAATATGCTGATATGGTGCTTAAGAAAATTATTATTATCGATGTCTCAACATTCTTAAAATAGAAAGTTTATTGCATTTATTTGAAATATAAATCTTTTGTAACATTTAAAATATCTTCGCCATCTCTTTTGATCAATTTAGTGTCCCCTTGCTACATAAAAATATATAAAAGTTCTTAAAAAAATTCTACGGCCTCAAACTTTTGAACACTTGTTCAAAAGTTAGTCAGACACCATTAAATAGAACTTACAAATAAATATTATCTGTGTTTTGCTTTTGTCAGATTGGAACAGGCTTCAAAGATGAAGATCTGGAGCAGCAGTACAATTTCTTAAAGGTACATCAATGTTTACACTTTGTTTCCATGTATTAGTGAGTACTTTGCTGGATAAAATATTTTTATATGCAATCCACCTCAGGAGCACATTTTACCTAAACCACGGCCGTATTACCGCGTGGACCAATCAACAGAGCCGGATGTCTGGCTAGAGGCAGTGCAAGTGTGGGAGGTGAAATGCGCTGATCTTTCACTGTCTCCAGTCTATAAGGCAGCGATGGGATTGGTCAGTACGCCATGCACATGTGAATCATGATGCTGAATCAGTGATTTATTTATTTTTTTGTGACTGATTTTTCATTGTTCAGATCTTGGTGCCAGATTTTAGTTTATTGTGCTTAAGTTTGGGTCTTTATGGTGTGATTCTCTCCTTGGCCATCAGGTGGACCCAGAGAAAGGCATTTCACTCCGTTTCCCAAGATTCCTGAGGATTAGAGATGACAAAAAAACAGAGGATGCCACCACAGGGTCACAGGTAACAGCCGAAATGCAGAAAAACTTGGAGCAAGGCACATAAGTGGAAACTTTACACATTCAGTAAATTCACAGTGCTGCGGAGGAAGTGACTCGGAAGCACAGATTAAGGCACATGGAAGACATTGGGGTCCAAAATCTTACAAAAATGTAAAACAAAGATGACTTTTTAACATAAGAATAGTTTATAAATAAATGTTATTTATATATATATATAAATATAAGTTATTTTTATATATATTTATAAATATATAATTAACTAATCTATAAATAAATATATATTATTTGTGATTTAAAAAATGTATTAAAGTAGAAAAAGCACAATAGCAGTTTCACTTATGTAATCAGTCTGTCATTCACAAATGTAGGAGTCAACAGTATTTACCCCACATGAGACATTTCTTTCAAAGGCAAATGTCATGAATGCATAATGCATGGAAAACTCAGGATATGACACCATACATGTGTGTGTTGTAGTTCCATGGCAAATATGATGGGAAGTGTGAGATTTTAAAGTAGTTTTTCCTCTTGAAAGTCAAACGTGATGACATTGGCATAGTTCGGAGCGTCGTGACATGGTGATTTAGTGCAGCAAGTGAAGTGGATCCGTTAAAGGAAATCCATCTTTTTACGTGCCACACTGTCTTTCTTTCCTTTCCCCCCTCATTTTCACAGTTCATTTATTTCAGTTTTCTTTTATTCCTGTCTCCCGACAGTTGGAAACACACAGGCGCACACAAACACACCCTCTCAAAATGAACTGTTCTGATCTCCTGCATCACTCTCTCTCTTAGATTGCTGATCTCTACAAGAAACAGCAGCAGATTCAAAATCAGGGTGACAAACCAGATCTGGAGGACTACTATTGATCTCTGCGGTCTGATTCGCTCCCATTGTCAGCTACTCTTATTCCAATTGGTCGATGGAGGATTTTTCAATATTTTGTTGCATATTAACATGCTGAATTTTAATGCTGTGATATTGTGAGACTTAATGAAAAATGGAAATGTCCATGTAAATAGTCTTTCAATTATACAGAGCGAAAATAAACACTTGCTTTTCACTAATTGTTTGCCTTGGGTATTTGTCACCACGGTTTTTGTCTGTTTTGTGTTCTTCACATGCAATCACATGTGTGTTTTTTTTCTGTTCGTGGTCTAGTGTCACACATTTATAAGCTTACGGATTCCAGTTTAATAATATGCTGTTTTAAGTGCGTCTAAACACAGATGATCATGTGAGTGCTTTATTGTTGAAGTGTGTCTTTAGCATAGCGGGTTTCCAATGAATTGATGGTCAATAGTTCTATTGTCAGTGACCAAAGATGGAAAATTTAATTATCCAGCTCTTTCGTTCCATCACTCGGTTTTGTACTCTCCATCTCTTCCTTCAAAGAATTCCCTTTCTTTTCCTCACTATTTGCTCACCCTCTCTGAAATGAGCCTGGCAGGTTTTGACACTGCCTCTGTCTGAGTTAAGACTGTAAAGAGAATTTTAAAATGTTGCTTTGACACTTTTGTAATAGTGAGTGTGCATGGGAGAGGCTCCATCCATCTGTTTAAGTCTTTTAGAGAGGAATTACAATGAATTAATACGAGTTTAATTAATGTGAAATTAATACAGTATTAATAATTCAACCGTTAGTGCTCATTAAAATGGCCCATGAGGTGAATGTTACTTGCTTGGTTTGGATTGCAGATAAGAACATTGATTTTAAGAGCCTTGAAGCATTTGGCTAAATGACTTTGCTGTTTATTAGTAAGGGGCCGTGTTGTAACCACATGATTTTTTTATTAACTGGAATCTTAAGAACTAATCTAGTCATGCTAGAGGCTGGGATCAGAATGGCATACTACCGTTACTATGCAGCATGTTTACTGAGAGTTATTTATCTATAATTATAGTATTTATTACCATTATTGGATTTGCTTTTATTGTCATTTTAGTTTCTTTTAGGAATTGTTTTGTGCTTTTTATAAAATATGCTTTAATTTATACTATGGATTTAGTCATTTTAGTTCTTCAACTTAAACCCATTTTATTTCAGTTAGGTGGCAGTTGTTCATCTAATATTTATGTTTTGTTTATTTCAGCATTATTTCACTAGAAGAGTTTTTAATAGTTTACCCAACACTGGAGAGTAATATGTGAATTTTATTTTTGCAGAGAGTACCTGAAATGACCTGCTACATTTTGCGTGGAAGTGTATCCCATAATCCAATGTGCTTGACTTTGATCTCCTATTTCTAATTTCCTATTTCCGCTTGAACTGCCAACAGTAAGGACAAGGTGTACACAAAAACATGACAATGTAATGCACATGTTAAAATGTTTATTGCTTATTATTATTGGGTACTTTCACATACTATTTTTAAAAATTGCTAATATTCCATTCTAAGCATAGCCTTAAATTGAGTGTTTTGTGAGGAGTAATCAACCATCGAAGGCCTTTTTTTACTTGTTCGAGCAGTCACCCAAACATTTTTGAAATGTTCTTGAAAATGTCTGTTTTGCAGAAGAAATAGTCATACAAGTTTGGTGTGACATGAATGACAGTAAATGACAGATTATTTTTTATTTTTTTAACTGTCCTTTTAAATTTTAGTCTTGCTCACACAATTGTACATTATGCACATAATCATGACTTCTGAAAGGAATATAGCATGTGAGTCATATGGACCACTTTTATGATTATTTTGAGTGTTCTTATTGAAACATGAAAGCTTCGGTTCCTGTTTTGTATGGAGGAGAGTGACTAACATAATCTTCACAATTTTCCCTTTTATGATCCAAATAGGGATATACGACTTTGGAATGACATGAGGGTGAGTAAATGACAATTTTCATTCTTGACTGATCTAAGCTTGTATTCTTTGAGTATGGAATAGAAAATGTGTGTGAAAGAACTCAAATGTCTCGCTGCCAGAGTCTTGTTTCCTCAGGGTAAATAAACCGCTCACCACCCAGAGGGCCGCGTGTGTCATACTAACTTATCAGCAAACAGTTTCAAACACTCCCGAGAGTGTTTCAGGTCAAGAAAATCGGTGGAATGTGTCAAACGAGTCCTCCTCCATTGACAGGGGGCAGAGAGAAAGTGTAACACCACAATGGCCCCAAATTTCTCTCTCTCCGTCCAATTCTTCACTCCTACTCCAACACACGGTTCCGCAGCACAATAACTCATCTTTGAGTCCAAACAATGCTTTTGTTCTCCATTTTGTGCCCCTCCTCTGCATCCCTTCATCTCTCTCTCCCTGCATCCCTTGTTTTGGTGCTCCCTGTGACATCCCTGCCATGTGAGAACAAGAGCCGAGGGTAGAATGGAGGGAGGAAGAAAAGACAGATCGCTGCTTTGTCCCGACGTGACCCAGCTGAATGTCAGCTCTGTTGCCATTAGGAGTGCGTGTGTGTGTGTGTGTTTCTGCAACAGTCCATGGATTTAGTTTGATGATGTCAGACAGTTTTAAGGCTAAAGAGAGTGTGTGTGTGTATTCTGTTTGGTGACATATAGGCTTAATGTCATCAGATATAATGTACACTGCATGGCCTCAAAAAGTATTTGGTTTAACCACTCATAAATAGATAAGCATGTGTATTATATAATAGTAGAATTAATAGTTTGTTTGGTTTAAAATAATAACAATTTTAAAAGTATTGCAACTTTTTTATGTTGTGAAATGTTAGTGGAACATGATCAAAAACCACATTGGGACTAGAAAGCCATTGCAAAAATAAAATATAATAATAAAGTTAAAATACTTGTGTGAAAGATCTAGCTAAATTTGATAATTATTATTTTTTATTTTGTTGTGCCCACACTCTAAAAGTAAAGGTTCTTTTTTGGCTTTGGTTTTTCCATTGGATTGAAGGTTCTTTATAGTGGAAAAAGATTATTAAAATGTTCTTCACACTAAAGGAAAAAAAAATTGTTCTTTTTAAGAACTTTTCAAAGTAAGGTTCTCTAGTTTAGGAAACGCAAAATGGCTCTTATATATTGCAATCGCTACAAAAACCCCTTTAGAAACCTTAATTTTTAAGTGTGGTTTGAAATGTCGTGTTAAGCACAGACATGATTAGCGCAGCGTGTGTATATGAATACCAGTAAAACACCTACATGTATATAAAACAGTGATAATGTTTCAGTATGGTTGACATAAAATGACCTTCCCTTCAAAGCTCCCAGGCAAATCTTTGCGGTGGTTTTGCATATTTTTACAGTTATTTGTAAAGGTTCCTTCAGCAGTATATAAAGCAGATATGCAATCATTTCAATTCCATTTCACATTAGTCTACACTTCAGCGGTTTTTCTCATGTATACTGTTTTTTTTGCGTCTGTGCGTCACACACATTCACAGTCGTCTCTTATCTACTCTCAATTTTCTCTCTTTTGCAGGTTTTTCTCCAGCCTGTCTTTCTTTCCCTTCGTTCATTCTACAGCTGTCAGTCAAGACTGTGTGTTCCAATAGCTCTCATTTGGGATTCAGCTGATGGTGCATTTTGATTGGTCCTGCTGTCAAAGTCAAACCCAATGTCAACACTGTGGTCATGCTCTTTGATTTCCATCCGTATGCAACAAACAAGCATTGTCTAATATACTCGCATTAGCGTTACTTCGATTGCATCGCCTTGTTTTAATGCGTTCTCATCTTTGAGTTGTTTATTCTTCTTTGTCCCTTTGTTTTTAGTTGTATGCCCTCTGAGATTACAGTAAATTGGCCAAAAATGCCTAAACTGGCATGTTTGCGGAAATGTCTAATAAGGTTCACAGTCCCTGTAGATCTGAACTGAAAAAAAAAAGAATGGAGAAGGGATCTGTAACCTTGGAAACCAGGGGAAATTACATATTCCTCTGCTTTTGTTAGCCATTGACCATTGTGTATGTGTATCATTACATTTCTCCAGTTGAGTAAACTGTCATTGGTTGCATTTTTAACTTGTTTACTTACTCCTAGCTAGCTTGCTTAGCAGTAAATGGTCAAACCTAGTCATTCCCCTATAAACTAATACAAAATCTACTGTGCCATTGATGGCATCAGATGGCATTACATTGATATTTTAAACGTTTTCACCAGTTAATCTAGTTTAACTTTTTGTTTATCTTTTCTTCCCTACATTGTGACGTATATCCCAGTGAAATGGCTTCTTGAACAAGAAAAAAAAATGTAGGACGGACTTCATTTTATCCACCGGGAATTGTTTGGATGGTTTTGGTTTGCTATTGTGATGTCATGTGAGTGACAGGTTGCCCCACCCTTATTAAGAATGCCCGCGAATTAAAAAAAAAGAAAGATGTGCACAGATAAATCATTGAATACAAATACTGCAATATTCCATACAAAACAAGAATTGTCAGTTTTGATATCATTCCCGACTTTAAGTAATAAAGATACGCACACCAATTTGGTAAAGCATCTTATAGGGGACCAAAATACATTTGAGAAGGGTGCCCTATTTTCCTTTATCCAGTTTGCCAGTCATATTGTTATGCCAGTGTCCTCATATCAACCCATGTGTTTATATCTTCCGTTTCTAATATGTTTTGTCCGTTTTACTGCCGTCTTACTGGAATAAGAGGAGTGGGTGGGAGACTGGAGGAGGAAAGAATGCAAACCTTTGTCTACAGACAGAACGATGGTGGAAGAGAAAGAAAGCAGCTCTAAATTAGACCCGCCCGCTCACCCCATGTCCTTCTGTCTGTCTCTCTTTCTGTATTGTTGTGTCTGGAAGACGTCAGCAGAGGAGAGGAATCTGGAGAGATGGAGAAAGAGATGTCTTTGTCTCATCTCTTAAGCTTGTCCTGGTGAAAGGGCAGCGAGAGGAGAAACAGGGTCAGGAGGTGACTTTCTCTTTCTCCCTGTCTTTCTCTCTTGCCCCCGCCTTGCTTTTCTCCTTGATGTCATATTATCATCATCATGCATTCATTGAACTTGTTTGTTGTTAAAGATGTAGTTGTAAAAGGGTTAGTTCTTGTAGCTCAACAAGTAGAGCATAACTCCAACAATGCCTTGGTCATGGGTTCAGTTACCAGGGGATGCATGAACTGAAAAGATGGATGCTTTGAATACAATGTATGTTTGGATAAACGTCTGCCAAATGTAAACGAAAAAAAAAAAAAAAATCTGTCATTTACTCAATGTCATGTCGTACCAAACTTATGACTTTCTTTTTTTGTTTGGAAAATGAATATCTCTGTGTTTTTTTGTCCATAGAATGGAAGTCAATGTTACCAACATTCATCAATGTCTTCTTTTATCTTCTGCAGAAGAAAGCAAGCTATAAAGGTACGGAATGAAGCTGTGAAAAATGTTATTTTTGGGTGAGCTATCACTTTAACCCCATAAAGTCTTTTTTAATGGAACCGTTTAGACTTTAGATATAATTTAAAAATCTTTTTAAAAAGTTTGCATGTGTGTTAAATGTTTTGTATCATATGTGATGCTTCAGGCTTTTATGGCTAATATATAGAGGAGCTCACACTCGAGGAAAAACTTTTTTTTATTATTCAAAACAATGCAATATAATTATTAAAGAGATCTTCAAATAAACCATCCGCAAAAGTCTGTCATATTTGATACTTGCATGTGTGAATAATCAAGTTGCTTCAGTCCAGTAAAAGGTCACCTTGAAATATTACTAACAATCTAAAAGTTATTTTTTACATTTACTGTATAAAAATCATTCAATTTCCCACAGCAAAAAGACGAGTATAATGATCTAAAAGTGGAAATGTTTAGAGTTATACTAAAAGGTCTTTTACTGACTAAAAAAGTAATTGTCAATCACAGGGCAGAAAGCATTGTAGATTGTGTAAACAGGTTTTTCAGTTTCGATCATGTTGAGGCCTTAGAAATACATATATCAAATAATATATGTGGGGTTTATATGGTTAAAGATAAAGTGGTGGTCCAGTTTAATATGCAAATTAAGGTAGGTTGATTCTCCCGGAAGTCTAAACACAATGGCGCTATCAAAACTTTGCTTTGTAAGCATTGGCTAAACCATTTAGGGAATGAAAACCTGTTTGTCTGAATAATGACAGACAGGGGAATGGTCTGAAAACCTGTTTGAAAGTATTATTCCTTTTTTTTTTTCATTTTGGTGATGCTTGCGGCACATAAATTACACCCTTCACCTTTAAGTCCATCTTCTTTTCTGTAATGTGAATATGAGTGGCAGGCAGATGGCGACCAGGTCAGGACAGGTGAGATGGAAAAGACCTGCAGCTCATTGTGTTTTCAGACCGACAGCTTCTCCGGGTATGTTTTGTTTATAGAGCCGAATCATCTGCATAAGAGAGGAAGGATTACAGACAAACGGCACTCAACCGTGACAGGATAAGGAGAAAGGAGGTATCAGACTATTAAGCCACAGATACACACACACACATACACAGAAGTCCAAATATAATCTGACTCACTTAGAGATTCTTTATTGCTGCAGTGTCTTTGTCCTTCAAATTTGATCTTTCCTTGTTAAACAGATGCTGTGATGCTTTTATTAACTGGCTGGGGAACGAGAGAGAGGATTCATTCTCAGGTTATTGTATCACTCGCCTTTTCTATGTCGTGTTCACAGACAGTCTTTTAGAAGGAGACAAAGAGAGAGAGCGAGAGAGACTGTCCTATCAGGGACGGGGCCAAAGAGAAGGCAAGAGATAATGAGGTGGTGAGGGTGGGGCTTAAGTTTGGGGTGTGGTTGGGTTTAAAGTCCAGGACTGAATAGTCTCATCTTGATGCCCTCTGGTCTCATTCCCTTCTTCCCTCCATCTCTTCTCCTTTCTCCATCCCTCGCTCTCTCGGAACCCCTTTACATATTGACCTGCGGGGAGATCGGAGGGAGATCATGCTGTCTGTACTGGCACTGACGTCCTTGGTGCTCTTGGGCATAGGTAAATACATTTCATCCATCTTGCATTGCATTACTTTGTAACAACAAGGCATACCAACTTTGAACCAAACTAACCAGAAAACATCTAGAAGTCCTTCACTTTAGCTTCTGTACAACATGCCAGTATTATTGTGTGTTCAGACTCACCTGTGTTTTGTGCACCTGATGCCTACCTGTTCAAGACTGTCCAGGTTTGAGAGATGAGGTAGATCAGAAAGGACCTTAGTCAACCAAACACAGTCAGAATAGAGAGAATCTTTCCATTTCTTTTTGTGTTGGCTCTCAATTTGATGAATTTGAACTTTTTAATACTTTCTAATGTGTAGCCTACCTGAAATACTCACAAAGCTTCTTACCAGAATATCTTAAAAATACAAATATTACATTTTTATATTATCATATGTGTATTTATTTTTCCTCAGTCTTTAAAAATAGATGTAAAAAATTGTGTTTGTGTGTTTTATGGTTTTTAATATTTGCATTTGCATCCAGGAAATCAAGAAAAAAAGGTTACATTTATGATCCAATTATTTATATACTTGGATATAATTTGATTAATAATAATTATATTTATTTGTGAAAATTAATATATGTGGCCATCATTTAAAAGAATCCTTTAGTGCAACATTGCTGACTTTTCAAACTTTTTATCGAACAGATTTTATTTTGTATCATTTCACATTTGAATTTAACATTTCTACCATTGCAGTTTTATTTTTACATTTTTGTGTCCCTATGTAGGCTAATATTCCTCGCTCTGTTTTTGTATGTTCCAGCCTCTCAGACCACGGCTATAGTTGTGTACACAAGCTGGGAGAAACATGCTTTGCTGGGTACAGATGTCAGACTCTCCTGCTCTTTCTTCTCCTGGCAGTGGACTTCTCCAGACGTGACCTTCTCATGGCATTATCGTGCAGATAGGGCTAAAGAGGGCATCGCAGTGCGTAGAAACATGCACACGCGCGCACGCAGAAACTCGCTATTTTAACACACTCCTACATTTTAGTTCATTTATTTGTTAAACATTGCAATTATTTCTTAATAGTCAGGCATTCTTCAGCAGACAAAGCAACCAAAACATTTTAACCACAACAAATAAAGGACATTTTCACATAAAACTATTTAGCTGGATACCTTAATGTTGGTCTATATTCCAAAATATCTGAAAATAAAATTAAAAAGGCAATCCATGAGAGCAGCTACTTTAGTTTTACAAGTTTTTAATAATTATTTTAATGTGCAATTACAGCATGAAGCCAATTATTATTAACAGTGTGATTGCATTTTTACTAAACCTGTTAAAAGGTGTGTGTGTGTGTACTGGTAATGTACAGTAACACAAATCTGTATGAAAACATGCTCACCCCTTGGGAATAATATCCATGTGTCCGTGTGGTTTGTAGAGATAATCGCCATGCAAATAGAAATATTAGGCCCTTGTGGGTGTAGTCTGCTTTCCAAATTGTACTGCGCTGTGTGATTCTTTGAGTTGGCCGACCAGCTTCATTCATTTGTGGATGCTTCTTCATACTGGCAATTCTTGTAGTTCAAAATCTAATTTTATTCACCATGCAATGCAATTGAGTGGTTTGAATAGCATGACTTCATTTGATTCGTAAATTAGTTTACAGTTTACACTGTATAGGCTGTTTTGCTGTTAAGACTCACTGGTTACGTTTTAATTGCTGAAGTTGATATAATCATGTCTGATATATTACATTTTAGGATGAGATATGTGATGATAAAATAAGCGTTCTTTCCTGGTTTAGATTTTCCACTATGCAGGCGGAGCTCCCTACCAGGATAACAAAGGCCCGTTCCGGGACCGCCTGGAGTTTGTGGGGAACCCCAATCGCCGTGACGGTTCTATCCTGATCAAGAATGTCAACTTCGAAGACAATGGAACCTTCACCTGTGACGCCAAGAACCCACCTGACATTGCCGGCCACCCCTCCAGCGTTCGACTGCTGGTGTTTGAGAAGGGTAACCGATCTCTATGAACATTTTTGTCTTCATTCACTAATAAAAAAAGACGATTAAAAAAAAATGCCAGTTTTGCAGAGAAACACGCTATACAAGAAAACCATTTGGATTCCTCATTTGCTTTCGCCTCATGCTGCAGTTGCTAAGACTGATTTTTGCCTTTAGGCTTATTTTATTCCAGGGTGGCATACAAAATCTGTGAGATCTTATGGCAGGAGATGAAAGTTTACTGCTAATGGAAGAGCAAAACAACAGTAAAGCAGAGACCTGAGTGGTTTCCTTGTGTAGTTGGGCATTTTTTGTTTTTTCAGAGAGTGCAATTTCTGTGAAAAATAGCCATTGTTGGATCCAAATGCCTCACACAGAGCCTTATTCATCAAATAAATACTTTTTTGCACAGGTGCTTTTGATTTCCCCCCTTGTTTCCCTTTTAAACAATAGGTTTAACTTCTGAGCACAATATTTGTGGATTAAGCCGTTTTTTTTTTGGAGGGGGAATATAAGCGCCTTTCCAGGTGGACATTGATTAATGTTGTTTGCAGTTATTTTTCAGTAATCTAGTTGTGCCTGTAAGAAATTATACAGGTGTATTAAGGGAGGGACAGCGCAACTAATAAATCAGTACTGTAAAAGGCCTTTAATCTGCAGACCTAAACTCTCTTTATATTCTCTCTTTTTTGTAGTTCCAGTCCAGGCTGGTGTGATAACAGGGGCCATCATTGGCGTAGTGTTGGGACTGCTGATCCTCATTGTGGCAATTTACTATCTGATGCGTTTCCTGGTCGCCAGAAGAGTGTTCAGCTTGAGCATGAGGTCAGTCTGGGAGCATCTGCTCCCTCAAGCCAAACCCGACCCTCTGCCTGGCCTTGACACACACGCTCCTATTCACACGCACACTCTTACCAAGACACAGCCCAGATCCCCATTAGTCACACACTCACACAAAAACACACACGTCATAAGCGATACATCGATGGAACCCCCAACCAAACTAGGGAGTAGTAAGCCAACTAGTCTTGCATAGCCATATGCACAATGCAGAACCACACGTTTAGGCAGGAAGAATGCACAACATGCACAACTACAGTTTTTAGTTTTGTTTTTATGTGCCATTTATCTTATATTTATAAAATGGATTGTGGGAGGTCTGTAGGCATTCTTGAGGATGAGACTTTAGGACAACTACTGTAGCAAACAAGCAGTTCGTTTGAGTTCTCCATCCACCAGATGGCCACATTGTTTATGCAATTTTTGTATTTTTGTTCCCCTTAGCAAACATGGCAAGAAAGGCAAAGGAAAAGAAGGATCACAGCAAAAACAGGCAAGTGTTCACATGCCTCCACCCTAAAAATGCATACAAACGCGCACATACACACATGCTTGCTAGTTTCTTTCACTTGTGCTTTGTTAAAGACCTCCTGTCCTCCAATGCTCTCCCCCCTTTTTTGTCTGTGGTTAATTGCGTTTAAAGTACTTTTTAAAACAAGTCAGGCGATTTATAGTTAGCAGTTATATAAGGATGTCAAAACTTAAGAATAATTATTTCTTTTATGTTTTTGAAAGCAGTCTCTTATGCTCACCAAGGCTGCATTTATTTAAAGTCCCTATAATTGTATCCCTTAAAACTCATCTTTGATCACCAAAATGACAAATATAAAAAAAAAATCTTCATGCCTTAAAATAGCTTGAACGTAACTACACCCTTGCTTCATTTAATATATGCGGATCCATAAATATGCAAATGAGCCCCGCCTCCACTCATTCACGCCCGAGATTCACTCTGTCAACTTTACTGTAGTAAACACTGCACAATGGTATCGCTCTTTAACGTATCGTCGGTCACATAACAGTAATTAATATGATTAGCCTTTTGGTTGACTACATTCTCAAACAGCTAATAATGTGTTGCTAATGTTACATAAACCATGTTCCCGTTCGCCATCTCAGAGTCAGACAGCTGCCTTCTAAAAATCAGTGTCCTTAGAAACGCTTTGAACAATTCAGAATGTCAGTGAGAGGCATATAGTTCATCATAACATTGTAATATACATCATATACATAATTCACCTGCTATATTGCTAAATGTAGAGAGATTGAAATGTTTCATATCAAGAGAAAAATATACCGGGATAACCTGGCTTCTCTTGAGACTCCACTGCTTCAGAGCGCTCATAGTTAGTGATATGCTAAAGCCCTCGATTACATTGAACTAGTACATTAACGTGATTGGTTACAAGGTAGTTTGTGATGTAAGAAACAACAGCGATTTCAAACAGCGTTTTTGAGCCTGTCTTTGGTTCAATGCAGTTTTAAGGAGAAAATACTCCGCAATGGTGTTGACTGATGAATTTGCACATGGTTTGTCTTAAAGCATATTAAAAACACCACATAGACATATAAACAACATTTAAAAACTTTATTTTCACCACAGGGGGACTTTAATCAAAAATACAGTCAAATATAATGCTGTAATATTGTGAAATATTATTACAATTTAAAACCGCGATGGGCAAATTCTGTCCTGCAGAGTTTATCTCCAACCCTGATAAAACTCGCCTGCCTGCAGTCAGTGCTGGATAGTAACTCTGATTACATGTCATCTGGATTACGTAATCAGATTCCAAAAATGAAGTACTTGTAATAAGATTATATTACATTTACATTGTTTTACATTATATAACTTTTTTTTATTGGATACATTATTACATTTTAATCTCACAATGGCAGTAAATTATTCATAATTAATTGATTCTCCATACTACAAGCAGATGAACAAATAATATATATATATTTTTAAATTTGATGTGTTTTATTTTGATGGTTTTTTATTATAAAGTGATTTGTTTTAATTTTACATTTACTTAATGGCTTTTAATTAAACTCACAAACCCCAGTTTGGGAAACCCTGAAGTAATGTAATATTTAATGCACTTTATATTGTTGATAACAAAGAATGGAATATATATTTATCTCTTTGTATTTTTTATCAATTTTAACAAGATTATCCTATTCAAATCAATGTGATAAACGAGTTAGGTCAAAGGTAATCTAAAAGTAGTCCGATTTTGTTACCATAGATGTGTAATGTAATGGATTACGTTACTCAGTAATTTTTTTTTTTACTAACTACAACTAACAAATCTACCCAGCACTGCAAGTAGCCTTCTAGTAATCCTATAGTATAGACATTCGCTGCATCTGAAATCAAATGCTTCCTTACTATATAGTATGCGAAAAACCAACCGTATAGTATTCGAAAAACAGTAGGCGAAAAGTACCCGGTGACCCACTGCTTCCAGACAGATTCTAAGGTGTGCATACAATGGACACTTTACTATCCCATGAGGCCACGGGAGAGAATTTATGAATGGCAGTGATCTGGCTGGTAGGTCATGTGACAGTAACAACATGGTGGATGTAGTACGTCAGAATTTCCTTCATGCTACCCATATTCATAAAGCATATTGTTTTTAACAGTCATGAAGTAATTTCAAATTCAAATGCGGTACCTACTCTGACAGTAAGCGATTTCGGATGCAGCGATTGATTAGCTGGTTCAGGTGGTCAGATTAGGCTTGGAGCTAAACACCTCTAGGACTGAGTTTCCCCATCAATAATTTAAAGAACTGTTTTCTGTTTAATATATTTTAAATTTATTCCTGTGATGGCAAAGCTGAATTTTTAGCAGCCAATACTCCATTCTTCAGTGTCACACAATTCTTTAGAAATCATTCTATGCTGATTTTAAATTGTAATAATATTTCACAATATTACTGTTTTACGATATTTTTAACAAATAAATGCAGCCTTGGTTGAGCGTAAGAGACTTGTTTCAAAAATATAAAAAATGTAAATAAAATAAAGTTTTGACCAGTAATGTACTGTATGTGTATGTATATATATATATATATATATATATATATATATATATGATACATGTGTATAGGCTTAATGATTAATGAAATGACAAATAATTATTTTTATTCATAATAAATATAATAATAAAAATAAGCACTATAGAGAAAGGTCAGTTGCATGGCAGGCGAAACTCCGGGTAAAGCTACATCTACCTCAGTGTTTGTGCTCCTGTCTGGATGCCAGTTTATGAAGCCTCATTCGCAATGCATGTAAACATATTTGTAATACAGTACATGTTTAGACTTGAGTAGCTGTACCTCATCAAAAATAGAAGCAGCGGACATTTGGGATATAGCAATGGTATCAAAACTACATGTTTCGAAGGATGCGAGCACACAGGCTTGTTTGTTGCCATCACATACTGTAGACTACAATTGCGCGTTCAAGGCCCGTAATAAGCCATGTGGAGAATTAAATATTAGGCTATGCTATAACAGTATCATTTGTGGGAGATTTAAGAATACTTTCGGCTCTTCTCTATAATCCTGAGGACTTAGGGACCACCACATCAGTGTCATTGAGCTGGCAGTCAAATGGAGCTCATACATCTTTTACTGTGCTAACATGCCATTCATTTACATACCACCTTACTTTTCTTTCTTTCTTTCTCTCTCTGGGTTTATTTCCTTCTGTGCATTTTTCCACGCCATTATCCTTCACATCCTCCATATCACTGATTTTTCTCCTCTAGCAGTCTCGTCCCCTCTCTTTTCCGCCGGCCTCCGTTCCCTCCGCAGGTGAACAGTAAAATGCTGTCAGACTGAATCATGTATGTGCTTTTATCATGTATTATATAATGACAAACACTATCATGTACAATCAAGCCACTTCCTTTCTTTGCACACATCTCATCTCTTACAGGATCAAACCAGCAGATTTCCAATCTTGTATTGTTTATGTTCTTTCTCTTTTTATTGCCTTTCTTCTTTCTTTCCGTCATCTGTTTCAGTATACATTCCTCTATTTGTACTCCTCTGTATGCGTCTCCTGTCAGCTTCTCTCTTTCTCTTTCATTTCTTTATTTTCTTGGTTCTGTCAGTGTAAACCCAGTCCACCCTCCAATATCCATTCAACTGAATGCAGGTTGAGTGCTACAGACTAGAACTAGGATCTCAGGACTTTAAAATTCCTTTGTGGAAACTTGCTGCATAGTTGTATATGTTTAAAGAGAATTTGTATTACAAAAGCAGCAAGTTAAAATGTACAGTTATTGTAAGCCTTTCTTGAACTTATTTATAGATTTGAAATCACAAAGAACAAAATATTTTTTTGGTTAAAAACAAGTTCTTCTAAATTCTGTGATAATCAAGTTTAAATGAGAGCTTAACTTGTTTATATTCTGGAATATTAATTTTAAAGGTGAAGTGTTTACTTTCTGCACTACTAGTAGCATCAAACAGAACTGGAAAAAATAATAACATTGTCTTTCCAAAACCCTCTATCACCCTTTCATTGTTTTGACAAACAGGACTCAGAGCGTAGTGTTGCTCTGTTCAGGAAGTCCACTTACTGTACAACGTTTTACTTGGAAAAATGATTCACTTCACCTTTAATTGAGTTACATGTGCAGCACCTTTTCAAGTTTCTGACAGACATACAGTGAATCTTCTTTGTGGAAAGACTAAAGATAATCAAACATGTTTCAGCATCCCGAGGGTGAAGGAGTCAAAGGTCAGCTGTATGAGTTCTTTTATTTAGGTGCTGTGATGTCACGCTGTCACTCCCTAACTGGCCACTTCCTGTTTTGTCCTCCCTTTCCAGAAACCGAAAGTTCCCCTGGTGTTCATCTCCTTCTAACCACTTGTTTAGCATTTCACTCTCTCTTTTCTTCTTCCACTTCTCTTCTGTAATGAAACTACCTCCCTTATTCTGGTTCCTCATATCCGATAAACTCATCTGACCATTCCCACCTAACCCACAAGCCCTTCTTCTTCCTCCTTTCTCTCTTTGCTTCTTGCTTTCTTTCTATACCTCTCTCTCTCTCTCTCTCTCTCTCTCTCTCTCTCTCTATCTCTCTCTCTTGCTCTCCTCCCGTAGAGACTCACTCCTCCCCTCTCCACACTCCCTCTCTTTTCCAGGCTTCAGCTGTGATGGATCCGGCCAAGCTGAAGGCAGCAGCATCAGAGAAGAAGAAACAGGAGTCTCGCAGGGAGAAGAAATAGGGATTGTGGAGCAGAGAGCTAGAGCCCCTGAGTGGGGATGCCTCGACCCAGGCTCAAGCCCAGGACGAGGCAGCAGAGTTGGGCAGGCAGGACAGGGTTCTTATGACCATTGAGCTAGAGCTCACTAAACAGGAGAGAGAGAAAGGGCAAACTAAAACAAGTCCCTCAGCGTTCTTTTCTCAACTCGCTCACAAAATCGCTCTCAAGTAAAAGAGACGGGTATGAAAAGAGGGGGTGGTGGAGAGTTTTGGAGGCGAGGAGTGAAAGATAAATCCTTCAGGAGAGGACAGGAGAGCTGTGAAGTTTTTCTCATTATAATCCCCCCAAAAAAATCTAAAAAAAATTTATATATTTCTGTGTCCAATCTAGGTGCAACACGATAAAGCGGCAAGCTAAACAATATCTTCGATGAGTTTTGTTGGAGATGTCGTCTTACGCAGCTGTGACAATATATTTTATAATTATTATATATTCTAATTAGATATATTTTGGGTTGCTTGGGTTCTGCCTTTGTTAGGTTAATCTGGAAAGCTCCACCCACATTAAAATCGAATTGGTCCAAAATCAGGCTACGCAAGCAGTGAGGTTAAAAAATCTGAAGAGCTTCTAGTTTTTCTTCTTTCATAAAAAAAATCCATCATAAATTATATTATCGGCATAACTTAAGGGTGAAGAGGTTAAAGTTTGTGTTTTCAGGGAGTACAGACAAATGACTTGCTGCCCGAAAGTTGTTGCATTGGCACCTGGTTTGGACACAGTCTTAAAAATAACATCACTTCAACAACATCACACATTCACAACAAAAACCCAGAGCTGAGAGCCGCCCATTGCACACACACACACTGACAGTTGTGTTTTTGAGAGCTGTAATGGTGGCAGAATGGTGAAGATTTCCACTTAAGTGACAGACCACTCAGCCATCTCTCTCTCTCTCTCTCTCTCTCTCTCTCTCTCTCTCTCTCTCTCTCTCTCTCTCTCTCTCTCTCTCTCTCTCTCTCTCTCTCTCTCTCTCTCTCTCTCTCTCTCTCTCTCTCTCTCTCTCTCTCTCTCTCTCTCTCTCTCTCTCTCTCTCTCTCTCCACACACATGCAGTCTTATTCAAGAGCTTTTCACACTTTTCACTTGTATTCTTGCTGAACAGTTATTTTGGAAACTTTATTTTAACTGTCTTTTTTCTTGTTCCCTCCTTCTCTTTCTGTTTTTCTCTGTTTTACTGCCTATCGCTCTGTTTTTGTCTGTCTTTGGTCTCCCTATCCTCTAATCTCTCTTCCGTATAGCATTTCTGACACTTTTTGTCTTTTTTTTTAATTACATTTCCATCTATAAATTCACCTTTCTCATCATCTGATATACTGGTGCTATTACATCACTTCCTGTAGGCCGGCCCCCTAAAGTAGCCTCCCTCCCCACCCTTCATTTACTGAGAGCTAAATATAGCACTAGTAATTTTTTGTCATGGAATCACACACATGCACTTTCTCACAATTAAAATGTAATATCAGTCAATATCAGTGTCCATACTTTCTCAAACACACGCTAACACTCATGGCGTCATCTCATGTATCCCATCATACAATTTTAATTGCCTTCCCAAAAAGTTTTTGACGTAGTTTACAGCAATTTGACTTAGAGTTGTACTGTGTTTTTACTCCGACCGCAGTGACTGAAATACCCAAAATGACGTCGATACTGTTGGCAGAGACACTCAAACACACACTGTGAGAGTTACTTGATACTCTAAGCCAGATTCTCACGTCTGTCTGCATAAGCTGTTGTCTGACAAACAGCTGATTATTTTAACACTCACTTGTAACTGGAGAACTCTCTCTGTATCCCTTCTGTCCCTTTTTTAAACGACTGTCCAATGAGGGGCGGCTCTTATGGTGTAACCCCCCTCAAAACATATCATTAGGTAGGGCCATCGCTCATCCTGAGTCCTAGATTTACTTCACCTCTCTCTAATCCTCCTATAACTATCCCAAACACTCATCCACCACCTCCACTTCTCATTCCCTGTTTCTGCTGGTAAGAAAACCCCAGCACTCTCTCTTGCCCCCTGCTGCCCACATGAGAACATTTTTCATTTGGCCATATTGTCGCAAAGACGTCAATGCAAAAAAAAAAAGTTAATTTAGCTAGCTCTCTGCTGACCATGATAGATGTGTGTATGTTTGTAGTCTGATGACATGTCTGTAACCTGTCAACATGTTAGGGGAACAAAACAACATAAAAACAACATTGTAGCAATATTTGTCATGTCATCGTTAGTAATGACAAGCTGTGCAGCAGCACCCTGGGACTGTTTGTGTGTTGGAAGCAGAAATGTAATAGTTTAATGATGTTTAATAATATTTCTGCACTTTCATTTGACTGACATGGCAGAATTTATGTGGTTGTTTCTTCATAAAAGTGTTTACCATCATGGTGTTGGCATGCTAAGGTTACAGGAAGTGATGCATTATGGACAGAAAGGTTTTTGAGAGTGATATAAATTATTGAATACTGAGATGAGGACTTGGACTGAATTCATATTCAGGTGAAAAGTCAAGCCAAAGTCCAAAAAACATCTCAATCTCACAGGAAATGTTTTTCTCTTCAAGTCTTCATGCATGTCAACCTCGAGCCAGACAGGGGCTCTCATCGGGAATGCTGGGAAAAGTTGTAGAATTGCGAAGGCTTGTGGGAAATATGTTTGTTAACCTACAGTCAGATGCTTTTTATGCATCTCAGAGTAAATGTCGAGCAGCCACATGGTACCTGCCATTAAACTGTTTAAATATCGGGGAATTCCCATGTTGTATGTATTGGTACAGGTCTATTTAACCGTTTTCTCTCCAAACTCCATTTAAAACGTCTAATTATTTTTTACTTTTATTTTGACTTTAACCAAGCTAACTTTGATTTTCTGTAAAATGTCTTGTAAAAAGAAAAATGTCAAATTCAAATAATTTCAGAGAAACATCAATAAAAAAATCAGATCCCTTGTGTGTGTGTTTTGATAGAATGGTCTAAATAACCTGCAGATGAGTGAGTAACTCGATTAAGGATTGTTTAAAAGAGAAAAGAGAAATGTAATGTAATTTTGGAGATATATACAGTAAATGTCTCAAACCGATAAATAACGACAGTATTATGTGCATTGCGTGATTTCACCCAGTAACCGTTACATGTTCCTGGATGTTCCATGAATGGATTCCTGAATTTTTTTTTTTATGTAAAGAGAAAAGCATGTGGCAACAAGGTTGCACACCAATATCTTATAGTAACTAATATGATCTAATTCTATAATTTTAATTATCATAACATATTAATGTGCAATCTTGTTGCCACATGATTTTCTTGATACAGAATATACACTACAATAAATTGCATATGAACTATTTGGTTTTTGTTGGATATTTAAGATAACTTCATCTTTTTAACCTCCTTTGCGGATGCTTAAAGTCTTTATTGGGAAGGTCGTACTGTGTTCATGTGGTTGAGGTTTGATATCTCCAGAATCAGCCCTGTTTACCTGTAGTAGCCTGGGCCAGTTGCATAAACTCGGTGTCTTTAGTTACTCACCCTCATGTCGTTCCAAAGCTGTGAGACTTTCGTTCATCTTTGGAACATAAATGAAGATCTTTTTGATGAAATCTGCAGCGCTTTCTGTCCCTCCATTTACAACTAAGCAACTACTTATTTGATGCTTCAAAAAGTTCATAAAGACATCGTAAAGCTAATCCAAATGAATGGAGCGATTTAGTATAAATTTTCTGAAAAGACATGATCATTTTATATGATGAACGGATTTAATTTATGCTTTTATTCACTTATAAACATAAACAGAAGCTTAACCGAACCTGCTTGATGCGCGAGAACAAACCTCTTGCAGAAGCTCAAACGTGCTGCGTAAAACGAGAATGAACTTTATTGGGACTAAACCGCTCAATTCATATGGATTGGTTTTATGATCTCTTTATGAACTTTTTGAAGGGACAAAGTGATAGTTGTGTAGCTGTCAATGGAGGGACAGAAACTCTCAGGTTAGGGCTGTGAAACGATTAACTGGGATTAATCGCATCCAAAATAAAAGTTTGTGTTTACATATATGTGTGTGTGTACGGTGTATAATTAATTGGTATATATAAATAAACACACATGCATGTATATATTTAAGAAATATTTGCATGTATATACTGTATATTTATATATAATTTATATTATAGATAGAACTATTTTCTTAAATATACAGTTAGGTCCATATATATTTGGACACAGGCACAATTTTTTTTTTTTAAGATATTTACCAAAACATATTCAAGCTATAGTTATATAATGGATATGGGCTGAAAGTGCACACTCTCAGGTTTAATTTGAGAGTATTTAAATCCAAATTGGAGGAAGGGTTTAGGAATTACAGCTCTTGAGAGTAGCCACCCCCCTTTTTCAAGGGACCAAAAGTAATTGGACAATTGAATCAAAAGTGGTTTCTTGGACTGGTGTGGGCTATTCCTTCGTTATTTCTTTATCAATTAAGCAGGTAACAGGTCTGAAGTTGATTCTAAGAGTGGTATTTGCATTTGGAATCTATTGCTGTGAACCTACATCATGCGTTCAAAGGAGCTCTTCATGCAAGTCAAACAGGCCATCATTAGGCTTCGAAAACAAAATAAATCCATCCGAGAGATAGCTGGAATATTAGGAGTGGCCAAATCAACAGTTTGGTACATTCTGAGAAAAAAAGAATGCACTGGTGAGCTCAGCAACATAAAAAGGCCTGGACGTCCACGGAAGACAACAGTGGTAGATGATCGCAGGATCCTCTCCATGATAAAGAAAAAACCATTCACAGCATCCAGCCAAGTGAAGGACACTCTCCAGGAGGTAGGCGTGTCATTGTCAAAGTCTACAATCAAGCGAAGACTTCACGAGAGCAAATACAGAGGGTTCACCACAAGGTGCAAACCATTCATAAGCATCAAGAATAGAAAGGTCAGATTAGACTATGCCAAAAAACATCTAAAAAAGCCTGACCAGTTCTGGAAAAGCATTCTTTGGACGGATGAAAGATCAACCTGTACCAAAATGACGGTAAGAAAAAAGTATGGAGAAGGCTTGGAACAGCTCATGATCCAAAGCATACAACGTCATCTGTAAAACATGGTGGAGGCAGTGTGATGGATGGGCATGCATGGCTTCCAGTGGAACTGGATCACTGGTGTTTATTGATGATGTGACAGAAGACAGAAGCGGCCGGATGAATTCTGAAGTGTATAGGAATATACTGTCTGCCCAGATTCAGCCAAATGCAGCAAAGTTGATTGGAAGGCGCTTCACAGTACAGATGGACAATGATCCAAAACACACCGCAAAAGCAACCCAGGAGTTTAAGGAAAAGAAGTGGAAAATTTTGCAATGGCCGAGTCAATCACCTAATCTCAACCCGATCGAACATGCATTTCACTTGCTGAAGGCAAAACTAAAGGCAGAAAGACCTACGAACAAACAACAACTGAAGACAGCTGCAGTTAAGGCCTGGCAAAGCATCACAAAGCAGGAAACCCAGTCTTTGGTGATGTCCATGAGTTCCAGACTTAAGGCAGTCATTGCCTGCAAAGGATTCTCAACAAAATATTAAAAATAAACATTTTATTAATGATTATATTAATTTGTCCAATTACATTTGAGCCCCTGAAAATGGGGGGACTGTGTATAAAAATGGTTGCAGTTTCTAAAATTTTTACTTGATATTTTTGTTCAACCTCTTGAATTAAAGCTGAAAGTCTGCACTTCAAATTCATCCTGATTGTTTCATTTTAATTTTATTCTGGTGGCATACAGAGCCAAAAGTGTGAAAATTGCACCTGTGTCCAAATATATATGGACCTAACTGTATATATTGTTCTTAAATATATACATGCATGTGTGTATTTATATATATATAGGCTATATATAAAACAATTATACACCATACACACACATATATTATGTAAACACAAACTTTTATTTTGGATGCGATTAATTGCGAATAATCGTTTCACAGCCCTATATCAGGTTTCATTAAAAAAGATTCGTGTTGTGTTCCAAAGTTTTACATTTAATCATTTAGCAACTTTTATGCAATTTACAAATGAGGAGAGCAAGCAATCAAACTAACAATTGGACAACAGTATGAAAGTGCCGTGATAATCCCCCAGTTAGTCCAGCACAGTACACGTAGAAAGGTTGTTGTTGTTTTTTGTTGTTGTTTTTGAAATAGATATAGAATCGTAAGTTTTAGTATTAATGGTTCAAGTGTTGCTGAAAATATGCATTTCTTGAAAATGGCTCAAGAAAAAGACTCAGCAGCTCGGGTTGAGTTAGGCAGGTCATTCCACCAGCATGGAGCAGTCTAGGTGAAGGTCTGTGAAAGTGATGTTGTGCCTCTTTGAGATGGAACCACAAGGCGCCGTTCACTTGCAGAACGCAAGCTTCTGGATGGAAAGTCTTGAGTAATGAGTTTAGGTATAGGGGTGTCGAGCCTTGCATTTTATGCGAGCAGCAATTGGCAACCAGTGCAATTGGCAATCCAGTCCTGGATGGAGTTATGGTTGACGAAGCTAGCTGAATGGAGAAGTTGTGGTGTAGTGTTGGGTTGGCAGGGACAACAAGCAGCTCTGTCTTTGCACGGTTTAGTTGAAGGTGGCGGTCCTTCATCCAGCAAGAATTGTCTCTCAGGCAGACTGAGATGCGAGCAGATGCCGTCGGATCCTGAGATGGATGGAATGAGAGGTAGAGTTGTGTGTCATCAGCATAGCAGTGATAAGAAAAAACACATTTCTGAATGACAGATCCTAGTGATGACATGTAGATGGAGAAAAGAAGTGGTCCAAGCACTGACCCCTGAAGCACCCCAGTAGCTAGATGTTGCCACTTAGACTCCTAACCTCTCCATGACACCCTGAAGGATCTACCTGAGAGGTAAGACTTGAACCGTTGGAGTGCGTTTCCTGAGATGCCCTTTTTCTTGAGGGTTGGCACGAGGATCTGGTGGTTAACGGTGTTAAAAGCAGCAGACCCAGCAGGATGAGTACTGAGGATTTGGAAGCTGCTCATGCTAGTCTCAGAGCTTCAGGAACCGGGAGCAGGGCAGTCTTAGTTGAGTGGCCACTTTTGAAACCAGACTGGTTGTTGTCCAGGAGGTTGTTCTGTGCAAGAAAGGTTTATTCAAGTGTTTTAGCAATGAATGGAAAAAGGGATACCGGTCTGTAATTTTCTAGATGTGTCGTATTTAGAGTGGGTTTCTTAAGCAGTGGGGTTACCTGAGCCTGCTTAAATGCCGTTGGAAAGGTACCAGTATGAAGAGTGGTGCTAATGATGTGAGTGAATTTGGGTACAACTGAGGAAGAAATGGCTTGAAGGAGATGAGTGGGGACAGGATCAAGTGGACAGAAGGGTGATTGGAAAGGACGGGTTTGGAGACTTCTCCCTCCGAGAGCTGATGTGTGTTAGCTGTTAAGATGTCTGTGTCAAATTGTGGTGTGGAAAATTGGCTGCTGATGGTGTTTTTTTTATTTATGAAGAATGTGGCAAAGTCATCAGCTGTTAGGGTTGATGAAGGAGGATGAGGGTTAAGAAGAGAGAAGGTTTTGAAAAGCATGTGAGAGTCAGAAGAATTGTTCATTTTGTTGTGGTAGTAAGTCATTAGTCATGTAGAGACATTAGCAGAGAAGGAAGAGAGGAGGGATTGATTCAAACCAAGGTGAGTAGGGTCTTTCGATTTGCGCCACTTCCTCTCTGAAGCCATGAGTTTAGAAAGATTATCGCGGAAAACTAGCCTGGCTAACATCAGACCACGTCTCATTGACATTGAGACGTGGTCTGGGAACCACATGTTAATTTTCTCGTATTTGAGGCATGGTTTACGAATGCCCAGAGCCGTTTATTGGGTGCTACGAATGTCTATCAAATGCGCCTGTACATAGCTCATAGCCAATCGTTTCAATTATACCAGATGACGCATGTAGAGCGAAAGAAATTAGACGAGGAAGAAGACGATGGGTCAGAGATTTATTTGCGTTCTAAACTACTTAGAACAATATCCAAGGCTGCATCGAAAGGTAACTTCGCGTCTGCTGCCATGTTTGATCCATAGGTATAAACAAACTGCTTCGGTGTGTCGCATAGACGTCATCATCGTCTTGCTGCTCCCTCCCCGTTCTGTGATTGGTCCCCTCGCTGAGGCGAAAATTTGGTCCATGGTATCCAGACTACCTAGCAGCGTGAATAAAATCGTGCTGCGCAAAGGCGGTATGGGGAAACCCAGGCTAGCGGAAAACATCAGATGAACGAAAGTCTTACTGGTTTGGAATGACATGAGGGTGAGTAATTAATGAAATATTTTTCATTTTTGGGTGAATATCACTTTAAGTACTATTTTGGCCAACTAGCAGTCAGATATAAGAGGTAATCAGTCTTACTTTTTCGATTCTTATGATTCTGATACTCCTCAGATTAATTTTCCCTCTACCTTTTTATGTAACTGACTTAAAAAAAAAGTTAGATGACAACTTTTAAGACTTGCTGGCCACAGTGGTGTTAAAGCTACAATATGTAATTTTTGTCACCGCTAGGGGTCATTAACCTCTTACAATAACAAAGGCATAGATTGATGACGCAGTGAATAAGCGGAATCATGGAAATTGCTGTCATGCTGATGGATCTAATAATGTTCATGGATGAGTGAAAACATTCATGTTTTTTAACAAGACTGTGGTATGAAGCTGGGCGCAATTGCTAATGAGAGACAGATATTAGCACCACACGAGTCCCACCGATATAAAAAGAATGAGGACATTTTATTCTACGAACTACCCGCAAGTGCTGAATTGCTACTCACACAGGTCAGTTTATTTGACGAATTAAACTTGTGAGATAACGCAGCACTGTTTCACTTGGTCTTAACGTTACACTATTATAGTAAACAGCATTTGAGTCTGTTGAAAGTTATAATGTTATTCTATGTGTTAGTTTGTTGGCTATACTATGAGACTAGCAGTAAGCTAGATCAACATTAGAATAACATACTGATCATTTTCTAATATTTCATCATGTTGAGCTAACATTGATTTGTTTTATATACATTTGCTCACCTGTCTAATAAAGTACATGCAAGAGCGGCGTCTCTGTCAAGTCACAAAGCTCTGTCAAGTCGAAATTTGCCACGAAGCTCTCGGGATCTTAAAAACGCCATGCCGATATTGATCCTCGTTTTATTTCTCCTTTTGTCCCAAAGTCTGCTTGCCATGATCCATAATGTTTGAACGAAACAACAACAGCGTGCCGCTAAACATTACGCAGTTGTCTACATCTGTCGCCATGGTTACTATGGCAGTACAAGCGAAAACCAGGGATAACACGGATACTACATCACTGACAAGTGACAAGGGACGCTATTTAAAATTGTGAATTTCTCTGAATTTACAAAAACTTGGAAACATTTAGGATAATGTAAGTACACAACTGAAAGAAATATATAACACTGTGCAAGTGGTTTTTGGATATTTTGATAAAAAATTCTTACATATTGTACCTTTTAACATCCATCTCTGTCAAGTGTTCAAGAGAAGAAATACAGTAAACAGTAAACTACATCATCAACTACATAATAATATGTAACACTATAACCAGAGCACAGGACACATTTTAAACTAAAACCGTCAGACTGAGAAAAAAAAAAGTAAAATATGTCCTCCACAGAGACAATAAATAGTGTAGCACGTGAAGTGATTTATCACTGATTTTTACGTCAGCCAAGTATCGCTCTCGGGCACAGCAGGGTCAGAAGAGCAGCTGCTCTCTCCAGTCCTGTTCTTAATGGAACTGGCAGAAACATTGACGGCAGTTGTAGTTCCCACAGTCTCAAGGCTTGATTTAGTTGGGGGGAAAAAATCCTCAAGCCACATCAACCCCAACAGATCATAATAATGGAGAATTCAACCCGTCTCGCTTCGTCTGCCCTGCTAACAAGCATAAAATAAATAGTTATAATATAAGTGTGTCAGACAGAAAGAAGAGGAAAGTGGTAGCAGGTGCAGGTATACAGCCACGGGCATGAAGGTTGTGTCGTGTGAGTGTGAGTGTGTATTTATAAGGGGGTGGGGAGTGAGCTTCGGGTTACCCTGAGGCACAAATGTGGGGAGAGAACAAGTTGTGTGTGTGTGTGTGTTATCAGGTTGAGAAGGAGGGTATGTTACCTCCAAAAAAAGCCACCAGTGTCTTCCACACGTGTGAGGCGAGAGTGGGAGAAATCTGGGCATCAGTTCATTATCAACGAACATGGGAAAAGGGGTGAGTGTGTCTTTCTGTGGTGCTTCATCAATTATTCTGTCTGTCCTTTTCTCTCGCTGTTTTTTATTTTTTGTAAGTGTCATGCACCCTTAAATAATGTATTGGCTTTGTATCACATGCATTTCTTGTGGACACTTCAGGAATCAGGATTATGTGGGAATATGTTTCTGTGTGACTTAGAAAAGGAGATGTAGGATGAATCTCACAAAGAAATGTTGGGGTGACGTGTCACAACAAAATCGAAAGAAAAAAATGAAATTATAATTTGCATTAAGAAAATAAATCCTGTTTTAAAACCATTAGGATTATTCGCATTATGATGACATTATTTTCATGACTATTAAGCTAATTTCCTCCCCAAATTCTTATTACGGTAATGCAAAAAAGACTAGTACTAGACAAAAAAGAAAATTGATTTAAAAAAAAGTTAAAATCTGAAATTCCAAATTCCATAAAACAAATGCTACCATTATGTTCTTCAAATGTACTTTTAATAATAATGGTTTTTTTTTTTTTTTTTTTTTTTTACTTCCAAAGTTTTTTTTTAAATAATAATAATAAATATTTTTTATTAAATAACAAATTTAATTTACAATTTAATAAATAATGATAAAATATTGAAGTAGCATAAAAATTATGTTTTTCACATTGCTGTAGTAAGAATGAAGCTACTGTGAATTGAGGAAGGAGAATGAGCTTATAAGAGTCATACAAATGTCACAATGCAAAAAATGTTAATGGTCCTAAAAATAGGTTTGTTTTCATATATCATATCTTTTTCCTCTAATTTTGGGGATGAAAAATATGACCTGAAGATTTCTTGACAGTTCTCGTGAGATTCGCCGTGGAAGCTGCATCTAATTTAAAATATTTGTAAAATAATAAGTTGTTGTCGGTCTGACGTGTGTGATTATCTGAAAATGATTTTACTGATGTGATGCCCTCTGTAAGCTGTTTTTGCTCATAATGAGGGTGGGAGGTGTGATGGATTATGCTGGCTTACATTTGATTGGTATTAATATGAATTAATTCAGAGAAGAGGTCAGATTAAAGGTGTAATGAATGATCTTCTTCTGTCTGTTCCACATGCTGATCTGTCTGTACACGTGCCAAGCACACACACACACACACACATACAGTCACAGCTGAGTTAGAGTGACAGGACCAGGTGATTTCCATGACACCCTGTTCCTATGTGTCAGCTCACAGCACACATTTCCTGCCAAAGACGAGCACATTAGATGGTCCGTCATGCTCAAGCACACTCACGTGTTTGATAACACTGTCAAAGGCCTGTCATAGTTTGTCGTATGTAGTTTTAAAGACATAACTATGACTGAGTTAAGACAGTACAAAGCAACAGTACAGGGTAAAAATTATCATTCATTTATGAATATTCAGCTGACTAATTAACAAATAGGTGCCAGTGTGATGCGATCACCAAATGTGTGTGCATGATGTGTGTGTACCATTCAAATGTTTGGGATTTGTAAGGTTTTGAAAGAAGTCTAATGCTTAACAAGGCTGTATTTATTTGATCAAAAATACAGTAAAAACAGTAATATTGTAAAATATTATTACAATTTAAATGACCTGTTTTCTATGTTAATATATTTAAAAATGTATTTAATTCCTGTGATGACAAAGCTACATTTTCAGCATCATTACTCCAGTCTTCAGTGTCACATGATCTGTTTTCTCTATTTGTACTTGCAAGGAATGAAACATGAATGAAACAACTGAGAACTCTCATAATCTGCGAAAGCACAATCTCTGAGTAATATAATTGTATTCTCTGGGTATTATTATCTTCCTCTCTCTCTGTCTCTGTCTCAGTACGGACATGAAAGCAGCCCTGAGGTTGCTCCAGCGGGAGGAAAGAGAAAGATGAAAGATCAAGCTTTAGATGAGCTGAAGAAAGAGGTGTCACTGGTAAGAAGTTATTATTTCGTGTGTGAGCAAGCAGGTGAGAGAGTGAGAGATCATAATTACAAATCAAACAATGAAATCGTCTCTAAAAGAATGTGAATTAGACGGTTCATAATTGTCAAACACGAAATGTATTATGTCTCTTGTGTGTGTTTCTACAGGATGATCATAAGCTGTCTCTAGATGAGCTCAGCACTCGTTATGGAGTTGACCTTGCCAAAGTGAGTCATCTTAACTTTCACCTTCGACATTTACAATAAGGAATCGGATATTTTCAGATCGCGATGACATTTTACTCACCGGCACATTCAAGCAGCATATACCCACGACCAACTAAACAAGGCTTTGAAAGATAAGCGAGATATTATTTAGTGATATCAATTGGGAAAAACAGCTTTAGTTAAATAAATATTATACATATTTTTGATACAGCATTTATCCTATTTCTGGAGCTTGAACCCCTGTTAAAAAATACAAACAAGCAATTACAATAACTGGGTTATAATAACTACTGACCCTGAACCTATCCCTAAACCCAACCTAACCCATGTAGTTACGTCATATTACCAGCACTTTCTTGGGTAAGTACACGTACTGTAAAATAAAGCGTAACCTAAAAGCATTCTATTATATTGTATTGTATTGTATTGTAGGATATGATATGATATGATATCCCAGATTGCAATTCCCAAAAGCGTTGTAAGCACACGTAGATCATGTAAACCAACTCTTTACAATTGACTTGGATGTACAATGCTTTTGCGAAAAGCTGCCTTGGTCTCTAAGCTTGACCTGCTGACATGTGCCCAAACCCCTTCTAAATTTGCTGGTTTAAGCTGTATTGTTTAGCAGTGAGTTGCTGCAGGGAATCTTGAGTTACTTTGTCTCCATCCCACCAGGGTCTGACCCATAAGAGAGCGATAGAAATTCTGGCCCGCGACGGTCCAAATGCACTGACCCCGCCGCCCACCACACCAGAATGGGTGAAGTTCTGTAAGCAGCTGTTCGGAGGATTCTCCATCCTGCTCTGGATCGGTGCCCTCCTCTGCTTTCTTGCCTACAGTATTCAGGCGGCCACTGAGGATGAGCCTGTCAATGACAATGTGAGTGCACTTACCATCCAGCCAATGAGAGGGCTTGTCCACCTTATTTTAAATGTAAGAGCAGGCACAGCCATTTGTAAATTGAATGTGTCTCTGGCTTCCGGTGTCACCCGCTTCCAGTTATTTTTAACTGTACAAAACAGATTGTTATGCTGCTTGATATTGCAAATAGTATTTATTACCATATTATTTTAATGTATTGACATATTTATAAACACACTGGTTTGTAGCGCAAATTGTTTAACCGTTTACTGCACTGTTATTCTGCTAGTTATTTACCTAGGCGCTAAGGAATCAGAAGTCTTGCACATTCATAGAAAATAGCTTACTTCCGCATTGCAAAATAAGGTGGATTGTTGTGAGATGTGGCCTTCTCCAGACACAGTGACTTTAGTTCCTGTAAGAGCCACGGGTTTAAATCTGGGTGACATTGAGTCCCGATCCTGTTGGAAAATCTTTCTAAATGTTGTTCGAGCTTGTTGGACGTGACACGTCCTATAGTGTAGCTTTGTGCATTTAAAAACAATTCTTCAACTAGTTTGGGAAAGAATGAATATTTTTAATATATTGCACAAATCCGAAAGAAGCCTCATTATGAGGAGATGGTGGTAACACCTAATACAATTTTCTAAATAATTCACAATAAATAATGAAAATACCAATGTTTATCTCTAATTCCCGTGCAAGTTCCTTTGTACAAATCTCTAAGTTTTCAAAAAATCTGTATTTAAGCCGATTAAATCAAAAAAATTTGTTCAATTGGCCTCACTCCACTAGAGGGGAATTAAAACCTGCAGTTTAAATTTTTGGCTACTGAGGTGGATACATTGCTTTTAGCTCTGGTGTCCCATATACAGTATGATGAATGAGTCCAAGTTTGTAGACTGAGCTCCCAGCTGCTTGTGGGACAGTTTAGGGTCAGTGATAAATGAAAACGTGAAGTTAAGGATCATTTAACTGTGTTTGCTCTTTTACACCATGATTTCTGCACGTTTCCCATTCTAAACTGTTTTGTTTAAGGGTTATGACAAGGTGTGTATGTGTTTAAAATGGTCTGACTGTGCTGTTCTTTTGCCATGTATGAGTCTATTGTTCATGTAAAGATGGTTAAAATATGGTAACTTTTGTGACTGGTGGGCAAGTGATGCGCGGGTCGGCTTTTTTTCCAACCCGCGGGTCCCGCTTTTATGAAATTATTTGGCCTGCCCCAGCCTTTATTTCAGCCTAAAAGTGCTTGGAAACATCGCCCTGTAAACTGGCAACAAGAGACGATTATGAATATGAATCATAAATCAGGTCATAAGATACTAATAAACATTTTCAACATTTAGCAGCGTTTGTATAAATCTAATAGGCTAAACCATTTTTATTTCTTAGACCCCCCACAAATATGTCTTGACATGCTGGAAGAGCCCGTTTTGTGGCGCTACTGTTTGTATATTTTTCACACGAGTTGCACTTCAGGTAACGTTAGCCGATCTAGCTAGTGTTGTCTCCTGCTGCAACTATTTCTGAGAACAGCTCCCAAACATTAGATTTAGCAGCCTAACCTTATTTTTCTTTTCAGTTTAATCAGGTTAATTCCCGACCTCAATTTCTCCCGCACCTCGTCTTCCATCTTCACTTTTATTTCTCCGTTGTTGTTGTTGTCGTGGCTGGCGGCGGGAGCTACGGAGCTGCTTGGCGCGCCGCTTTGACGCCAAAGGTTTATGGACCTCACGGCTACGGCATTCGTATTGTAACCTTATCAAATAACCTAATAAAATACGAAAATAGATATTCCCAAATATTTAATATAGGCTGGAAATTGCAAACAACATACATGGATAAAAAAAACCCCAATAATAATGACCCGCCCCCCAAATAAAGTGACAATTTCTTTACCCGCCCCAACCCGACCCGCGGGATCCCCGGGTTACGAGTCGGCCCGCGCATCACTATATTGAAACTCCCTGGGAAACATTTGCAAAGAGTGAGATCAGTGGCGGATTTAGCAAATTGGGGGCCCAAGGCGAAGGTAGTATGGGGCCCCCCATCTGATCTTTAAAAGAGAACGAAAAAAAAAAAATCATTTTTTGAAAAATAAACCATTAAATGGGACTTTCTGGAGAGTTTTGTGCAAAGAAATATAGAAAAAAAAGTAGGTCTAGCAAGTCTTATATTTCTGTAATTCACACAGATCAAACACAAATTTGCTGACTGAATAGATTGCTAGTTGAGAAACACTGCTTTAATTAATGTTTTTATGATGACTTTGTGAAAGGTTAACTAAACAGCATGAGCCGTCTTCCTGCTGGCTAGTAAGTTATTAGGCAAATTTCATTCATACAGATCTGTATTATGCTATAGTTTTTGATAGTGTAATTCATTTCTTACAGATAATCACGATGATCATTGCGTTTGTCTTGCCGAATGTGGTAGCTTTATGCAATTACAGTTTGTCTATAAGCTTTTTTTTTATTAATGCCGACAGTAAAATGTTGCCAGATATTGCTACGCAATTACGCAAAACAAGAAAAACAAAACAAAATAATAATAATAAACCGAAATAAGTTCAAAGCTTGTGTTTTGGAAATAAGGTTAATATATCACTAACCCTAACATGCAACTTTCCACTTTAATAACTTCCTAAAGTGTCACATTAAATCAGAAAAACCGGTCCAGGAGACGACTGCCACCTTTCCATTAGTGGATCTTGCAACACGGAGGCTGCACCCGCGCGCGCACTCACTCACAACGCGCTCTCAAGCCCCGTTCACTGCGCTAGCTTCTCGCAGCAACATGAATTACAAACACTCATATGAGGTGGTTTAAACGGCTAATTAATCATTCAGAGAGCTTGACATTTTATTTTTGAATGTAAAAAAAATTACAGAGTTCCGGACCTCGGTCACCTCATAGCTGGCTACGGCCATGGACTTGTAATATATCGTTAGCATTGTTGTCATTGTCAGCGGGCATCACAAAAAAGTTTGTTACCTTCTGCAATTTTGCTAAAAACGTTTTGCTTTCCTCCCGCTTCCTGCTTTTTCAGCACCGCTTCGCTTCATTTTACTCAGTCTACTACTCTGTACACTGTCTGTTAATCACTTCCTTTTCTCCGTCAGTTTTTTTTGGCGCATTAGAGCCTTGTCACTTTCGCACGCAGAAAGTGAGATAATGGAATAGTCCAATGTAGTGAGGTGAGGTGGGGGGCCCCCTCCTGTCTGCGAAACTAATGATTTGATGCCTTTTTTCGCAAATGTTTTTTAGAAATATATAATTTGCGAAAAGTAAAAAAAAAAAAAAAAACTTAAGCATAATTTAATGGGGCATTTTGGGGGCCCCTAGGTAGCTCGGGGCCCAAGGCAATTGCCGACCTTTGCCTAATGGTTAAGTCCGCCCCTGAGTGAGATGGTAACACTTTTCATACACTGGTCACTAAAGTTGCCAAGTGCATTTCAGGGTAAAGACCCCAGAAATTGCATGAATTAAACAAACTGCAAGATGTCCTTTTTTTTAACTATAGCATATTTACAGATGGAAAAGTAGTGATAGAGTCTTGGCTTAAACCGTAGTAGTTTTGAACCCCCTGACCCTTGACTTGTGTTTCCCTCTCTCCGCTTTACTGCAGCTGTATCTGGGTGTGGTTTTAGCTGCTGTGGTCATCATAACCGGCTGCTTCTCATATTATCAAGAAGCCAAAAGTTCCCGGATCATGGAGTCTTTCAGAAACATGGTGCCTCAGGTCAGTGTGACAACAGTAGCATATTGCTTTGGATGCAAAATGAATGCAAATCCTAAACGGAAACCATTATGGGCAACATTTTATATGATTTACATAAATCCATGTAAATCCCTTTCAACATTTAAAAGCCCAATGTATGATTTATATAAATGAATGTAAATCCTTCTTAACTTATGAAAGGAACCACATGCCAATGCTCCCACCCGCTCTTTCAGATTTAGCTTTGTTGGCATATTGGTTACAATATTGAAATACACTACAGAAAATAATTGTGGTGAAGTAAAGAAATATAGTATATCTTATAATATATAAGATAGGGACATGATAAAGGCAAAGATGGAAAAAAAATCTTATTTATTTCTTGCTTTCACGAAATTTCTTTAGTGTTTTTTTATTTGATTATTATATTTTTAATGAAATTCGGTGTAAAATAAAAGAAAGCACAATAAATAGATTAAAATGGTCATTTAAAAAGTCAGTATGGTAGAAAACCACACATAGGTGACCCCAGAAGTTATAAAGTCTATAAATACACACACACACACACACACACACACACACACACACACACACATATGAATGCATGAATGTCTATAATTGATAGTGTAGGTTGCTTGCAGTATTGCGAACTCTGTTCTGATATACTCGCTGCTCTAGGCCTCTCCCTAAATAAATAGTTTTTCTGCATCATCATGTTTGAGGAACTTTACAGTTGACTTTTTCTTTCAGCAAGCTCTGGTGATCCGTGAAGGGGAGACGTTTCAGATTAATGCAGAGGAAGTGGTTCAGGGAGACCTGGTGGAGATCAAGGGTGGAGACAGAATCCCAGCAGACCTTCGGATCGTCTCTTCCAGTGGCTGCAAGGTAGAGAGAGGGCAAGTGATGTTGACGGAAAGATCTCAGATCAGGGATCAGCTTTGTTTATCAGCCTGTAGTCTTAGTAAGAAGCCTGAGATCAGAATGAGAACATCTTTTCTGCCTTTCTTAGGTGGATAACTCGTCTCTAACTGGAGAGTCAGAACCTCAGACACGTTCTCCAGAGTTCACTCATGAAAATCCCCTGGAGACCAGAAACATCAGCTTCTTCTCCACCAACTGTGTGGAAGGTCGGATCTTCATTCATTATTTATTCGTTTATTCGTTAGAAATTGTCATTATTGTGTTCGTTTGTTCATTTGCTTATTCCTCACTCACGCATTCGATTTTTGATCATTTCATTCCATCTTTGATTCATTCATTCATTCATTCATTCAACACTACTTTTTCTTACTTTCACATTTATTGGTTCATTTGTGTGTGTGCAGGTACAGCCCACGGCATAGTGATCAACACAGGTGACCGTACCGTGATGGGCCGCATTGCGACTCTGGCGTCCGGTCTGGAGGTGGGTCAGACGCCCATCAACAGGGAGATCGAGCACTTCATTCAAATCATCACGGGCGTGGCCATCTTTCTGGGCGTGTCGTTCTTCGTCCTGTCCCTTATTCTGGGCTACTCCTGGTTGGAGGCCGTCATCTTCCTCATCGGCATCATTGTTGCCAATGTCCCTGAGGGACTGCTGGCTACTGTCACGGTGAGACACACATATATAAACACATACATATGTTGAAATTCATTTGCACTACCGTTCAAAGGTTTTGGGTTCGGACATTTAAATGTTACAAAAGATTTTTTTATGTCAAATAAATGCTGTTCTTTCGATCTTTCTATTCATCAAAGAATCCTGGAAAAAATGCATCACAGTTTCCACAAAAATATTAAGCAGCACAACTTTTTTCAACATTGATAATAACAAGAAATGTTTCTTGAGTAGAAAATCAGCATATTAGAATGTATCATGTGACACTGAAGACTGGAGTAATGATGCTGAAAGTTCAGCTTGACCATCACAGGAATAAGTTAGCCTACATTTTAAATACATTTAAATAGAAAACAGTTATTTTAGTAATATTAGTTATTTATATGTAATATTTCACAATTTTAATGTGTTGATTGATCAAATGAATACAGCCTTCGTAAGCATTAGAGGCTTATCTTAACAAGCCCAAACTTTTGAATGGTATTCTATAAACTTATACTGAAGATTTTTTCTCATTCTTTCATTCTTTTGAGTCTTTTATCCTTCTCTCTTTGTATGACTCCTTGTGCCATTATTTTAATAAACCCTCAAAAACACTTTACAAAAGGCATAAAGACCATAAAACATTATCGTCTTTTAGATCTTCTATTTTAACTCCATCCAATCTCTCTCAGGTATGTTTGACTCTGACTGCTAAGCGTATGGCTCGCAAAAACTGTCTGGTGAAGAATCTAGAAGCTGTGGAGACTCTGGGCTCCACCTCCACCATCTGCTCGGATAAAACTGGAACCCTCACTCAAAACCGGATGACTGTAGCTCACATGTGGTTTGACAATCAGATCCACGAGGCCGACACCACCGAGGACCAATCAGGTTAGAATGCTTTGAGGTCCACAGACCAAACAAAGTGAACATTGTTAGGTCACATTGTGTCTTAAATAATGCTCCAAAACGACAAAAAACACCATAAAGGTAGTTCTAAAGTCATTGTTCACTGAAAAACTTCTGCCATAGCTTTTATTAGCGTTTTTAGTGAGTGTAGTGATGTCCAATTTGTGAACGAATCATTCTTTTTAGTCGGATCTTGTCCGTGAATCAGTTCATTTAGTTCATAAAACCAATGTGAATGATTCGTTCATGACTTTTGGACTGAATTCGGTTCTGGAGATCAACTCCTCAAATCAATCCAGTTGCAGTGGTTATCAGCTCATTAGAGAGGAAGATTTTCAATGCATAACAAATCATTTTCAGTCTGTTCTTCACATGGTTGTGTCAGGATCTACAGTATACAACATATTCACTTTCATTGTGGACAGACAAAAAGTTTTTGATGAAAACTTGCCTGAGCGTAGGACACAATGTAAATATTCACAATACTTTAGGACAACAGCCCTTTAATTAGGATATTATGTTCACTTTAGATGAAAAGTTCTGCTAAATAGCAGTGATTTTGATACCTTTTGAACATTTACAGGGAGAATTCTCCTCTGATGTGTTCATATATCTGTTTGAGCACACTTTACTAAATCTTTTCTTTCTCCTGTGTGTGTGTGTGTGTGTGTGTGTGTGTGTGTGTGTGTGTGTAGGTTCTTGCTTTGATAAAAGCTCTCCCACTTGGTTCTCTCTGTCTCGAGTAGCAGGGATTTGTAACCGTGCTGTCTTCTTACCTGGACAAGAGGAAATTCCTGTGCGCAAGGTAATACACACCACATACACAACCATTACCGACACCAGACTTTGAAAAGTAGTGTACATCGACTACATGTGTGTGTGTAACACTTATACACAAATATTAATCATAAATAAGATAAGGGATTGTGTTCTATTGTTTGATTTGTGACACTGTGTGTTCACAGAGGGACACAGCAGGTGACGCGTCAGAGTCCGCTCTGTTAAAGTGTGTTGAGCTCTCGTCGGGTGTGTTCAGATTCTCAGAGAGAACAACCATAAAGTGGCAGAAATCCCATTCAACTCAACTAACAAATACCAGGTTCACCTACAGGAAACACACACCCAAAGCTGTAAAGATCTTATAGAAACAAATCATGTCGATGTCATACAGATATTGACTTGAGTAATAAATAATCCCCATCTCTCTCTCTCTCTCTCTCTCTCTCTCTCTCTCTCTCTCTCTCTCTCTCTCTCTCTCTCTCTCTCTCTCCTCTCTCACTCTCTCTCTCTCTCTCTCTCTCTCTCTCTCTCTCTCTCTCTCTCAGCTGTCTGTTCACGAGATAGAGGAGAGTCCCACTGGACACCTGCTGGTGATGAAAGGAGCTCCAGAGAGGATTCTGGACAGGTAATTAATACCAGACCTCGATACAGTGAATCCATATATATAAACATAAATAAGAAGAATCAATAGCTGTGATTAATGAGACAGCATTTTATTGATTAATAATAGCTTTAACTATTCATCATGAATCAATAGTTGCGATTAATATCTGTGATTATCACAGTGTTGTTATAGTTAACTAAAACAAAATGATTAAAGGGGTCACGACATGAGAAATCAAATTTGCCTTGATCTTTTGACTTGTAGGTCTTTGTACCATTAAAACATCCTGCAAGTTTAATAGTTTAAAACGTCTTCCTCATTATAAACAAACCATTTATTTAACCAAGCTCCAAAAATGGCTCTTTGGATATTGTGGGATTTGTGACATCACACGGGCAAAATACATTTACATTTGACTTCCCCCAGAGCAAGATATCAATGAATAGTTACACATTATCGCACCATAGGCCCCGCCCACTCACTGCCACTCAGTGGCTTAACGGCTGACATTTGCCTACACCAGATGCAGGCGTCACAGTATAATGGAGAGGTCGCAAAGAAACTTTTGTTAAAAATGAAGTAGCATTGGCCGTTTACTGACAATCTTTAGCTGTCCCTTAAAAAAGGATAATTTCAGACAGAGGGTCAGATTAAAGGTAGAAAAAAAATCGTTTTCCGAGTGTGTGTGTGCGAGCACGCGTGTGTGTGTGTAAAATGAAAATCTAAAATCTAAAAATAAAGGCTAATTAAAATATGAATAAATACTATAATAATATATTATCCTAAAATACCACTGGATAATTACAACAAACAAACATTAATCAATAACTTTATTGATGATGATACATCATAAAACTTATTTCTGATTACTAGCTGTAAGTATTGTTGATCCATCAAAATTCCATAGCTGTGATTAATATCTGTTATTATTGACAGTAATTCTTATCTTTATTCAATAGCTGTGATTATTGGGTGATTGTTCATACAGGTGCAGTTCCATAATGATCAATGGACAGGAACTCCCAATGGACGATGATTGGAAGGATGCGTTTCAGGGAGCGTATATGGAGCTGGGCGGACTGGGTGAGAGGGTTCTGGGTAAGTCTTTCTTTCTTTCTTTCTTTCTTTCTTTCTTTCTTTCTTTCTTTCTTTCTTTCTTTCTTTCTTTCTTTCTTTCTTTCTTTCTTTCTTTCTTTCTTTCTTTCTTTCTTCTTTCCCTTCCTTCATATTTGAATTCTCTACTCTCTCTCTCTTCTTTAGGATTCTGCCACCTGTTCCTCTCTCCCTCACAGTTTCCGAGGGGATTTGCGTTTGATTGTGACGAGGTGAATTTCCCGGTCAACCAGCTCTGTTTCCTCGGCTTAATCTCCATGATCGATCCGCCCGAGCCGCAGTGCCAGATGCTGTGGGCAAATGCCGCTCAGCTGGCATTAAGGTATCATTTATAGGTTCCATCCATCCATCCATTCATTGACAGGTTTTGTGTCCAAGGTCAAAGGTGACCGAAATCCGTCTTTACAGGTTATCATGGTAACGGGAGACCATCCTATAACTGCCAAAGCCATTGCTAAAGGTGTCGGCATCATCTCTGAGGGCAACGAGACTGTGGAGGATATCGCTGAGAGACTAATATACCACTGAGCCAAGTCAATCCACGGTCTGTGTGTGTGAATCTGTCTCTGTTGAGTGTTTGTTTGAAAGTCTGGGTTACTCTGTGCGTGTAAACTAAATCTATCTGAATGGGTTTATCCGCTTTTATTGCTTCTCCACAGATAACGAAAATGGGCACTGTTCTGTGTGTGTGTGCGTTTCAGAGACGCCAAGGCCTGTGTGATTCATGGTTTCAGACTTGAGGACATGAGCTCCGAGTATCTGGATGATATTCTGAGGTACCACACAGAGATTGTGTTTGCTCGCACTTCACCTCAACAAAAACTCATCATCGTGGAGGGCTGCCAGAGACAGGTGTGTGTGTGAATTTTAAAATATCACACACTAGAGGTCTTACACGACAAATCTCACCAAATGCAAGCTGTATTGAAATATCAGATCTTTGAAAGTTTCTGTTTACATGAATGGCCCTGATATACTTCAAGCGAAATAGAAGAACGAACTGATGCGACTGTCATTTCGAACTTTCAACATATTTTCAATCACACTATTTATTTCTGGGTGTGAAGAAATACATCTTTTAATGTAGAAAAATGACTTGAGTGCACCTTTAATTCAATTCACAGTTATTTGTATAGCGCTTTTCACATACATATCGTTTCGAAGCAGCTTTACTGTACGGAAAATGCATGTGTCTACATCGCAATTTAGAGTAATCTGTTATCAGAGGTCCAAGTTATGCATTTCAGAAATGTACATATACAAATCATGCAGATAGCTAACATCATGTATTAATTTAAGGCAGAAAAAGTTTGCTTGTTGAAGTAATTATTACAAGTTCTGAACATACGATTACAATATATAGAACATTTAGCATTGGTGCATGTTGATTCAGAGTTTGAGTTTGCCTCATCTGAAATCCTTGCAGGAGTTGGCACCGTCTCTTCACAGGTGTTGAGTCATCTGAAGTCTTCATAAGAGGCTGGATCCAAACTGGAGTTGGCGTAGTTAGTTACCTTGGGATGGGCATCCCGTGATAAAACAGAAAAGCAGATGGAAAGTAATTTGCGTAGCTGCTATTCATAACTTCTCAAACAAAGATAATCGTGCATTTGATCTGATATAACTGGAGTACGAGATTATGAGGTGTAGTATGTGAATGCTTGGCTAAAGAGATGTGTCTTTAATTTAGTTTTAAAATGGGAGAATATATATCAGAGCCCTGAACATCATCAGGAAGGCTATTCCAGAGTTTAGGTGCCAAATGTGAAAACGCTGTCCCTCCTTAGTGGACTTCGATAGGTACTACCAGAAGTCCAGAGTTTTGCGACCTTAAAGAGCGTGATGGATTGTATAGGGCAATAGAAGATCAGTTAGAGCTAAGTGTTCAGTGCCTTATAGGTCAGTAGCAATACTTTGTCATTGATACGTAACTTAATAGGTAACCAGTGTGGAGATGATAAAATTGGTGTTATATGATCATATTTTTTTGACCTGGTACGAACTCTAGCAGCTGCAGCTTGTTTATTGAGGATGCAGGACAACCAGCTAGTAATGCATTACAGTTATCCCGTCTAGAGGTCATGAATGCATGAACATGCTTTTCTGCATCAGAACTAGCAACTAACTAAGAACCAAAATGATTTTTTGTCTTCGTTCTGTTTGAAACAAACATATATACATCACATTATCACATATTATACACATAAACTAACTCTACATCAAATTATTAAATATACTCATTCCGTTCATAACATACAAGTACAGTGGAGCTGACAGTGAGCTGACCAAACACAGCATAAAGCCTTTATTTTTGTTAGAAATTAATAGTTTTATTCAGCAAGGATGCATTACATTGATCTAAAGTGACAGTAAAGACATTCTGAATTCTGAAGGATCATGTAACACTGAAGACTGAAGTAATGATGCTGAAAGTTCAGCGTTGACATCACTGGAATAAATTACATTTAAAATGCATTAAAATAGAAAACCAATCAAATATGCAGCCTTGGTAAAAAAACAAAACAATTAAAATTAAAAATCATACCGACCTATTAACATTAGTGTATACTTAATATCTTCATTTAGTCTGGCTGACAGACTTCTTGACTCCAACTCTGATTGTCTGACTGGTCTTTGATTTTGAATGGCTGAAAGCTCTTTCTTTGTTTCTGATTGGCTGACTGATCTTTTTCTCTGATTCTGATTGGCTGACTCTGGCTGCAGGGTGCTATAGTGGCAGTGACAGGTGATGGGGTGAATGACTCTCCTGCTCTGAAGAAGGCTGACATTGGCGTTGCCATGGGAATCTCGGGCTCAGACGTTTCCAAGCAAGCTGCTGACATGATCCTGCTGGACGACAACTTTGCCTCAATTGTTACAGGAGTGGAAGAGGGTAAGAGAGAGATGGAATATTAAGAATAAGTATCTCTAAATGTTTTAGAGATAACACATTTCAGAAGTGCTATATTGGCCTGACTGTTTTACACAATCATTAATACAGAAATAATTCAATTAAATTAAATCCTGTGTTTTTAGGTCGTCTGATCTTTGATAATCTGAAGAAGTCAATTGCGTACACGCTGACCAGTAACATCCCAGAGATCACACCCTTCCTGCTTTTCATCATCGCCAGTGTGCCACTGCCCCTGGGCACCGTCACCATCCTCTGCATTGACCTTGGCACTGACATGGTGAGATGTGCACACTCACACATCTGTGCATTCATTCAGTCTTACTTCCAATTTCTGTCAAGTGTAATACCAACCTCAGGCACCAAACCATCTCAAACACACACACACACACACACACACACACACACACACACACACACACACATATGAGCATCTTTGTCATCACGTCATCATTTTCTCTCTCTCTCTCTCTCTCTCTCTCGCTCTCTCTCGCTCTCTCTCGCTCTCTCTTACTCTCTTAGGTCCCTGCAATCTCTCTAGCGTATGAGTCGGCAGAGAGTGACATTATGAAGCGTCAGCCCCGAAACCCCAAAACTGACAAGCTGGTGAATGAGAGGCTCATCAGCATGGCTTACGGACAAATCGGTTAGCCTCAAGTGCCCTTGCACACAGATATCAGCGAACGCACACACATGGCCTTTATAACTTCATTCTTGTCAACTTTGTAGTCTGTGAAGAATTTATTTGTGCAAACAAATTAACAATAGAGGCACCTATTTTTTAATGGGTCACTGGGCTCACTTGGCGCCCTAGGCAAGACATGACCAAAGCAAACATTACTAAATATTAATTTTATGTGTGTAATATGGGTGGGAGAGTATAGTTTTTTCTGCAATAAGTGCAAAAACATAAAAATAAAGGCCTGGTTTCACAGTCAGGGCTTAGATTAAGCCAGGATTAGGCCTTAGTTCAATCAGGGCATTTAATTAGCTTTTATAAACATGCCTAAGAGAAAAAAAAACATTACTGGTGTGCATCTTGAGACAAAACAATGGCACTGACTTATTTTAAGATATATCAGTCCAAGTTGCTTTCAGTTCAGACAACTCAAACACTAGGCTTAAAGGTTCTCTAAGCGATGTCGGGTGACGTCACTTCTTGTTGACGTTTAAAGTATTGTCAAACAAAACGGAGGCTAGCTAGACCCTCCCTCCTCCTCATCCGCGCACTAACCCCCCAAACCCCGCCCCCATGTCCTTCTTGTCGGTGATTGGGTGGAACTGTTTGTCATGTTTCGGGGAGCGGGTCGCCGCAGTTTGTTTTTGTTGCTGTGTGTGGAGCCTAGGCTGTCTACAGAGATCGTGTTTCTTTACAGTGTGTTCAGGGGACAGGCAGCCAGCGGATAGTGAGGAGATGTTTGCTGTATGTGACAAAAAATGTTTTGGGCTAAAAAACGCGTGACATCGCTTAGAGCACCTTTAAGCCTTGTTTGTGAAACCGGCCAAAATAGTTTTTCGCATAATAAGTGTCATTTCACTTGGGAAATCTGAGGGGGGTGAATAGACCTCATGCTTCTGATTAATATTGTGAATAAAATACCTTTTCATGCTCTGCTGGGATAAAAGTAATTACATGTGTTTGTGTACTCGTTTATCTTTTGTGTGTGTTTAGGTATGATCCAGGCACTGGGAGGATTCTTCACCTATTTTGTGATCCTGGCTGAGAATGGTTTTCTGCCGCATACACTGCTGGGAATCCGACTGAATTGGGATGATCGTGTAGTTAATGACCTGGAGGACACCTATGGACAGCAATGGGTGAATTTACACACACAGATTTAAAAAGAAGTCTTGGCAAAATTCAAAATTCAGGCAAAATTATGTAAAAACAGTAATATTGTGAAATATTGTTACACTTTCAAATAACTGTTTTCTATTTGAATATATTTTAAATGTAATTTATTATTTTCAGCATCATTACTCCAGTCTTTAGTGTCACACGATCCTAAATCATTCTAATATGTTGATTTGCTGCTCAAGAAACATTTCTTATTATTTTTCAATTTAAAAACATTTGTACTACTTGACATTTTTGTGGAAACCATGTTTTTTCAGGAATATTAAATGTAGAATGTTAAAAAGAACAGTGTTTATTTTTTGTAACAATGTAAAAGACTATCACTGTCACTTGATCAATTTAACGCACCCTTGCTGAATAAATATATATATATATATTGTTTTTTAATACGAATTTCTTAAAAAATATACATTTAAAAAAACTTAAATCAATTAATCACACAGGTTTATGTGATTCAATTAAACATGCAATTAATTTTGATACATTTGTATAAAATAGATTTACACATCAATTCCTAAATTAATGTAAAATCAACATAAAGAAAATGTTTAATATTAATAGTTTAATGGCATATTGTACCACTAAAATGTTTATGTAAGCCATAGCTTTTAACATTTAACAGCCCTAATTATTCCAAATAATTGGCCTGTTTTTTATATACAGTATATATATATAATTTATTACAATTAGAACATGATCGATCATATATGATATGTGCAGAATGTTTACAAATGTTATCAAATGTGTGTATTTCATTATGTCTATTTAAATATGTATGTTTCAGACTTACGAGCAGCGTAAGGTTGTCGAGTTCACCTGTCACACTTCGTTCTTCGTCAGCATAGTCGTGGTGCAGTGGGCCGACCTCGTCATCTGCAAGACGCGCAGGAACTCCGTCTTCCAACAGGGCATGAAGTCAGTGTGTGTGTGTTTGTGAGTGATTGCATTGAGGAGTGTGATATTTGCATACATCTCTGTTAAATGCTATTCTCCAACCTGTGCTCTTATAGCAATAGGATTCTCATTTTTGGAATGTTTGCCGAGACGGCTCTGGCAGCCTTCCTGTCCTACTGCCCCGGTATGGACATTGCCCTGAGGATGTACCCACTCAAGTAAGGGACAAACACACACACTCTTCTGCTCCATAGAACAGCTTGTTTTTTTGCTCCTCCTTTCCTCACCTTTTCTTTTCTATTTTTCCTATTTCTTTTGCAGGATTATGTGGTGGTTCTGTGCTTTCCCGTACAGTCTGCTAATCTTTGTGTATGATGAGATCCGTAAATTAATCTTGCGCAGGAATCCGGGAGGTGAGCACAGATGTTTACAAAGAACATTTCTGAGAACTTTCATAATAACCCACATTTGTAACCCAAATTTGTTCTCAAGTGAATGCACCATTTCTACTGTTGTCTCCCTGTTTAAATGATGCATTCTGTGGGAATAGGTAAATATAAAAACTAGATTTAAAAAAAAAACCTTAGTACTTAAACTGATGCATATTAAATATGGCACAGATAATGTTTGCCAATATTACTATTTAAATTCAAGGTTCAAGAAACAATACAGCAGTATAGCAAAGAGTTTGTTGAGCCTAGTAATTGAAACCATGTGAATAGAGCTTTATTTTGCTTTTTTTATTTTTATTAATTTAATTACTTTTGCTCTCTCTGTCTTTCATTTGCAGGCTGGGTGGAAAAAGAGACCTACTATTAACAGGAATATGCTATCTTTGTGCATGACTGTCTGTCTCTCTCTCTCTCTCTCTCTCTCTCTCTCTCTCTCTCTCTCTCTCTCTCTCTCTCTCTCTCTCTCTCTCTCTCTCTCTCTCTCTCTCTCTCTCTCTCTCTCTCTCTCTCCTGGTAAAAGATATGAAGAAAGGTAATGAGACAAATGAAGAATCAGGCAATCATCTGACATTTATCATGTAAGACTGAATGTGTGTGTCTGTATGTGCATACGTGGGTGTGTGCATGCACTCGCATAATCTGTTTACATGATGTATCCTGAATACTGTATCATTAACCTCAATAATTTTATGATTTAATAGCCAGCTATGGTTCAAGATCATTACATTTCTACTGAATTGATGTTTTGCTGTGAATTTATAACTTTTAAGCTGGTTATAAGATTTCTTTTAGAGTTAATTTTCTTTAAGTTTTCACTTGAAGAAACTGTGAAATATAGTATATAGGCCTACATGATTCAAATATGTCACATTTTAATGTAGGCTACTAAATTTATGAAAAAGCTCATTGGTGCCAATTTAATGCAAATGTATTAGAACTGTATTGTAATATTACTATAATTATAATTCTATGTTTCTATTTAAATACTTGTAAGAAATATAGCCTAAAAATAAAATTCAATGGATCTCTGATGTTTGACTTTTGTTTTCTAACTTATTTCACTGTGCAACGTGAACATAAAGATGAAATAAAAAAAATGGTTGAATATAACTTTATTCTCGACTATTATTATTAAACCCGACTGTACATATAAACGAGAATACAATTTTACATAGGCTAACCAACTGACTGTACAATGTTATCGCATTGACCTTGCATACGGTTTGTATTGACCTTACCAAAATGGCGGTGGCTTGTGATCTCGTTTGCAACATCCGTCTGCGTCACATCCGACTCCGAACACTACGCTCAAAAACATGGCGTTGCTTCTAAGGTCAGTACGAACATGTTATTTTTAAAAATGCGACAGTTTTGCTTTATATTTTGTTTAAGATTAAATTAATTGTTGTGACGGTCTTTTTGCTGTCATATCAGCTGGCAGTTTGACAGTCGGGATATTGAGGGTTTGCTGATGTTTATTGTTTACGTATTTTACATGTAACAACACTGGGTACTGTCCTTTGCCCTGATATAATCTTTATAGCCATGTATATGCTTCAGTTTTGTGTTTTTTTTTTTTTAATTCTCAGTCCGTGTACTTTTCTTTCAGCCTCTAGTCTAGTTACTTTAATAATAATAACAATAGCTATCATTTATTCCGTTGTTTTTGTTCATACTGTCGGCAAGGTCCTTGCATCCAGAATCTTCTGTACATCAAATCAATTATGATAACTAAACATTAAAAGGATAGTTCACCCAAAAATAAAAATTCTGACATCATTTACTCACCCTCAAGTTGTTCCAAACATGTATTAATGTCTTTCTTCTGCTGAACACAAAATAAGATATTTTGAAGATTGTTGGTAACTAAACATTCTATGAAAGTCAATCCAATTGTTGGTTACCCATATTCGTCAAAAACAATTTTGTGTTCACGCCAGCAGAAGAAAGAAATTCATACAAGTTTGGAACAACTTGAGGGTGAGTAAATGATGACAGAATGTTCATTTATATCCCTTTTAACTTTGAGTAGAATGTTGTGTGCCACATTATTTGTCATGTTCATATGTCTGAGCTCATCTCCAGTTCTACTGGAGTCCCATCATTGTGCATTGGATCAGACATTGTGACATGATTTTCATTAGTAGATTACTGAGTTTGATCAGATTAACCATATTAGATGTTAATAATTATTAGGGGTGGGGGAAAAAATCGATTCTTAGATGCATCGCGATGCGGACGTGGACGATTCTGAATCGATTCACAATTGTCAAAAATCGATTTTCAAAAAAAATAAAAAATTTTTAGATATATATTTATAATAACGTAATATTGACGGAACGCGAAAGACGGAACTCTGAAGCGCGGAAGTGCAGTGGCCGGACCGTCTGTGGCGTGCACGTAACAGACGCGGACGCGATGGCTGAGCGCCAAATCCAAACACCCTCCTCGTTAAAAGCTGACGTGTGGAAATATTTTGGCTTCTGAAGTTGAAGGGGGAAAGGAGCTGGACAAGAGCCACACTAGTTGTAAGCTTTGTAGAGTAAAACTAAAATATTTCGGAAACAAGACACATATGAGAAGCCATATGACACGTTTCCAGCCAGAGGAGGAAAAACACTCGGCTGTAACGTTACCGGTCGTTGTTATATTATTAATTTACTACAAATATGCTGCTGCTAGTTCAGACACACATGTATTTTCCTGTTGGTTCTTTGCAATGCTAATAAAATATATTGTACGTTAATTCTTTATGGGTCATTACTTTCTACTTTTAAAGCAAAGTATTTATAGTCACACACACACAAAAAAAAGATTCTGATAATCGATTTAGCATCGAATCGCAGCCCTCTGAATCGTAATCGAATCGAATCGTGAGGTGCCTAGAGATTCCCACCCCTAATAATTATGCCGAAGTGAGTTGTATAACCAAACTGAATGTCTGATTATAAAACCAAAGCGAATGTGACGAATGTCCATATGCCAGGTCTGTGCTGTTGTTGTGTTTACAGTTACCAACATGAGTTGGGATGTTTTTGATTGCAGCCCCTGGTTTATAATGTACAAAATACCCAGCTGCTTTAACTGTATGCAAATATGTGTTTGTACTTAAAATTGTTAGTTTTATGCTTGTGGCTGAAATTTATGGGGGTTTTCTATTTTTAAGGACGGTGGCCCGGCAGGGTCTGTGTTCGTCACGGTCACAGTTTGGCATTCTCTACAGACAGTGAGTATTTTTGTGTTTTCCTAATAAATTTTCAAATTTAGAATTCATATTAATCGAATGTACCCAGTTTTAGCTCGAACCACTGATTAGCTTATAACGCGAGTATATAGGGCATAGAGTAAGTAAAAAGAAATCGCTAGCTAATAACACTAACAAGGCTCAAAATAGCCCCACACTAACTACACTGTAGCATAATGAGGGTCCCTACATGCAAACCGAAGCATTGAGAACTTTGTATGTGTACAGACATTTTAATAAGAAGATACTTTATAAAGACAGTACGCTTCGCGTATACAGGCAGAAGCCATCTTTGGAAAACAGTCTCGAACCAGTCGAACCACAAACGCAGTGCTACGTGAGCATTCGATTAGCATGAAAACACATCCCAGAGAACAGTCGACTCTGTATGTGTTATTAACCCCTAGGTTCATTTTGCGCCGGAATTCTCCTTTAAGCTGTAAAGCTCCTTTCTACTCTGTTTTCCAGTGCTGTTCCGATGGGAACCACAGCTAAAGAGGAAATGAACAAGTTTTGGACAAAAAACACACGACTCAACCGACCTGTCTCACCACATATAAGCATCTACCAGTGAGTGTTACCACATCTGCTTCTTGGAGTGTGTGGATCATACAATTCACTGGATTGTATGTTTGAGGATTTTGGTTTTAAAGAATGTGGTGATGAGTTAGAATGAAATGAACTAACTGTCCTTAAAAAGATGATAATTTAATGGCTTTGGTGTTTACAGGTGGTCTGTCCCCATGTTGTTGTCAATCTCACACAGAGGAACAGGCGTGGGACTAAGTTCAGGTAGCTAGAATATATTCTTGGCTTTTGATGATGCCTCGAAGGGCCCGTTCACACCAAGAACAATAACTATTATAGGGGCAGTCGTGGCTTAATGGTTAGAGAGTCAGACTGGTAACCCGAAGGTTGCGGGTTTGATTCTCAATAGAAAATGTCCACGGTTTCCGAGTATGGGTTACCATACTTGGCCTTCACATGTCACATTCACTTTCTTTCACACAACTGTATTAGCGATAACATTATGTTGTTATGTCCTCTGATGTTTTAAATGCTTGAGCTCTTTAAGGTTGGGTGGATTTTGATTGGCTGTTAATGTTTTAATCGCTCATCAGCTGAAAAAAAAAAATCCTTCTAAAAGTGATTCCGACCATATCATGTTCCTCTGTGTCGTTATTATAGCTATGGTGTGGAATTCCCTATTCTCAAAGAATTAGAACAAGTATTAAAATGTTATGATTATAGTTATCATCTTTGGTGCGAGCGACCTTTAATTCTAGGTCCACATCACAGCTATAATGATAAAGACACAGAGGAACGAAATAGTTGGAGTCACTTTCAGAAGCTAGTGAACGATAGCAACATGACAGCCAATCAGAATCCACCCAACATTAAAGAGCTCGAGAGACGAATGACAGAACGTATCATACACTGCCATTGACGCAAATATAATTATCGTTCTTGCTGACTTTTAAAGAATCCTTTTGTGTTCATGACTAAATTATTGCATATTAATATTAAATAATGTTGATGATCTTTTTGTCTCAGGAATCTCTGCGTTTGCACTTGCCGCGTTGGTTTTACCAGAGAGTTACCCATATTACCTTGATCTGATTCACTCCATGTCCTTTGGGGCCCAGTTCCTTGCTTTCTCCAAATTTGCTCTGGCTTTCCCAGTGGCTTTCCACACCTTCAATGGCGTCCGTCATCTGGTACACACACACACACATAAATGAATGAATGAAGTATATAGACTCTCTCCGGCTCTGATAATGACTCATGACAGTGTAACTAGTTGTATGTGACCAAGTGTGAAATTAAGACTTTAAGTTTGGGGTCAGTGAGAATTTTCTTTGAAAGAAATTAATACTTTCATTCAGCAAGGATGCATTGAATTGATCAAAAGTGACAGTAAAGACATTTATAATCTTACAAGTGATTTTGCTTTTGCAAATAAATACTGTTGAGTTCAATTTTCTATTCATCAAAAAATCCTGCAATAAATGTGTCACGGTTTCTGTAAAAATAAGCAGCACAGCTGTTTTCAACATTGATAATTATTAGAAATGTTTTTTGACCACTAAATCAGCATATTAGAATGATTTCTGAAGGATCATGTGACACTGAAGACACTGAAAATTCTTTGCCATCACAGGAATAAAGTACATTTTAAAATATATTGTAATAATTGTAATAATATTTCACAGTATTACTGTTTTTACTGTATTTTTGATCAAATAAATGCAGCCTTGGTGAGCATGAAAGACTTTTTAAAAATGTTTTAATGTCTATTCACTGATTTACTCATTACCAGAATAATGACTTTTTCTTTTTGGAGACTGTTCTCATCCAATATTAATTAGATTTATTTTTCAGAAAATCATGCAATTCATTCTTTTTTCATAAGTCCTAATGTATCGATCATATTTTGATTCATATTCTTTTTTTTTTGTCTATTTCTTTCAGATCTGGGATGTTGGGAAGGGTTTTAAGATTCCTGAAGTCTATCGTTCTGGATACGTTGTCATTGCTCTGACTGTTCTTGCATCAATTGGTCTTGCTGCCATGTAAATCCGTCGACATGAGACACAAATGAAGAAGATGTGGAAGTAGAGAAAGGGGTGTTGTTTTGTTTATCTGTCCTAAACGTGGTCCGCAAGGACCAAATTCATTAATATAAAAAATATATATATCTACACAAAAAAATATCCTCAGTGTTGTTGTTTTTCTTCATGTTAAGTCCCTTGCAGCTGAAGGCATGGCACATAGAACTTGGCATTTGCAATGAACTTTACAGCAATCGTATGCAAATATTCAGGAATGGTCTTAGCATTTCCTAAACCATTTGCTTCGTTTTACTGTGTCACTGCAGTATTTCCAGAAATGTTGACCTGGGCTTGATTTCACTTCAGTTTTGGGATAAATGAAACCACTTTGGGTAGCAAAGGCCCTTAACAAATTAACCTCTAGACTCTGGACAATAGAAGCTCCTAGCGGTACCAGATTCTCATGCATTTATGTGATTTGTCGTAGTACGAAGCCACATAAAGTTTCTCTCCACTAGCATTTGCATCTATAATGATACTATGTTTTAAGATAATGCATATTAAACATTTATATGCGCTGCCTTCTTGTGTCGTGATAATGGTAATTATAATGTTTCATGGTAACCAATAATAAGAGAGTGTGATTAGCATCTTGTTAATAATTTAAATAAACCCAAATGTTGCTGGCTGCACAGGGTAAATTATTCTCCTCGAATCTTGTTCACCTGAATGATAATGTCATGGATGGCTGTGGGCTTTTTCATTTAAATGGTAATGTCGTAAAAAAGGATTGGTTTGGATTACAGACTACACGCAATCACTACACTGAATGTTTATTGAAAAACTCCACCCCGGAGTCCTAAAGTACATGTTCACTCATCGTTTCCATTCCCCTTCACTAAAACACTAAATCTGGAGAGTTATTTATCTATGTCTGAAACTAGAAGGCATGTCCTTTAACACTTGTGGTCAAGAGTAGACAAATTGTGTTCAGTTTCAGCATTGCATCAGGTTGGTTTATTTGGTCTTTTCAAACTGAGGTCTAGGGACCCCAGGGGTCCTCTGAAAATGAAATGTATTTTTAGGACTGTCAGTTATCATGTTGCCATAAAATATTAGCTAAATGTTTAACAGGAATTTTAACACTTTTACCAAATTTCATATTCTTATATTTGATTTATAAAAACTGGTAAGAAATCATGATATTGATTGTGACTTTTTAAAATTATTGCTATAGGTTTTAACAATAGCAATAAAGAAAAATGCATTCTTGCTCTCTCATTCTATATATTTTTTTATGTGTGGAAAAAATGTAATTGATCATTTCTCTTACCTCCCAATGTATGGCCAATAATCATTGTATCTTACAGCTCTTTCCCTTTACACTGTTGCCTTTATCTCCAGGGGGTTGGATAGCACTATTCTCTGCAAAGTGCCCTTGGAACAATATTTACTTTGAGAAGTGCTACACGAATTGAATTGAAAATGTTTCTCTTCAGGAGAATGTTCATACATTCAACTACTCTATCGGTGGAGAGACGACATGTTTAATCTAATACAAAGTAGCTAAATGTTTTCCTTTTACCACAGTAGCCTATACAACCCAATTATTCTTCATAATATCGTCTTATATATTTTTTCTCATATAAAACAATATATTCTAGCAAGTGGATCATATTTTTGGGTCATTGACGAAACGAAGCTTGAAAACCCCTGATATAAAGTGATGCGCACGGGATTTAATTTGGCTAATTTTGCAACACACAAATAGTTAGCCTGCTATTTAAACATAATGATACATAAATATAGACAGGGTGCACAAAATGACGCTTTTCATGTATGCTTGCTTAGCTTATGTTATTAATTTCGCTTATGAATTCCGTTTATTCTGTTGTTCCAGAATAACGCACACAGAGAATTACTAGAAGTAAAGCTCGTGAAAGATTAGTGTGTTTGAGCTATGGTAGTATTCTGAAAGACATAGTGG
>NW_026606560.1:0-22500 GCF_029890125.1 Rhinichthys klamathensis goyatoka | reverse complement strand
CGTAATGGTTAAGGGGGGTAGAAGAGGAGCAAGCCGAGCAGGGAAGAGCCGGCTACAGCTTCTCCAGCGCCTGAGGCAGCTCCTCGGCCTGCTCAGGTGCATGCAGCCTTGCTCATTTTGCAGCTCGGTGGGGAATCCAGACAGGACGTGGCTACTTCCCTCTAGGGGCCTGGTGACATCCCCCATCTCTTGTTCTCTCCCTTCGTTAACCATCCTCATTCCCAGCCCCGGTCTCCAGCTTATAGGGCATCCGTGGCCAGCAGGAGGCAGAGGCCGCTGGGACACTGCACCTTTGTGGAGCTAAGTACAATGTGCCACAAACACAGTTAATCACTAATCTAGTTTGGGTCCATCACGCTCCCTTGCTGTGGGTGAGAAATGGACAGTGATGTTGTCATGCCTCATTAAAGTGATTAACAACTATTACCTTTTGTTTTCCAAGGTGACTGTTCTTTCCCCTGTCATGTGATATCAAGCAGGGAGACAACCGGGGCGCCTGTGAGGTGGAGGGCAATAAGCCAATCAATGGTGGTTTATTTTAGTTAATTGTGTAGGTGATATCCCAAATTTTTACCTCAGATGATATTACGTGATTGATTCAGTCCAAAAGTGCAACTGAATGTTGTTATGAAAATGGTTTACAATAACTATCCATCTTTTAATCTGCTTGCGAATGCTGGAGCGTATCGGGCCATTGGCAGGGAAACACCCATTCCGTGTGAACTAAATCTTTGTAAAAACTTATGTTTTGTTGAGCTTTCATATTTTTAGTTTCCGTTTTAATTTGCAGAAGATTCAAACCCATTCAAACTGATTTTTGAGCCGAGATTTTAAACACAACTTTCAAAGAAATTATTTGTGTATTTTAAAATCATGTCACACAATTATTGCAGGTAAAAAAGGTGTTTGTCTGAAATGCTGTAATAGAAATCAGCTGTTTATCATGTCTAAATTTGGTCAGCCTAATCAAGTTATACTTTTCGCAGATCATTTTCTATCATCCACCCAAATGTCAATTTGCTCCAAAATCAATTTTTTTCCCATCAAACAAAATGTCAAAGCTGCCTTTTCCACACAAACACACACACACACACACACACACGGTGGTGATGCATGGTTGGGATTTGAACCCCCTTTCAAGCTAAACAAACTCACTAGAGTATCAGATCTTGCATGTACATGAAAAAATACTAGTAGTTTTAAGTAGTTTTTTGAAAGGGCACCAAGACTGTCCCTGGTGGCCCCTCAAAAACATCAGATCTACCAAGATGATTTTTAGAATTAAAGTCAGCATGAAATCAAAGTTGACAATGGACCTTTTTCACATTTCCGTGGTTCTCAGTGAACAGGGGATGAAAGCCAATATAATTTTTGTATTCCCATTTGTTCCAAATTTAAAAAGAAAAAATCCATGATAGCATTTCCACAAATCTCCAAAAGAGGGAAAAATATCGAAAGATTGATTACAGCAGTCATAAGAGAATAAAGTGAAATTTGCCAAAACTTCCATAGCCGCTGTATTAGAAACACCCTCACAGCAGTGTTGGTGTATTTTTTTTAAATGAACTGCCAAGGTAATATAACACAAAGTATAGCGTTATAAATGTATACAAACATTTTTAAAAATGAAAACATTAAACATTTGACTAGATTTGCAGTGTTTATAACTGAAATGCATCATCTAGTCTGTGAAAAGGGTCCTTTCTTATTTTTATGGAATATTGAAGTATTTATTAAAAATGATTTATCTATGCACTTCCCCTCCCCCTCGCAACATCTCTTCTCTTATTACGCGAGGGCGGGACAACCCGTCACTATGAGATCACAGTCTCGCCTGAATTTTTTCTTGATCGAGAAGCCGTTTCACTCGGATATACGTCACAATATAGGGAAGAAAAGACTATTCTGTTCCATGCCACCTTTAAAGGACACGTCAGCATCCTTTAACATAGATTAGATACAATTATTCATCTGGCAATATTGCACTTACATGACAATTTTAACAGCAGTGCGAGTAAAAAACACGCTACCAAATGCTAATTCTAAATCTTTTCCCTGAAAGAAAAATAACACTGTTTGTAACATCATACACATTTGTAAGTGAAAATACTTCAATTCTAATACAAAATTCAAACTCAGCAAATACAATTTCTTCCCCAGTTTAGTATTAAATGCATACATTTTGATAAAAAAGCACCCACTCTAGCTATCTGTCATATTAATAAGGAGTAAGTGCATGCTGGGAAGGGAAGCAAAAGTCAGGCGGTACCTCAGAGGCACTCTTGGATACGCTGTGACTATATCACAGAGTCTAATTGGCATGAGAGGAAACATGCGGTGTGACGGTGGGGGGACTGCATTGTGCTATGGACATCTCATTTAGAGAGAAACATGCAGGAGACTGTACTGAAATTCCTCAAAGGGATAGCTCACTCAAAAAAAAAAAAGAAAAAAAAAAGACAATTCTTTCATTATTTACTCACCCTTATGTCGATCCAAACCAGGCATTTATTTCTCCTACAGAATACAAAAGAAAATATTTTGAAGAACATGGGCTCCAAACCATTTGACTCTCATTGTATGAAAGATAAATCCATACAATGGTTTAGGTTTCAGTGAAGAAAGAAAAGTCATTGGAACATTGGGGCTACTTAAATCTGCTTTTTACCCTAAAAGGTACTGATAACACAGTTGGTAAGAAAGCCACATGATCAATCAGAGATAAGTGACCCGTCCATAAAACATGGTCAATACGGTGCACATGGGTCATACTGTACATACAATGACAAAACACTATCAGGGTAACACATCACTAAAATAATAAAATAAACATTAACTAAATAACAGAAAAATGTCCAAAAAAAAAAAAAACTAATTTGTGATGCGTAATGCAGGGAATTCTGGGAATGTCCTTTTACGTTTTTTCGCCATGAATTATATACCAATTAATTGTTTTTACTTGCAAACTTGTAAAATTATGTATAATGCAATATAAAACTATTTACAGTTTTTCAGTGTATATAGGTAAATTACAGTTAACCAATTAACAGGTTTTCAATGTAGCATTTTTAGTTGTTTTTTTTTTCTTTAAAAATTACTAAAAAAAATTAAAGTGTGTTTTACTGTGTATTTATATTCTAGATAATTTCTTCTCTAACCAAATAGCATGTTTTAACAGCGAAAATTCAAAAGTGACGGTACATCATAAGTAATTCATGAAATAATGAAATTCAATCTCAAGCTTCGAAAAAGTATTTCATCAGAAATATACTGATGTAAGTTTTTTATTTATTTATAAATCTGCAGAAGGAACAGGGGAACAAAGCACAAATATCTATATTGATGGATGCTTTACATGTGTGAAGAATGGCTTCCATCCACATAAAATAATGCTTATATTATAGAACACATAATAATATTCATATCCTCATCAACATGCTCGGTGACTGATTGCACTTCAATGCAGCAGACAGCGAGGTAAGGCAATATTCTGACAGCTAACATGTGTGAATAGTCAATTTATGAGCACATATTTCAAAATGCGGAGCAGTCTAATCTGCGGCTGTCTTTGTACACAGAAGTGGGCCATGAGCTAAAAATATTACCCAAAAAAGGCACATTCAAATCCCTGTTAAACAGTATTTCTATATCTTAGTCATAACTCTTAGGGAGCAGGACACACAAAAAGCCCTTTGTCCCTCTGTTCAGAATTGAGTTTTCCAAGTATTAGGAGACAGAGTTGTAAAAAACATCCATCCACCTCCGGAGCTGATGATCAATATGAGAGAGACCGGAGGAGTGAAGGCCTGATTCATCCCTCAGGCTACGGGGTTCTTTTCGGCACTCAGCGCACGGAGAATCCTCAGAGCCAGATTAACACAGGCCCTCATTATCGGGTGTGTAAATAAAGACGAATGGTCGGCAATATTCCTGCAAATTTGTTTCCCATTACGCCAGGCCGCCAGTAATTGCAGCTTGCGACCGGAGTCCCTTGAGCCTACATACAGTTACATTCATATTACTACCTATCAGGCAGCAAACGGGGCTACATGCTCACTGATGGGGATACATATTCATCTGACATGAGTCTCTGTACACTGTATTGGTCTCATAGGACAATAATAGAAAGAGGACAGGATGTATAGTGCCAGTTTATGAAATGTATGTGTACATATGTGTGTAAAGCATGTAAGAATTTCTGTGATTACTGAAACATGCATTATTAACAATTTGAAATTTTTGAACTATAATATAATATAATAAAGAGTAATATACGTTAAAAAAATGCTAAAAAAAAGCTTGCGGTGAGTAAGATGTTTTACGTTTAAGGACACATTTGATGGTTTAAAAATGAGAGTGAAGACATTTATAATGCTACAAAACATTTCTATTTCAAAGAAAAGCTGATTATAAAAATAAGCATTAATGTTTTTAACTATCCACTATTTTCAACACTGATAACAATAAGAAATTATAATGATTATTATAATAGTATAATGATTTCTGAAGGGTCGTGTGACTGAGGAATAAATAACATTTTAAAATAGTTGTAATAATATTTAAATTGTAAATTGTAATAATATTTAACAATATTACAGTTTTTCTGTAGTTTTAATTGTAAAAAAGCTCTTTGCATAATGTGAAACAGTAAAATAGTATTCAATGAGGAAACAGGGCAGAGTTTCACAAGCACAGTACCATCAATCAAGCCATGTTCAAAAAGTAAGTAAACTATGTAACAAATAGTAAACTACGTGATATCAAACACACAATGGGTGTAAATGTCTTGAACTTGTGCAGCGAATAAAGTCTGATCTGTATTAGTATGCTTAGGGAGGCTCTCCTGACACTTTGAGAAGGGAAGGATGAATGAAAGAACCATGTGCCTTGACTGAGTAGCAATAGCTTCTTCAGTTCCCACCGTATCGATTTCTGCAGAAAATATAGAACCGGCGCTCCGGAGAAGAGGGAGGGCTGCCCCGCTATTGAGTCGTTTTTCCCATCTTTTCCAAAAATCTTTAATCAAAGTTAAAGTGAAATACTAACATGCCACTTGACATGACCTTTTAGCCTGTTATGAATCACCTCTTTTTGAAAAGGCTCCGGTGATCATTTTTTACCTGCTTCATAATAGATATCCCCTAATCACTACACGCTAGAGATGTAGCCAAGTTTTGTAATGGCTGTCAAAGGACCCCTTCGCGGTTGACCTTTGACAAAGCCTGGACAACAAATCCATGTTTATCTAGAGCCAGGAAACACCTTTACATTGTTATAAACAGGTCAGCACTGCAGGAACAAAGACACAGGAAGGGATAAATGAAACATAAATCTAATAAACAAAGCTAAAAGTTCCTCAGAGACATAATCAGGGAGAGAAAAGCACTGTATGATGATAGATATCAAATCAATACAGTGACCAAATTATGCCCAAAGCACGAGAAAGTAAAGTCTTACATGGCTATTCGATTAAAGAACGTATGAGACATGGTGTTTGAGGTGAAAGGGCCATGGCCTTTTGAACCGCAGGGCACTGTGAATATGGGACTGGTCATAAAAACCACAAACCAAGAGCTGAATCACTGATTGAAGTCCTTATGGCCCATCATTACAATGTCACGTCTTGGGAGAGTTTTATGATAGATGGAAAACTAAAAATACTGCAGTCATTTCGGAATGCAACAAGCAAGACACCATTCAAATCATTTACAATTTCGAAATTTCTGAAAGTTTTCATTCTCAAATACCTCTCCATTAGGACATAATAGACTTATAAGTCCATCATCGCTCGCCATAATGCCTCGAGCTTTAAAACAATCCATCTAGTCCAGCCATACCCCAGGGCAGGAGACAGCTGAGGGTAGGATCCTCAGACAATGGGCTCTTTGGGAAGGTTTAAGCCCTTAAAACAACATGCAGCGGCATCATCGCCGGCCTAACAATGGTGTACACATTACTGAGTCCCCAGTTGGCCGGCTGGCCATTGCAGGAGAATGATGTCCCCATGGTGTCATCCCAAAGGAGACACATTAGTCCCAACTGTTCTTTTTTATGCCCGGTACTGAGAGAGGAGGCCATGGGGGGACCGTGGAGGAGGAGGAGAAGGTCCAGAGAGCCTCTAGCATACCTTCCAGCCTCACATCAATCTACTTTCATTAAAGCTGTTTGAACTCTCATGGTTTACTAACTTGCCGAGTCTTTGAGGAAGAGACCTTCTCGCTCATTCTCTTGCTGTTTCTCTTAACGTCAGTGGTGCTAAGGAAATTGTTTATGTTGGAAATTAGATGCAAGTGGTTTTTAATACATCAAGCGATTAAGCTAAAATAAATTAGCAGCATGTAAACAAATGCGTTTTAAAAGGACGCCACGCTAAGACATTCTCATTATGGTGACAAACCTGTAGCCTCGCTCTCACCCGGGCTGCTTTTCTTTTCACAAGGCAGAATATGATATTATGGAAATGGATGTGAAATGACAATACATTTAATCAAAGACTGCACGCCTCCATTCATCTGTCTAACTAGCCATCCATCCCATAACTTGCGAGGTTCACCGCCGAGTGTGTATTACTGCAAAGAGCCTCTAGCAGCAGAGGTAAATGATTCTGGTTATAATCCAAGGCACTTATGTGAATCAGATGATCCAGATTTTGATAGGTTCGTAATGGACTTTTCCTCTTCATTAACTGACTTATAGCTCCTGGATTTTATGCTTTGTAGTTTTAAATTGAATAATACATCTCAGATGTTAAAGTAACATTAATATTTTCAGAATCAATGTTAGTAAAATTTTATGTACACTGTTGTATTTGTTGATGGCTGCTGCTCGCAAATAAAGCCTCAATTTATAGACCCTGCGCTCTTTTCTCGTACTATTATCACAAGCGCAAATGCACACCATAAAAAACTTTAATTAAAATTTTAATTAACACAGGTAATCAATAGGGTGTAACATAACATCTCGCATACTTTCAGTGACACCATTGTGAAAAACGCAATCAAATAAACGCAGAGGGACAAAAGATGGTTTTATGGGAAAATTTGTGGGACGACCAGGTTTCTCAATCCTGCTCTTCACAGCTCATAGACAAGAGATCTCTAAGCAATCTCAGATATTCCACCAGGGCCATTTTGGGTAAAGCACATGCCTCGCTCACCCTAAAGTGACCTACAACACTTATCATTATGCATGCAATCGAACTTACCAAAATGCCAGATAGCACTATGCAACCGTTCTCAATCTCTAGTAATGCTCTGTAAGACCTTTCTCAAATGCTGCAGTTGCACTTAAGCTAAAATGTGATTCTGGTAATATTTTTGAACATTCAGAGCATATTTTATGGCACCTAAAAACATTGCAGTCCAGGCCAAATCGGAGAACTTCTATTATCCTGCTGACATGGTCTATGGCGAGGAGTGGACACAGAGTGGAAAATAAACATTATTTCTCTGTGCTTTATCTGACGTTTGACTTTGAAAGCAAAGATTTAAAGACACTTCTGTGGCTAACAGTGCGCGTTTCACCAGCTGTAAATTATTTGAAGGTTGTAGCACAAACAACCTTGCCCGTGGAAGATATGTGAAATGCTTCTGTCTGTGAATGTTTCTGCGTCTAAGAATATATATACGTTTCTGAAGCATTCTGAAACTTTTAAGATTCCCTTTAGACTGTTTTATGAAATCTATCAATCTTCTGAAATGTATAGATACTATTTAATTATAATATTTCAGATTTCAGTGAGAATATATATATATATTCTCACGAAAATCTGAAATATATATATATATACAGTATAAACTGTTACATAATACTATGGATAATTGAGCTATGACTGGATTTGGGAAATATGTGGTGATTTACATATAATCTAAATATCTGGAAACCTCTTCTCTCTCTGGAAAAAATAATCAAGTGGGAAGCTCATCCAAATGACAGAAAAAAATCTCGCAAAAGTAAGTTAAAACAGACAGTCGAAACAACTGTGCAAACATTTGCTTAAAAATATTCCGACCAAACACTCTTTCGAAGCTGGCTAAACATTTGCCCATCCAATCGAGCTGTTTGCCAAAGAAATTCACGTCCAGGGTTGAGAGCAATGATGAGAGGAGTACGAGGGAAACTATTCGTCACAGCTGGGTTAGTCAAGGGTCCTGGGAGCAGGGCCTTTTATCACTGTCTGGCCTCTGAACACAACACACATACCTGCACACTCCGAGAAAACACAGCTGGGCTCACAGTGGGCCAGACCTGTGAACATCACCTACACACTGCAAAGTCTCACCTCACAGCCCGGAAACCTGTCTGTTCAACAATATTTATATGACTTTGTACTTATCAGATACAAAGTCAAGAACTTATCATTCAAGAACTTATCATTTTACATAGCTACTTGTAGATTCAGTCTGATTACGTTCTTCGCCACAAATGCATAAATAATTCACCAAATACATAAAAAATATGAAAAAATATTTAAATAATAGGTTTAATACGCCATGTACCGTGGCCCCAAAAAGTATTTGAATATACAGGCACGTTATTTTCACATACAAAATAATGGTTTTAAGCTAGTTATTCATATCTTTTGCTGTATAGTGTATCAGTAGGAGATATTTATATTCAAAAAGAATGTCATAAATAGATTTTATTTCTCCGTTAACTTCTATTAAGTAAATCAAATCCATATTTGGTGTGACCACCCTTTGTGTTTAAAACAACTTTTGTCCAGGTACACTAGCACATAGTTTTTCAGGTAGCTTTGTAGGTCGGTTGTGCGTCTTGGAGATGTTGCAGTTCGTCTGGATTTAGTCTAAGTTTGTTTTCTGTTTCTTGATGTAATCCCAGACAGAATCAATGATGGTGAGATCAGATCATACCGGCTGTTGTCAGACTCCTTGTGCATACAAAAACCTCACTGGATTATTACAATTTTCCAATTGTAATATTATTACAAGTATTACAATTAATGGCAAAAGGAATGTGTAGAAATGTAAACTGATATTTCCTACTGACACACTAGCGCAAAAGATATAAATAACTGGCTTAAAACCATTTTTGTGTCTGAAAATACTAACACGCCTAACACTTTTGCACAGCACTGTATATACACATTTTATTTGGGACGGTGGCTTTAACCAATTTATTTTGGCAATTTGTTATATAATGCAATAACATTCACACATTAATGTTGCTTAAAGACCCACTCCGATGAAAATAAAGTTTTTCTAGGTGTTAACATGTTCTTGTGGCATTTTTCTGATGTTAGAGGACATATCTTGAGAAAAATAAGCTCAAAGTTGTATTTCTGAGTATTTCTACATTCAAATGGCTGTGAATCAGTAGCAGACGCTAAAATGCCGGCTAAAATAGACTGGAGTTGTGACGTAGTAACTCCACTGGGCGTCTCCACACGCGACGTCTTGGAGTGAAATAATGATCGGTGATAACTTTGATTAACTTCGGATAATAATAATTAACGTGTATATAATACTGTTGCCCCACCGGTATTGGGGGTGTAAGCTAGCGGGAGAGACAGAGCTCTCAGCAACGGGCAGGGGGAGGGTCGTCTCCGTGCCAACGGCTCCGCCCACAACGCAGAGGCGAATTGCTAATGAGCTACTGCCGCTCTGCTGAAGCGAAGTCCCAGAAAACGGCACAGGTTTTGTGATTTTGGCTAAAAATGGCATAATCATAATTTAAAGACCACTGGGAATGTTTAAAAATAGCTCAAAATATGATCGGAGTGGGACTTTAAGTTTCCAAATACTTTTGGGGGGCAAAGTGTTACTGTTACTAGCAGTATAATAATAATATATTATTCTCACAGTATATAAAAAAAAAAGAAATAAAGAAATAAAATTACAAACATAGTAAATTGTCAATGTCTTCTATGAAAACCTGACTGAGATTCATATATATCAGAGAAATTTTACTGAAAGTTTCAAAAAGGCGCCATTAACTTAATATTAAGCGGTCTGAAATGTGTGTACTTTTGGGCTGTAACAGTGCCTCTGAAATAAATGGATGGCAAGCAACAGCATCACATATTGGGATTATGTATTCCCCAGCATCGTTTCCCAGCTTTCCCAGCTGCAGGAACTGGCCATGCATTCTGGCAGCGGGGCCAGTGGCAGCACCTCTGGCAAGGTCAGTTCTATGTGCTGTGGGTATTAACTGCGTTACGTACCCTGTTGTGAAGTATGTCGTCGTGCACGTGTGCGTGTTTGTCTATGCGCTAGTGGGGAAGAGGTCTGAGCACCCCATGTCTCACTAACTGTTTCCATAACCTTGGGACTGACTAAAGTCTACAATGGCCGAGAGTGAAGCCTGGCAAGCAGACTGTGATTGAAAATTGCTTTATTGCTTTATATGCGATTCCCCATTCAGTTGCCAATCCATTTTATTTATGGCGTGGCAGGCCATGGTACACCTGCTTAGAGCTAGTGGAGATTACTTTTGGAAAAAAAGAGAGAGAGACAGCCAATCTCGAGGGGCCATTAGCCTGACAGGTTCTCTCTCTCTTTTTCTCACCCCCTCCCAACCTCACTCTCTCACCTGTCCTTTCTCTTTTTCTCTCTCTCTCACTGCATAAGCCGCTCACGAACATCTCCCCAGAAGCTGAGAGCACTACTGTACTAATGTTACTCCAGGCTGAGGGTGGGCATGAGCTGTGGGTCAGCTGGATATGACATTCTTCATCATGAGCTGGTAGCTGTTGAAAGGTGTTCTGTCTTCAGGTGCAATCTGAACGGCAGGACTTGAGGACATGAAAAATTAAAGTGGTGGGCAAGAGGGTTCGGGATCTGGGTGGAGTACTGAGAGTTTATGAAGGCAGCATCGGTGAACATAGGGAAATACCTTTGAGGTGAAAAGAAGAGAATGGTTGATAACTATATCTGTTACAGTATCTGTGTACATTTAAGTAGTTTAGACTATTTTTGTCTTTAAAAATAAAATAAGTTTTGCTACAGTGTTTGGAAACTGGAGTACATTTTCCTGTAAAGATGCAGTGTTAATTATGGCATTACTCTTAAAACAATTGAATAATGTAATATGTTACTTTTTTTCAATAAAAAATAGCATTCCTAGCCTAAATAAATAAAATATTTAATTGTATTGTTCTAGGTAATTTGCATTTTGTTCCAGTATATTTTAATATATTGTTAATTGGTAACACTTTACAATAAGATTATACATTAATATTAATGAATACAATAACATAAAGTAACAATGATTTATATAGCATTTCAAGTGATAAATGAACAGTATAAACATCAAGTAGTAAATATCAAGAAACAGTATAAAATCACATATTATGAACAAATGTAAATGAACCGCAAGTAGTATATTTATACATTAACACTAATCTAGACTAATAATTGCTGTAGAATTGTTAATTTATTGTAGAATAAGGTATCATCAACAAATAAAACTTGATTTTAAAGTGTTACGATTGTGTTAACATTTAATTTTCTTTGATTTAATTAAGTTTCTCTCTACTCCTATCCGAGTCACTGGCTAGATTTTCCTATCTTGCACTTTGCACCCAACATAAAAATATCACATACTCCTAAATTTGTCTACAACATGCATTTTTCTAAATATATACACAAACTCCTGCCTGATTCCTGTGTTCAGATATCTCTGACCTCACACCTCTGCTTCATCTCCATGGCTCTTTTTTCTCCGGTATACTGCTCTTCTTCACACACACAAATACACACACACACGCACACACACACATTCGCACAGGAATATCTGCCTCTCATACATATTTGTTTCCTTTTTAGAGATTCACAATGGGTGTTCTCTAATAACAAATCATTTCTTTTTGTCTAGCTTTAATCTGGCCTTGCCTGACAAGCACCATCCTTTTCGGTGAAGGGTAAGACCACTTAGAGAAAGGCCAATAAGCTCTAGCACAGTGCAGCCTGACGCGGGTGATTTGTCAGACCCCCGCCGCAGCGCTGGTCACCCCAATGGATTTATCTCAAGGTAAATGGAGACACTGCAGACCAAGGACCAGGGACCTTTGATTAAGGCCCCTTTTTTGTTGTGTTGATAGATGTTGCTTGTGTTTATCTATTTGAAATGCCACTAAATCTGCGAGTCCAATGGAGAAAAAGAGTGCTTTGCAGTTGGGGCCAGAGTGATTTATGCCAAAGCTATGCAGAGCAATATAGAGACCGGGGGGCCGGCGGTACGATAGCGTTTAGGCTAGCTGTGGAGGGGGATGAAAAGGTGAAAAAAGGGGCGAAACTCATGCATTTCTTCCACTCTTCTTCACCACCACGCCAGAAGAATAACAAACGCAGGCGAGATGGGATGAAAACGTTTCAGGGAGAGGGAGAAAAGGTGTCATCGGGAAGATCTGGGACGCAGGGTGAAATTTCTCCAGGGCCACGGAGCATTGAAGGTGAGGAGCAATATCAGGGGGAGGCAATCACCTCGAGAGTGAAGCCCTCACCCTGCTCTCCTCCAGCACCTCTATTTTCTCCAGCTCAACATCCCTCTTTCAATTTAGATTCCCTCCACCTGCTCCCGATCTCACCTTCCTTGAACATGCGTTTAAGAATCATTCCATCCCCAAGCCCTTCATTGCTCTATTTGTCAATTTATGAATAATAAAATAAACTTTGAAGCCTATGTGATCAGCTCTCTTATGTCTCTATCAGGGCTGGGTAGTAACTGATTACATGTAATCTGATTCCAAAAAGTAAGTACATGTAATTCGATTTTTTTTTTTAAATACCAATCAGACTACAGTTACTTTTTTATTGATTACATGATTACATGGTATTCTCACAATGGCAGACAACTATTAATTCTACTTCTTTGGTATATTTAAAATGTTCCTTTCTCAACATTTTTAACAGATTTCCCATCATTTCTAATAGTGGTGTGGCTTAACCAGATCGTCCGGGGATGGGACTTCTCAGTTATACCTGCAGTATCCAACAGATAAATGAAAATGAAAACAGAACTGCTATGTGTAGAATTTCAAAACGATCTGCATCAGAGCAGAGCATTTTTTTAAGTGCAAACGAAACGCAAATTATATTAATAAAGGGATTCACAAAAAGTTACAATGTAGAATTAAAATCATTATATAGCTACTTATTAACTCCACAATTTTTGTGAAAACACTTTACAATAAGGTTCAATTTGTTAGCATTAATTAATACTCTAAGTATCATCAAATTTCCCTACACTGTAAAAAATAAAATGCCATTTTTACGGTAAAATACCGGCAGCTGTGGTTGCCAGAACTTTACCGTCAAAAATATGGTACCGACGTTATTGGTTTTACAGACTTAACTTAAAATTTACAGTAATAAACCGTATTTCATTATCTGATATAATGTTAATTTACCAACCTATTTATGTATTAATATCGGTTTTGTACCATTGTAATACACTGACAAACATCAATCATCAAAGCAGTGATGAAAGTCACATGATAAATCAAAGCTCATCACAAGCAGCTCTTCCATAAGAAAGTTAATACTTATATAAAGAAGCTGCACAGTGTCATTCGCACAAACACTAAACATCATCATGGTAACACATGAAGTTTTAAAAATGCAATAAACAATTTTACAATATTAAATGTAACATAAAACTCTAAAGTACATAACTGATAAGAAAAGAACTAAAGAAAACTAAGAAGCAACATAGTTATTTCAACAAAAATACATCAAATGTGAAGTGTCACGCAGGGAATTGTGGGAATGTCAATTTACGGGTTTTCACTGTAAATTATACAATGAGTTGTTCTTTTTCACTTTCAAAAACTGTAAATTTAACAGTATTTTACAGTAAAATTATATTAAATGTACCGTTAGATCTATCACAGTTATTTACCGTATATAGTAAGGAAACTTTCTGTTAACCAATTAACAGTTTTTCACTGTAGCATTTTTACAGTCTTTTACCGTTAAAATCACGATCATTTTTTACAGTGTATGCAATAAAGTATACACATCTTAAAATGTTAAACTTAAATGCTGTAAAAGCAATGTTCATTGTTAATTCATGATAACTTGATAACATGATAAAATCTTACTGTAAAGTATCATTGCTTCAAATTGTTTTTAAAAAGACTTTTAAATGACAGCCATTTCAGAAGCAGAAATAACAAACTAACTAAATAAATAAAATGTAAAATGCCTCAGAAAGTCAAAATAACACAGCAAAGTTTAAGATCCATCCATTTCTCACAAATTAATCATGTCAGTGCATGTTTGTATTTAATCCCACGCATACATAACATTAGCATAACACCAGAATGTCCCCTTGCCCTTTCCCCCCTCCCCACACTTAAACTAAACCGGTGTCAGGCCTTGGCCCCGCCTGAAGGTAAGAGAACCCTGGTAAGCAAAGAACTGAGGGATTATACATCAGGAAAATACTGTGGGGCATATATCAATGCCAGCTGGACACACCCACTGAAATGAATTGGGTCAAATGAGAGCAGTGCGTTAGGGCAGGGCCCACTGACAGTTACTAATGCGCTGACCATCGTGGGTAATAGGAGTGTACAAATGGCGAGAGGTTTGTAAACTTTGCCTGCTTTTCCAGGCCCGGGGTGTCTAGCTGGCTGCAAACGCTGACTAAATCAACGTGTTCCAATGCATACAGACACAAGTCTAGGAATCCATAGTGACTGTGAAAGAGCGCCTTCTAGATTCTAGAAGCTTCCGCGGTGAAAAAGACGGCAGCGGAATGGACAAAAGTGGGTGGGCTAAGAAGAGAGCGAGTTAACAGCTTCCCACACTTACCGTGAGCGCAACTTTTTTTCTTTTTTTTTTACGAGCACGAACACAGGGGGAAGTGTTTTAACAAGCATCAAGGCTGACTGTGCACACATTCACACTAAAACTCATAAACACGTCACACACTCCCACAGCGAACGTTAATAAACTCATGCAGACTTAAAGGGGTTGCATTTCAATTCCCAGGAATATTTATAAATGTCTCACTGACGCAAGGAATATTTTCACACAAAAATTAACATTCTGTAATAATTTATTCATTCTCAAGCCAGTCCAAATCAATATGATTTACCTTCTCCTGTGAAACACGTAAAGAGAACTTTGAAAGATTTTACCGGTCACTCTTTTCCAAGCAATTACAATGAACATGAACTGAAGCTTTCAAGCTTCAAAAAGCATCATAAAAGTGTCCACACAACTCATGCGCTGTATGCCAAACATTCTGAACTCATATGATAAATTTGTGTGAAGAAAATACTGAAATTTAAGTTGCTATTCAAAATTTAAGTTGTGATCTTCCTTTCCAGTGAGCTTTTAACCTCTGTGGCCATATAACTGATTTGAAATGAGTTGAACTCAAGAACTAGATCAGTCCAACCCATAAATGAATCATTCAGATCGGTTTTATGAACTAGATCAAACAATTAATTGAAAAGATTCAAACTAAAAGAATGATTAATTCACAAATCACACTTCTCTACTTCTCTTATGAATTCTAACGAACACAGCAAAGATGTTACATTTCGATCTGTTCCTCACACAAAACTCTATGGGTTTAGAAGACTTGAAATATAGCGCAAGAGTCATATATGGACCACTTTTATGAAACTATTATGGGGCTTTTTTTAAAGCTTAAATTCCTACTCATTGCAACTGAATGGCAAACAACCTGAAAAATATGACAACTGAAACATAAGGATTGTTTTAGAACATGAAGGTAAGAAATGTTCTGAAATATGACAGAATTTTAATTTTTGGGTGAACTCCTTTCTTTTCTAGACAAAAGACAAAATCAGGGTCAGGGTACTCGCATATTTCCATACCAGACTATAACAGCTTTGAAACAGCACCTCAGTTTGTGAAATAACTGTTAATATGTTCTTATGTGGCACGAGTTCGCTAAAGGACACAAACAAGTTACATGTGTCTTAGGGCACCCTCCTTTTCAAGATATCATCGAGAACACCGTCCCGCCTGTAGTTGCTGCGCTCACGGTTAGCATGGCCTCACACCTGTGTGACGCAGTTTACACTCTACACTCAGCCAGGCACAATAGACTAGCTGTGTCGGTGAACTTGTGCAGCGGGAAGCAATCCTCCGCCGGCACTCAGCTATGTGCCAGTGTGGTGCGAGCTGAACTGCGGCTTGGCACAAAACGCAGAAGCCTGAAATGCAATGCACAACTCTAAAAGCACACAACACCTGCATCCCTTGGATTTCACACACACACGGCCGCACACGAAAACACATCCACATTCAGTCACTCCACCCCCTGCTAGTCCAGTGCTGGATTATGACATGTTATTAATTGCCACCATTATCCACAGCATCTTGGCTGTTAGCTGGGCTGCTCTCTAGGGGTGGGAGAGGGAGGCCTGGGGTAGTTGAGAGAGAGAGAGAGATGAAGGTGTAATGTGCCGTGCTGCTACAGATGCAACGCTCTGCCTGAAAGGTATTGTGAGATGGTGAATAATTGATCAGAAAACATTTTTCTTGGTCCTTTCCACCAAGCCACAAATCCTCCCTAAGCTCTCTTTAGAGAGGCTGGAGCACATAATCTACTGTAGTACACCAGCTAAACAGACTGAGAGGAACTGATATAGGATGGTATTGGGTAGGACTAGAAAGTAAGAGAGACACACTATAATATAATATAATATAATATAATATAATATAATATAATATAATATAATATAATATAATATAATATAATATAATATAATATAATATAATATAATGATTTTGAAAGAAGTTTCTTATGCTCAACAAGGCTGCATTTATTTGATAAAAAATAATGTAAGATTGTGTAATATGAATACAATCATATTTTTTATATTATTACAATTTAAAATAACTTCTATTTTAAAATATTTTGAAATATTTATTCCTGTGATGGCAAAACTGAATTTTCAGCAGCATTACTCCAGTCTTCAGTGTCACATGATCCTTCAGAAATCATTCTAACATGCTGATTTAGTGCTCGAGAAACATTTCTAATGATCAAAAAACAGTTGTGCTGCTCAATATTTTTGTGGAAAACACGATTCTTTGATGAATAAAAAGTTTGTACAAGACTTTAAAATGTACAACAATGTACATTGTACAATGTAAATAGAAACATTTTACACTTTTATATATATATATATATATAGTGTACTCCTAAAAGATAATGTATTCCATTTTAAGCAGATTACACATTTTAAATGTAGTCTTTTTCTTTTGAGAAAACAGTCCACAGGTATTGATGACTCATCCTGCACTACACAGATTTTGGCCCAATCAGATGCTCTCTAGAAGTAAAATGCTCCTCCCACTGATAGCACATGCAACTGACCATCAAGTAGCAAATCTATTTATGGTTATGACAAAAATTAAGCCTTTTGACTATTTTAAAAAGGGGATGGGCCCTTCAAAATGTCTCCCCTGACATCATGTTTTAATAGAAAATATGTAAACATATGGGAAAACATTTGTTAAGTGATTTCAATAGGTCCTTAATGTGTCTGCCACACTAAACATTTGAAATTGTTCCTGTACTGCCCTTGTGAGCAAATCTTTATTGCCTGATGTAGCCATTAGCCAATATCTTATATCCAGTGCATTGACGAAACATAAACAATCTCTGTATAAGAGTAAGTGAAGCCATGTTGCGTGTTCATCTGACACCGAAATAATATTTTAAGACAATATCCGAGGTGTCACGCACACACATTCATAACATCTTAATTGCCGTGGTTGTGTCGATGCCCCCCTCACATCACAGATGGAGAGAGGGGGAGAGGAGAGAAACAGGGGAGGGAGAGGGGAAAGAGAGGAGGAGGGGGAAAAATTGATTGCAGCAGATTCGTTGAGAATCCAAATGTCAACAGCATCCTTCAAGCAACTCCCCCAACCCATTCATCTGAAACTGATAGAAAAATAGTTACCTGAACTGTCACACCAAACTCTACTGTTAATTTAAGGTAATTAGTGTCAGAGTGAATCTCAATACATCATGAACGGGTTGGCAGACTCCATGATGCAATCTGTTTCTCTTCACGTCGGGTCACATGTATGTTGCCGTGCTCTGTGTTTTAAGAAGTTATACGCCTTCCCTCAGTCTCAGGGTGGCATTGGCAGAGCTGCGTTCAATTTTATAGTCATTTTGCTCTGTTTTGTAAACAGCTGTAGCATGCAGCATTAAGAAAACGTTTCCCAGATGATAAGGAAACGTTTTGAAACCAACAGCTCTTCTGATTTTTCGTCTCCTGCTTAAGTCAACTGTAATGCACATGTATCCAAACATTAAGGCTCTTACAGCAACAAATAATGACATTCAGGCTCAGAGACTCGTTTAAACACCCAGATGGACACGTTCAAAGGCTTTGAGTGCACACTGTGGCATCTTCAGTACACATGCAAGATGTGTTTGTTTCTTCAGGAATGAAAGGGAGGTCTGTTAGACGGTGTTTTAGCACCTATTCTCTCCTCTCTCCGAACTGCCTGTGATCTCCCTTCAGAGGATACCGCTGTCATACACATAACACACACACACTCGATGTTGTTCATGAGCACAAAGCGTCTGGCACAGCGGTAAACGATGTCAGTGATTATATTCTGTTCTCACGCGCTGTACTTTTGCACATTAAAATAAGCTACATTAAAATGCACTACACCTACATTATCATCATGTTCGTGGCAGTAATGGCCCACTGAGGTGCTGTATGCCAGCTGTTTAGGGCTGTGTCTGCTGCAGTGGAGAGTAAAGCCTGGCATTATGCCCTACTGAGCAATGCATTGGCAAGAGCTAAATGCAGGGAAGTGATTGGCTGGTTAGTCATTGAGCCCACTGCAGTACAGCGGCCATGATAGGTTTTTCTTTGGAACATTTGTATAAAAAAAAATGCAATATGTAGGAGATAACAGGACAGGATGTCATGCACAGGGCAATGTCTTAATGTGGTTTCAAATCAAACGTCCAATTGGCCAAATGTGTTTTCTCTAACAGTGGTTTGCTGGTATGTTGGTTTCAAACACCCAGTTGAAAACGTTCTTTAATCAGGATCATTTACATGTTTTGTACTCCACACTGAGATCCCAATATCATCATAGTTTTTGATACATCTGTTGTATAAATAAGTCAAACTCTAGCATATATTCAGGCAATGATCTACTATTATGAAGCTATGTTTATATCAAGTGCTGTGAGAAAAGGCTATAAATCTCCACCTCCTACATCCTCACACACTCATAGCCTACTAGCCGAGACTCCTTCTTTATGTGTACAGATGTGACGTAATGACGCAAAGACATGCTCGAATTTCCCGCGGAAATCCACCAGTACCACTGGAGTTTAAAACATTATTACAAGCTTACAGTTTTGAATCGAGCTACGGCAAGCCGATAGTTTTGAACACTGGCTGGTTATGTACCTGCTCAAACATTTATTTTGGATCATTTTTAACCCAAAAAAGTTACGGACTGCAGCTTTAAGCAAGGGTTTACCATTAGGTCAAGTGAACTGTCACATTGTGTTTTAAATGTTTTAATTTCGTAGTAATTAAAATTCATGAAAGCAATGATTTGCTACTTTTGAATGTTACCTTTTCCATGAATTCTGCCATATTTACTGCTTAAATTTCCTTGAAAAGCATATAATAGGCTAGTTCCCACTGTGACAACTTACCCCATAAATGACAACATGCCTCAATAGCAGCTTTTTAAAGAGAAAACGTATATTAAAGTCTATTAAATACAGTGTATTAAGTATATAACAGCAGATTAAGCAAAAAAGAATTAATGGAAAAGTATAAATGGAAAATGTAACAAATTTTCCAAAAGTGTCAAATTGTTCTTATTAAAAATAAAAATATATATATTTTTGAATTAACTATGTATTCTTTTCCTGGAACAGCTTGAACAGTGGAAATGTAAAACAGCTTTTTTCATAGCCAAGACGACTTTAAGGCAGGGTCTCTTAACCAGGGGACGGGGCCCACTAGGGGCGCTCATGATAACTAAGTAATCAAATTTAATAAATGATTAATAATATATTAAAATAATGTATTTCTAAATTTAACTGTTAAAAGGCATACATTAAGATGTGAAATGTGGGCCCTTGAGTCAGAACAGTTGAGAACCACTGCTTTAAGGTATGTATATGTCTAACCTGAAATTGAGTTTCAAAAATAAACTTACCCTAAGAAATATTCACTGAAGAAAAGAGTGTGTCAGCATACGGCCTGCCTCCCCATGTGTAATATGTAGAAAGGTACATGTGTGCATGGCACAGGTGGCAGTAAACAGGGCACAGAAAGCCTGACACCAGGCAGGAGAACGCCCTCTGCCGCCACTCACTGAACTGCTGTCAGTTTGTCCCCACACACAGCCCTGGGGACTCTTTAGTTTGTCTGCCTCTGGTTTCTGAATCCCATGACTGCAAATGGATTTGAGGCCCTGGGATAATTATGTAAACAAAACAAAAAAATACATTCACACACAGATCAGGGTGGAGTGTATGTTTGTGCATCCTTATAAACACAGAATGTTGGAAAAACAATAGGTCTTGTTTAAGTAGTGGTAAACAACAGTAATCCACTTTCTTCATTGGAAGTTTCTGGTACAATAATGACCCTTTATGTCAAACAAAGACTTTTAAAGGTCTTTGATGTGATGTGAAGGTCTTTTAATAAGCTGCACCGCCCCTGTAGTGTCCCTTTAAAGAAAATCGCTCTTAATGCACTTTGTGGTACAACTATTTTCATTACTATAACCGTAGTAAATATGTGGGGTAAGGCACAAAAGAGAGAAAGATAGCCTCTGTTTCAAAACCTAGTGAGCTGCTACGCTGCCTGTATAGTAAGCTGCCTTCTAAGGCTAGAACTTTACAAGTTACTGATTTGGAACAGTCCCTAAATGCCAAAACTCAAGTGCTGCACAAATCATTTTGGAGACTCGTTTTGCAATGGATTATGACATTAGCATGTTACTAAGCTAATAAATACATGTCATCAACAAATATTTGCGAAACAACAATTTTAATTACACAGAATGTTTGTATGAAGACTTCTTAGTAAATGAAATAGGATAACACTTTATGGGGACCAATTCTCACTATTAACTATTTAATTATTAGCTAGCATATTATTACCATATTGACTGTTTATTACTAATTATAAAGCACATATTAATGCCTTATTCTGCATGACCATATTCTACATCCCTTAATGTACATCCTACCCAATTCCTAAACTTCGAACCACTACCACAACTACCTTACTAACTCTTAATAAGCAGTAAATTAGGAGTTTATTGAGGCAAAAGTCATACTGGTAGTTAATAGTGAATATGTGTTCCCCAAACTAAAGTGTGACCTGAAATATTTGTATTATAAATATTGATATATATTTCGTTTATATATAATCAACATTAATCTTGCTTCATCCACCATCTTGGAATTTAGCCAAATCTATGTATCTTAGCAGCAACTTGTGAAAAAAAGGTATATTTAAGATGCTTCTAAATAGAATGTAATGTCTGAGGCCACTTTCTGTAGTTCAATTAAAATATATTAAAACTTGCATTTACATTAAATGCAATTCGCCTTTGGCTAAGCCCCGCCCCCCTTAGTTACTGTTGCTACGTCCGACAAACAAACTTCATCTGGGCTCTGGTATCAACATGGCTTATGCTGTGACAGCTCTTCCTGCTGAAATTTTATCAAACTTTTATAAAGCAGCAAATAAAGTGTCCGATAGAAGTAGGCAAAAGGGGCTGCAATATACGTTCGAAGGCTATATTCCCGACATACAGGTGAAACGCAAGGAACAACAAGGGATACAAATAGAGGCAAAAGGATACCAGTCAGGTCACAGTCAAAAAATGAACCACCGCATATCCTACTAATCGAGACTGGGACTAACAATATCAAGGAGCAACACTGTTCATGCAAAGCTGGATAGGTCTCTATTCACTTCTATAATCGTTATTACAAAGCAAACGGACTACGAGAGTATAACGTTGCTTTATTAGCAGCGTGTGCTAGAGACACTTGTCAAGATTTGACTTCGGTTTTGGGAAGGGGAAAAAAACGCACACCTACGGTGGCCGAGACAGCTCAACGCGTGCAAATAGAAAAAAACGCATGCAAATAGAAAAAAAACACATGCAAATAGAAAAACACGCGTTGCAAATAGAAAAAAACACAGCAAATAAAAAAAAACATCTTCTCAGTTTCACAACACACGTGTGCTCCAAATAAGGAAACGCGCTGCAAAAGTTCACAACACAACCAAATACAGAAAACGCGCTGCAAATAACACAGACCACAACGGAAATGTTTCCAGGGGAACCAAATAAGTGAGGAACCCGGCTGAGACGTGCTTATTGCTCGTGAGCTTCCCTATGCCATACTCCCTTCGAAGGGTAGATTGCAGAGCCCTTTTGGAGTGAGCAAGGCTCTAGTGTGCTGTTAGGCAGCCGTGTGGAACGCACTTGATGAAGGGAGCAACTAAAGACAACGTGGGATGTT